>NC_134572.1:53394635-53717968 GCF_050947875.1 Dermacentor variabilis | reverse complement strand
TATACAATCATCGTTAAGCCAGGTATGACGGCTATGCCTAGGTCGGTGGCTAGCCATGAGTGTGATATACTATAGGCTTGCGTAGGCACGCATCCTTTGACGGTGCGACACTTGTTGTGCCGTATGGAAAGCGCGAATGCTCGAGATGCAAAGTCACGCCATGAGCATGCGCAGCGTAGAAGCACAAACGGACAGGAAGCGAACGCGGTCGCTACATTGATATCGACGGTGCTAAGCCTGTTGCATTCGGAACCCTCTCCGGTGAAGAAGCTCGCTGGGCGATATCCGCAGGGTGGTCAGACGCCACTTGGCGACGACGGCCAAAATCCTCCCGCTGCCGCGCAACGCTCAGCGAAAACGGCCCGGGCTCACTCTCATCGATAGCGTAGCTCGCAATGAACAGGCGAACGCGCTACTCTTGGCCAGATGCACGGCGAGTCACGTGGTCAGCCGGCGACCCAGCTGCGGAGAGCGTATGCACCAAGCCGGCGGTGGAGGCGGAGCTCAGCGCGGCGAGTTACGTGATGCGTTGCCAATGCTACGGCGCAGCTCCGGTCAAGTGAAGGTCAGATTGCTGGTGACGGCAAAACTCTGCTCGACAATGTTAGTGAAGCTTTCGCTTTAAGAAAGCACCTCAAGCGCTGTGGCAACGGGAACGCACATTTGTAGAATTACATTTGCCATCCATGGTAGTTCAGTGCACGGCATCGTGCCATTGGTCAGTCAATGCCATCGTGCCATCGTCGTGCCATCGGTCAGTCAGCTAAAGTCAGCGTTCCCGCTTAATGACTCTCAGGAACCCCTGAGCCACCGGTGCAAGAGACTACGTGTGCAACTTTAAGCCTCGTGCGGCCATCGGAATCCACCGGCATTGTGGATAATGCGGCCTCTGCTACCAAGGGGAAGGAGCATACAAAGGAAGAAAGCGCCGCGTCGGGCCTCGAGCTGACGCCATTTCAGCCGAACAAACGACGATCGCTTTCATTCCTGGAAGTCAAGCACAGTGACGCGATACCTGTACCGCTGACCACGACGATCAGGCCTACCCTTGAGCACCCCACGATTCAGCAAGCAAGAGAATCACAACAAGCGGCCGGTCCTGCTGCCACAGGGAAGTGCCGCCGCGGTACTCAACAGGCTCAGGCGAGCTACTACTTAATGATGAAAGACTTGGTAAGTCCCAGCGGCGTGATTTGAGGCTGTTCGTACTCACAGCGCAAGTCATGAACCAGAATGGTCACGGTAGGGGCAAGCTATATACCTCGCAAACAAATTCAAAAGCAACAAAGTAAATTTATTTACTACTAACCTTTCCTAGAAAATAAATGTGTGGTTACGTCATTATTAGTGTTTGCTGCAAGAAAGACAACTATGTGAACCGATAAATTTGTACCAAGAAGCAAGCCAAATTAAGTTTAAGGTAAGTCAAAAATAGGGTCAGGAAGGCACAGTATTTCACTAAAAGGAAATTATTTCGATGTGCGGTGACCTTGAACTGCTTGTACTTGTATGCTATTCGAAATTTTAAACGATGACTAAAGTGACGTTTGAAAAATGACAGAGCGACCATGCGCCGACATTGATTACAGTACTGCCATGCTGAACGAAATGTTTGTAATATGATTTGGGTTTCTCGCCTTGTAGCTGCCGATCATTACAGACGTGAATGATTTGGTGCGACACTCTTCAGGGAGTCCTGAACCACTCCTCGGGCTTGGTGAAAAGACACTCCTCGGATAGCATATGCCGCCGGTAACATCTAAACCAAATTTTATAGTCGTGCGCGGTGCGCGGAGCTCGCAAACGGAGCGCGAAGTTCTTTACGCTCTTTATTCAACGATCTTTATTCAACAGAATCCTGCTCTTCCCTCATATTTGCACGCTTTAGTTCGTATACGCGTATATAGCAGATTCCCATACGTGGCTGCTATTGGCAAAAAACTGAAATCAATCATGCAGGGTGTTTGGCTCTGCGAGCTTTCTTTATCTGTTGATGCAGTTTAATTAAAAGGCCGAATTCAACGAAAATCTGCATACATTCAAATTTCGATTATAAGTTACGTACTTCAGAAAAAAGCCCCCTAACGCCTGCTCATGCTCGGCCGCTGCCGTTCGCGTAGGAATTAGGCTTTGGCCACTCTGACCATCGGTGTCGTAACCGTCGGGTCTCGCAAATTTATGCTACTTTTGAACACTCAGGGAAGCATGAAGCAGGCGAAAGTCAAGTTCAGACAACGCACACGCTTGCCAGCGCGCGCTCACTATTGGCCGCTCCTGGTTAGGCGCCTTCGCAGACTTCACTTCGTATTGAGCTATTGACAGCACTTGGAAATGCGCAAGTTGCAGGTGGCTAGTATCCATCGGTGAAAGTGGTGCAGCACAAACCCGGTCCGCACCACGTAACACGCCCGGACTGGAGCATATAAACGTGAACACGCTCTCAAGCCCTGTCATGCACAGAGCAGACACTGCACGGTGTGCTGCGTAGCGTAGGGGCCGCGATCGTTGCGGGTTGCCGCGACAAGTCTGCGGTTGGAGGGCGCTGCGGCTCGCCGAGCGCTATCGAGTTTGGCGCTACGTAGGCAGGAAAATCGGAAGTAGTGGCGTCTACGTGAACACTGAAAATCAAATTTGAACTGCGCGCCACGAGGACTGTCAGTATAGGAGGGATGTTGTGGGCCCGCCCTCTCAGCCGTATAGCCTTCTCAGTGCAAGTCTTTAAAGAAGGAGTGGAGGCACCGCGCAGGGAATATTTTATTGCGAATAACTCCGCTTCTGCTGAGCGCATAGATTTACTTTCTGCTGCAAAGTATTTGTGAACTAGCCTATTTTAACCTAAATGCATTTCTCGACTTCTATAAAAAGTGGTTCAGGGCCCCTTTAAAGAAAGAGTAGTAAGGTATTACTAGCCACGGTTAAAAAATATGGGGTTTTACATGCCAAAACCACTTTCTGATTATGAGGCATGCCGTAGTGGAGGACTCCGGAAATTTCGACCATCTGGGGTTCTTTAACGTGCACCTAAATCTAAGTACACGGGTGTTTTCGCATTTCGCCCCCGTCCAAATGCGGCCGCCGTGGCCGGGATTCGATCCCGCGACCTCGTGCTCAGCAGCCAACACCATAGCTACTGAGCTAGCCACGGTAGTTACTGTCTTCGGAGAACTTACACCACTCCAGTGGACATTCTCGTCTATTTATTTTCACGCCCAATAACGATATTTTCTAGGAGCGATCTTATTGATAGGATATATGTGGTTTAACATAAGTGGTACTGCTACGTTGTGGGCGTCATTACGTTTTCTTTTCTGTTTTTATGTTGCCACGTCCGTTAAGTATAGGGCCATTTCTTCCCGAAATATTTCTTATAGCATGACGACCTGAAGTTATCGCTCATCTATGAAACTGCTGAATATATGGCTACACTTCTTTTTTTACTAATATTAAGATGTATATTTCCTGGTGTACGTATATTTCCCTTGAGTATTTCGATGCTGTGGTTAGTTTCCCTTCATACTGCCTTGACCACAGCCTTTCATTCCATGCCTTGAGTGTGTTCTTACTACGGGTAATTAACTAAGCGACTGCCTGACCAACTCAAATAAATAAACTATTTCAGGCGGCATCCCACCAGTCAGACTCAAAGACACGACGGTTCACTGTTCTCGACATGACCTACGGACCTGTGAAATTCCACTGGACTATGGCGCTGCCCGTGGCCACCGTGCTTCTGATCGCTGCTCTGTTCTTTCTTTCGCCGCTTTGGGGACGCCGAGCTTCAGTTGGACGTAGTGGTGGCACGTGCACCACAGACGAATGTTACCGCGTCGCGGACATCCTGGCGAAGTCACTGAACCGCACAGAAGACCCGTGCGTCGACTTCGACTCGTTCGTCTGCTCCAAATGGAAGCCGAGAAGCGAGTTCATCTCCAACTTCGAAGTCGAAATGAATCGGATACACATGCGACGCGTGGCCGATCTCCTGCTCAACGGGAATCCACACTTTCATGCGTCGGCCAAGTCCACGCGATTCATTCGCAAATGCACTGGGCAAACTGAAAACCCAGAAAAATTGAAGGCGTTGACTGACTTTGCGGACCGCCTCGGTATCCCGTGGCCATACAACAAGACGGCCGTTGATTCAATCGACGTCAATCCACTTCTCGTCGTCTTCGAGCTCAGTGTTAGGTGGGGTATCTACATCTGGTTCGACGCCATCTTTCGCGCGCTCGGCACGGGAAGAAGAGCCCAGCGTGCCTTCCACATTCAGGTAACCGACAAACCTTCGGCTTGGCTCAATTTCGTGCGCACGTTGGAAAGAAATAACGCCCGCGAGAGGTACTACCAAGACTTCTGCCACCTCTACCATGTAGAGTGCCAGAGTGGCACCGAACTTCAGCAGCTGTTCAGTGTAGAAAGCGCCGTGCTGTTGATTCTGGACAACACCATAGATCGGGGACGGAATCGTATTGCCAAAATGAAGACTAAAAAGTTGGCGGACCTCACACTCAATGTGACTCTTGAAGAATGGATGGCTTTGGTCAAAGTTCATGCGCCTGAATTCCATGACCCGCGCCAGTTCCCCTTCTACTTCTCCAACGCAATGCTGCCGGTCGCCATAAACGACATCTTCTACAGACACAGGCGCGCAGACATTATGGAGCATTTGGCGTGGCGGTTTGTTCAGCAGCATACCGTCCTTGGCTCTCCGAGTGGTCACCTCATTTTTGCCGGAAACTTAGAGAGCGCAGCAAGGCTGATGTCTGTTGACTGCTACAACATGGCTTCAGAAAAGCTGGGCATCCTCCTGGCGGCGGAAAGCGCGTTCAGCCTGTTCACGGCCGCCGAAAGGCAACGCGCGACAAGCCTTCTCAAGAATCTCACCGACTTGGCTATCAACACGGTGAACCTGCTACCTTGGAGCGAAAACGGCAGGCGCTACGTGGCTTCCAAGATGGCTCGTCTTGATGTTGTGATGTTTCCACAAGACTTGGAAAATTTAGATGAAGACCTTTCTTATATGTACAGTGGGTTCCTGGATATGAAGCAACACTCGAATGATTCTCTGTTGGACTACTGGCTCGACGCCACAGAAACATTGCAGAATCTCAACGACACCAGCTACGAATTTATGCAATTCAGGTGGCGGACCTACCTGCAGGAGTTGATTGACTACGAATACTGGTCGAACCAGGCGAGTAACAAGATAAAAACTGCCTTAAGGGGAATTGAACGGTACGCCGATGGCTCTAAATTGCTACAATAGAGGAGGACACGCGTTGTGATAATGCATATATGCATAAATTCAAGTTGATGGATTCACTCCGCTCTACTAAATTAATGATCAGACATATTTACACCAGAGCAAAGCATAGCGAACAGAAAAACAAACGTGAATCGCCTGCCGCGATGTTGTGGGTTGGGGTAAAAAATAAAGCAAATGCCGTATCGATAAATTCTAAAAGGGGTTGAGGAAACAACATGTTATACATTAATTGAATAATCCACCATTCATTCTTCTGTGTTCAAATAAGACAGATTTATATATTTCGTCATGTTTTCTTTCTTTTTTCGCACATTGAGCTGTGGTTTAGTTGGTGCTTTCATCAACGGTATGTTAATGCTGCTACTTGTTTATTTATTCGCAAACAGCTTCGGGTGTCGCAAGCTGCGCTGGAGGCTCCACTGTTCAGCGCAAGCAGCGCGTCTGTACTTCGAGCTGCGACCTTTGGAGGCTTTGGAGCCTTGTACTTGTCACGCATTTTCGGAATTATGAACCCATCAGTAAGTAACGCAACCATTCTTACCCACTTTAGTCAAGAGAACGAGGATATTAGCTATTATCTTAGTCAATGGGAGTAACCATTTCAGTTATAGCGTACCCATTGGTGTACGTGACTTGTTTTTGCTTGTTGTGTCGAGTGGCTGTGGCAAGGTAGAAACGTCTGCCATTGGCTGTCCCTAAAGTGAATTCCCAACCTGCTCCAGCGGGCTGCAGTTCATTTCAGCGCGTTAAGTAATTCCACACAATACCATTTTTGGCGAAGGCGCTGCCATTTTTGGCAGGCTTTCTGACAATGATTGCAACAATGACGTAGCTTGTTTATCTGGATTGAGTCGGTCAGTTAGTTCTCCTTACCGGCAAACGCAACGTGGTTTAATGCGCACTAAACTGATACTAAATATTGCAATTATGAGAACTGAGCGCAAGAAATTCAACATGCGCTACACGACAGGCAACACTTTATTTCACAGCTTTGTCTAGAACAACCTGTAATGAAAGTCTAGAACTGTTACACATGTTTGAGTTGTCCATCGGGATTCGTGACTAAATTGGGTCGGCAGCATTCAATGAAGACCGATAGGATTGCGGTACCATCACGACATGCGATCGCATGGCATAGAAAAGGAAACTAAAGAAAACAATTGCGAGAGTGGCTGTGAGGTGTATTTGGGCATGTCCATGGTAGTAAACCTTATCAGGGAGCAATCCACAATGATTTTGACAAGCACTTTCTAACCTTGTCGAAATGCAGAGCAAAGCTCAATGGTTTTCCCATTGCCTCCATGAGCGAAGCTCGGTATTTTACGCTTGACGCAACGCGATATCTTAGCGAATGATTCTGCCACACTGGGTAGAGTAGTACTGGGTAATAAATTATAACGAGAAATATTTCATACATCCATTTAGAGTTTTGTGGGCAATAACATCAGTTGGACACATATGTAGGCAGTGAGTTACGAAACTTAAAACAGGAAAAAACGAGAGAAATGCTCAGAGTATATTTGCTAGAAGATACAGAATTCAGGAAGTTATTTAGCAAATATAAACACACTATTTGCGGTGGTTAAGCTATCCTAACCGATGATGAGCCATATACCATGGCTAAATGTTATACAGGAAACCAAGGCGACTCCATTCAACGTAGAAAGCACGTTAATAGGAATCCGCAGAACTGAAAGATGAAGTTACATATGGATTATATCAAAAATATAACATGAAATATAAATTTCTATAGATCTTCTAGCGAAGATAAATGACAATAGTAGGAGCCCTAAAATAGAAGCAGAAATTATCGTTTTTCATAACTGGCATTCCAACCGTTTTTGGTGGCGAACAGTGTCATGTTAATGAAGCAAAATAGCAGTGAGCAAGCGTAAATATTAACTTCGCTAATAATAATAACCATGCGAGGCTAATTTCAATAGTCTAACAATGAACTTTTTATAATGTTCCTTATTATATCGTAAAACTAATAACCTAATTTGACTAGTTATCACCACGCAAGAGACGAGACTTAGGATGGACAATACACGACCCACGCTGGACTACATTCACCTTTTCCAAGTGAAATATCAAAGTGATAAGAAGGCGCACACCAGAAACTCACGGGGCAACGTATCATGTCAACTGTACAATGCTTGTTCTGTTCTCTATCAGATTAAGCACGTGTACCACATTTCCACAGGCTCGCTTTTTACGTGAGGTCCAGCACAGGTCTCGTACTAAAGGCTGCGCGCTGATGCTCTTTGAGTTCAAGGGAAAGGTGGAGAACCGCGGCAATGTACGAAATTATAACAAAGAGTATCCATGGCAGTGTTTCGTTATATTTTGTCGACGGTGACTCTGCCTCGGCAAACGTTCAACCTCTGTAGAATTCGCGAGTAGAAGAATAAATTTTCGTAAGTATACAGCGGGATTGCTGATAAAGCCCTTTGCACATATCCGTGGTTATCGCATTCCGTGATAAACTGATGTTTCTTTAACCATATATGTATTTACTGTTTACAATGCATTTTATTATTAATTTCAAGCATATAGAAAAAAAACTAGGCGTTATACCGTGCTTGTGTCGCAAACGCAGATGATCGCTAAGAATAATAACCATGCGAGGCTAATTTCAATTGTCTAACAATGAACTTTTTATAATGTTCCTCATTATATCGTAAAACTACTAACCTAATTTGACTAGTTATCACCACGCAAGATACGACGCTTAGGATGGTCAATATGAAGATTTCACGATGTCAGTCAATGACAGAAGGAAGGAGTTTTCTCAAATTTGTCGCTTGTGCAACAGCCGTATATATGTATACAGTTGACGCAAAGAGAGACTGGTGCCACGTCTCGCGCTATATTATAGCAGCCACGTTTAGTTAAGCGTCTCTTACGCTCCTCTGCGCACAGATATGGTGTGCTGAGACATTGCAAGGAACTGCGTAAATTTTCCCATTTGATGAGTTCGCCTTGCCGATACATGCTCAACGCGCTATACCGCCTTGGATGAGACACTGCCAAGAAGCCAAGTAGACGCGCCCTCACGCTCTGATCAATTGGCTTTCGAAGTAGAGCTAATGGAGCGACGGGATTTATCTCCGTTCGGCTGCCGACACGAACATAATAGAAAGTTTCAGATTCGGCAAAGCAAGCTGCTAATCTAAAGCTCTCAATTATGCGCAAGCGCACCAGGGTTCCCGCTTAGCGGTTGTGTGAAAATTGCTGGTCTATGCCGCTCCATCTGGAGCGGGCAGTAAACGCTCAGCTAAAATCCTCTAGTATCAGAGCAAAGCTTTGTTTGTCGTAACATTTATTTTTTTCCAAATTTATCTGCACAATTGGAACTGCGCACTTGTGCGTGGAAGCAATTTCGACATTTGCAGACACAATCTGATTCTGTCGTGGCTGCAACTAATAGCCTCTTTTTCGCCGCATTTTTATTTTTGTCAGATGATCAAGGCGGATCAAAGAGCTGACATGGCGCGGCGGGTCGGCCTCGACATCATAGAACTGACCCTACGGTCATTGCAGTGCAGCTCCGGCTTCGACGGCGTCCTAAGTGACAGCGTAGCTTTAGTGGCCGCATGGCATGCGTTCAAGCATTTCGCGCCTCTGGCTGCCAAAGGCATAAATCGCCTGTTGAGCATTGGAAACAGCTCCTTCACCGACGAGCAGGTCTTCTTCATCGTCTTCTGTCTCAGCCTCTGCGACGTGGACAGTCCGCATCCCTGCAACGTGCGCTTGAATAACTTCGCTCCCTTCAGCGAGGCGTTCTCTTGCCCATTGGGAGCCCCAATGAACGTGCCTGATCGTTGCGGCATCATTACCGGCTTACACGATAACCTGAAGAACAGAAGCCTGGCAGAATCTCACCTAGGGTGACGGGGCGATTCCGCCGGCTTACGCTGCGCCTAAAGTTTCCTTGCGCGGAATTTTTTTTAAATTTTAGTTTGCTCTACTACTTTTCCGCTATTATTTAATAAACAGGATGAGAAAGCATATTAGCCTAGCTGATGTGCAGTAAATCCACCCAAAGCACCGTTATTTCCACATAGAAGTACTTGTGTGTGATCAAGATGGCTCACTTAATAAATGAGGTAGCTTTTACAAGTTTGCACATTCTCACATATATTTAGGTAACCGGAACCGTTTGTCCCAAATAATAGTGACATCGTAATAAAATATATTTCTCCTAAATATCACTAGTATAACGGTTCCTTAAGTAATTTGGAGCTTCAGTTTACGGCAATCGGAGTAATAGTTACACGAGCCAGAACTATAAGGCGTCGCCTGGTATCGCGGAGTAGGATGTGTAACATGAAATTCTAGTTGGATCCAATCGACCAAACGTGTGACTTTTGCCATTCTCTTTGTTTAGAGGGCACGCATTCTATAACTGCACCTTTGAAACGTGCCACTGTTAGAATCTATTACAGAAGGTTTTACGGTGAAGATATTCGGTGCCCGTATTATGCCCATAACGAGGCATACTCATCGACCGAATTTTGCTCCGTTTACGTACTTTTAGTATTTCCTCGCATATCGGACAACTATGAATGAACTGGAGCGGCTTGCTAGGTAACTCCCCTGTGAAGCGTTTGCAATGAATATTTGACGCTATGCGTATTTTAGTCTTATTTTACTTTCATTAGGCTATGTTTGACTTATTGTGCATTATAGAGGAGGGGGGAGGGCGGTTCTAGCTATTGTATACGAAGCTTAAAAACAAACATAATTCAGAGCCTCGCTGAGGAAATTCCAGCAGTAGCATTTGAGTTGCAGACATTTATTCAATTACCAGCAATCACGCAACCTTTAGCCTTTGTGGATGTGTGTGCGTGTGCGTGTGCGTCTGTGTGTGCGCGCGCATGCGTGCGTACGTGTGCGTGCGTGTGCGTGCGTGTGTGCGTGTGTGCATGTGCGTGCGCGCGTGCGTGCGTGCAAGCTCACAAATTCTTTGTGCGACTTTGTTATATTGGAATCGCTACCTTGGAAGAAAGAATGTAACTTAGTAGGTATATGGGCCAATAAGATTGCTTGCAGCACATAGCTTCAGTAACAGATATACGGCGCCTTGAACATAATTCCCATCTGGCTGCTAAATGGTAGTTTTCTTTCGAGAAACAAGAAATAGGAATGGGTACCGTTCACACAAGAAAAAAAATTAATTTTGTAAATTAAATTAATTAAAGTTAATTTTAACGCCTCGTCACCCGAGTTCTTGCACTTGAGACGCTCTGACATGGGGAACGAAATGCTCCTATTTACTCAATGGCCAAACATGGTGCCTTCAGTAAAATGAGCTGAAATTAAGACAGGCGAGTGTTGACTCACGTGCTCATGTACAGGGTGTCTCACGTAACTTAAGCTAAGCTTTAAAAATATGCGAATGCTACTTAGCTGAACAGAACCAAGTCAATGTCGTTTGCCGCCGCATGGAGATGTTACAACGTTGTTATATTGGAAACGCTACCTTGGGAAGAAAGAATGCAACTTAGCAGGTATATGGTCCAATTAAATTTGCTTACAGCACGTAGCTTCAGTAACATGTATACCGCGCCTTGAACATAATTCTCATCTGGCTGCTAAATGGTAGTTTTCTTTCGAGGAACATGAAATAGGAATGGGTACCGTTCAGTTTAATAAAAAAAAACAGCTAATATTGTATCGCGACGGCGCATCATGCAGTAATTCATGCGTCATGTATGAGTGGTGGTTTAAACATGCAGCATGCAAATAAAATGGAATTCTTTTAAACGCCTCGTCACCCGAGTTCCTGCAATTGAGAAGCTCGGACATGGGGCACGAAATGCTTCTATTTACTCCATGGCCAAACATGGTGCTTTCAGTAAAATGAGTTCAAAGCAAGACCATCGAGTGTTGTCTCATGTGTTCATGTACAGGGTGTCTCACGTAACTTAAGCTAAGCTTTAAAAATATGCGAATGGTACTTAGCTGAACAGAACCAACCTAATGTCGTTTGCCGCCGCTTGGAGATGTTCAGATTATTTTTGCATTCCGCCTAGTTAGCTAATTATTCTTAATTAATTAACTACTCAACTAATACAAATACATGAAAATCGTCAATGAGGAAACTGTAGAGCAACATGAAAAACTCTCGATACCGCTTTCTGTTGCTCAGTACGTACTATACATAAATATATTTTTTCTAAGCATGAAAGAATCCCGCAAATACACGCAAAATTGTTGCGCTACTGGCGGCTCAAGGCACTTTGCGTTTATTCGCGGGCTTCTTTCACGTTCGGAAAAACACCTGCCTTATGATTAGCTAGGATGATAGAGTGGCCACACCAGTAAGGCGATGGTCCCGGTTCCGATACTCAGCCATTTTACACCGAAACTGTTAAGGGAAGTCCCGCAAAGATGTTCGTGAAGTGGCCTGCAACGGCGTCGTCGACATCAGCTGAAAGTGCAACCCAGCCTTGTGGGAGCAACGAGTTTTCTTTGAAACGTAATAATCAACGATTAAGGAATAAACAATACCTTGCGTGTATCTAATCTAAATAGAAAGGAACTTATATGCGTCGTATTTATTCCGCAGTATTTGTAATCCGTGACCGTTTTTTTTTTTTTCTGACGCCACGGTATACCGATTCCATTGCATCTTCCTGGAGCCGAAACTAATTTCTTTTCCACATATAATGAAGTTCCTGTACGGAAAAACTTGGGGCACGTCGGTACGGTCCATACTGTCGCTGTACAGAGTACTGTTTCTTGACTTTTTATGGCACAGCTTCCCGGTTTTGTCGAACACGTATAAAACAAATATCCGTACCCTCGAAAGTTTGCAAGGTCATGCTTGCGGACATATCTCCGACTACCAAGATGCGCCTCAACTCATGCAACAATCATGATTGCTAGAGACTAATTGGTTCCAACATATATGACAATTGACAACCTTAGAGCACACGTCCGACATCTATGTCGTGTACTTGTATTGCTTATCTGCCAAAACAAAAACCTCAAGCCACATTTTCGAAACTTGTTGCGACACGCCAAGGCTACCTTCCGTCAGGCTTTACACCAGCAGCAAGGCTACTGTTACCCATGTGGTGCCTACGAGAGCCCCAAGTACGCCTCACGATGCGTATAATTACGAAGAAGGCTCGTCATCCGACAATGGCTCTAGGTCAGTTGACACTTTCCTTACTGAACGAGGCTTATGAATATAGAACCCACATTACACCGATGGACCTGTCTCAGCTACCAGCTCCACAGGCACTCGTATCTAGGCCTTACAAGTAACGGTGAAGTTCAGGGTGTTGCACATAACGACCTCTACGGCAACAGAACTTGTCACCCTGCGTGCCACTGTTAAATGGATGGCACAAGCAAAACCTCGAAAGTGGGTCGTATTTTTGAGACTCCAAAGCAGCGCTTCGGAGTGTGCAGTCAGCCTTACGTCGCAAGAATGATGAACAACTGGTGTTTGAGACAAGAGAAGTTTTCCATCAAGCCCTCATAAACGGACATGACATCATCTTCCAATGGCTTCCGGGACACTGGGGCATCGTCGGAAATGACCTTGATGATGATGCCGCCTGGTCAGCCCATAAAGAAACTGACAGTTCAAGGACAGATGATGCGAGTGGTCTTCGTTTACTTGCTCAAAACGAGACAAACTCTGTGGAACACTATAATTTTCTCCAACTGTCATCTCCACCGACTGAATCCTACAATGAAGCTGCTGATTCCATGGAACTTCTCTGGCCATGATACAATATTAAATAAATTAAGGGGTTTTACGTGCCAAAACCACTTCCTGATTATAAGGCACATCTTAGTGGAGGACTCCGGAACTTTCGACCACCGGGGGTTCTTTAACGTGCACCTAAATCTACGTACGCGGGTGCTTTCGCATTTCGCCCCCATCGAAATGCGGCCGCCATGGCCGGGATTCGATCTCGCGACCTCGTGCTCACAAGCCCAACACCATAGCCACTGAGCAACCACAGCGGGTGGCGATGCAACATTACCGTACCGCCTCTGGTTAGGGGTGGCTTTTGCTAAAGCCTACTCATTCCTTATTGGAACGTTCGACACACCGAATTGTGACATATGCTACTTTGAAGAGACGATTGAGCACAAGTTTTGATTTTGATCTCTATGACATCGAACGTGACGCTCTTTCGAGGGTGTTAAAGAGGTTAGACATCAAGTCATTATCAGTCAGTCAGTCAAGAACTTCAGTGAGGTCCGGAGGAGTTTTAAGCCGTTAGAGATCCCATGCGGGGAGCTCCTCGGGCCGAAACCGTAGGCGACGCCCAAGTCGGGACGGGAATTATCAGAGAAAGATTCTCGGAACATGGCCCCACGCGTGCAGGCTTAGAAAGCGACGGGGGCACAGCTACAGTTCATGAAATTGACTGGCCTCAATGACCGACTGTATGCGCGAAGTGATGGACAACCGCCCGTGTTCATACTGAGAGCATTTTCTTCTCCCCTCTCATTTGTTTCTTTGCATTCCTTGAACTCCTTCCCCCGTGCAGATAGCAAACCGGATGTGCGTCTGGCTGACCTCCCTACCGTTCTTTCCATCTCCTCCTCCTACACAGCCGCGGTGGTGAAAACTGCTTACATTGTGCAACAGTCTAGCCTGCGTAGATGGATGGATGGATGGATGGAGAAAACTTTATTCGATCTATTTAAATGTGGTTGGGCTCCCTAGACGTCCGGGAGCCCCCTGGCCGACATCTCTAGGCAAGCCCGGTCCACCAGCCAAAGCTGGTCATCTGAGCAAGTGGCCCGAAGAGCGGCCTCCCACGAGGAAAAGGAAGGGTTGGGAATAGGCTCTACCGCCATGGGCGTGGGGCAGCTCCACAAACAGTGTAAAAGATCTGCCCGGGGCGCCCGGCAGGTGGTACATTGTGGATTATGGAGACCAGGGTAAAATAAATGTGCCAGACAGGGAGAAATAAATGCTTTGGTCTGGATCTGGCGCCAGATTGAACTTTGATGGGCGGTAAGGGAATGGTGAGGGGGAGGTAAATCTCGTCTACCATCCCTTTAATACGTGGTAATCTGGTGGTTAGTGCAAATACCCTCCGCTGGTTTTTCCATGGGGTTTGGTGATTGGTCGTCCAGGGTCCGGAGGGAAAGACTTCGGACATGCGCATGGAGTGCCGTTAACAAAACCAGCTAGTCAAGGCCTCGTTCGAAAGCAGCAGCTGTTGCTGATGCGTTTGAGTGAGGTTGAAAGCCAACAAGGAGACGCCTAGTACATCCCAAGGGTGTGAGAACACGCTTATACGGGCTTCCCATCTCTGACGTATCAGTTGTCAGGTTGCCATACATATGTGCAGCATTTTTCTTTATCTGCAAAGCTTCCTAAGAAATTCGTATCGTTTCTTTCTTTCTTTTCTCTTTCATTTTTCCGTTCTTTTTTGCCTTTTTTGTAGCTTCGCCATACTCTTACGTGGACAACGATTTTTTTTTATTTTCATGAAATTGCGATTGAGCAAAGAAATATTAATGCGATTAGCATTGTTAGCATACTGCACGCCCTTTCTGGTGGCTATTGAGCTACGTACCTATTGGTGTTTTTGACCGTTTTATTGCCAACTTATGTCACTGGGTAGTTCAAAGCTTCAAGGGTTGAGCATCGGGCTGCTGTGTTGAGATAAGAGGCTTCGAAACAACCTGCCCGGACAGGCTAGGTTACAGGGTAGGTAGCACACGGTACGTGCCCCTCTTTATTGGACCTATTGGATGACAAGTTGGGCCATAGGGTATGTGGTACTGGGTGTGTGCCACTCACCACGGAACCTCTTTGACGCAAACTTTAGACACTGGCTATGTGCCATTGGTTACGTGCCGCGCTATAATTACAAAAACTATTTTGAGATTTCTTCTGTGTGGGACGGCATCGAACGCGCGCCATGTTTATTCACAGAAGATTGCCTGAATACATATACACACAAGGCGCTATTCATGAACTTCGTGGCGGCGCCTCTAGTGGCGCAGCGTGTGCAGTGGCTGGCGTTAATCGCATTAACACCGACATTAACCGTGAATGGCTTCTTCCGTAATTTTTTGATGACATGAAAACCATAACGTTGTGCCTGAAACAAAGCTACCAGAGAAAATGCTTGACAATATAGTATATTCATTTATTGGTATTATCTTAGCAAACATCCAGGCTATGGTCATGATGAGAATAGATAAACTTCAGAGATCAATGTAAATATTGACTTTATTTTACAAATGGTTCCTTTCCCGCGGCAATCGTCGCTGGAAACATAACCACGGAACTCACATCGCCTAGTTCTTGGCCGATCCAGCATAGTGGGTATGCAGCATAGTGTATGAAATCATCATCATCACCATTAAGAAGAGGCAAAGGGTGAGACAAGGTAATTCGTCGCGTTTGAGCTCATGCGAGGTGGCTTTTCATCCATCTGCTCATTATCTCGCATTTACGGCCCTTGAAGGACAAAACTTGACTGAAAGGAGGTTTTTCGTGGTTTCCCGTATCTTCAAGACTTCGAAGTCTTTGCAGTCGCTTGGGTTTCAAAACCGTCAAATGGACGCCAGGACACCATCACCGCCAGTGCCGATTGTTAATCGCGCCAACGAGGACGGAAGCAAACCACGGCGAAAGAAGAGCCATGCACATGCTCGAAAACCAACTCCTGGTATTCGCAGCCCGTCGAATGGTGCGTCGCCCGATAGAGCCCATCGGGCCTCCACTGGAACCCAGATGGCTCCCACACCGGAAACCGATAGCACAAATCGCGAGCCTCGAAGTCCAACTCCAGGCAATCGCAGCCCTTCGAGTGGGGCCTTGCCTGATACAGCCAATCGGGCCTCCAGTGGAATCCAGATGGCTCCCACAGCGAAAACGGGTAGGAAAACTCGCGAGCCTCGAAGTCCAACTCCAGGCAATCGTAGCCCTTCGAGTGGGGCATTGCCTAATAGGGCCCATCGGGGGTCCAGTGGAACCCAGAAGGCTCCCACAACGGAAACCGGTAGGAAAATTCGTAAGCCTCGCATTCAAACTCCAGGTAATCTTAGCCCTTCGAGCGGTGGCTTGCCCGTCAAGGCTTATCGGTCGACAAGCGGCGCTCGAGCGGCACCCACAGTGATGACATTTAGGACCGTTCGTGACAAGAGGATGCCAAAGCGAGCGTCAGATGATGCCACACCCACTGCAGGCCTGTCACCATCAACTACCGGAGGCAGTACTCATGCACGGGAAAAGGACCTGCAGTCACAACCTACACCATATTCATCAACAGTACAAGCCGTGGACGGAGACGCTTTGAAAGCGCTGGACGGCCATAGTGATTTCAGTAAGAAAGATTCCTACGCGGGGAAAGGCACACCTGCGCCGAAAGAAGAGACGGACTCGACGCCGTGTGACAGTAAGAGAGCCTCACTGGTCTCGTTTTATAGCTAATGAAATACGTTGGATGAACGAATAACGAATGCATTAATCACTATATCACCCCGCTGATGGCTTTCCATACTTCCTATTTTCCATATTTCCATATTTTCTACACTAAGTGATGTGTGCATGTTACTGTGTCGCACAAAAATGAGTAAATTGCCAGCGCTAAAGTGTAGAGAACTAAAATATTTTCTTAATTATCCCAATGGCTCACCATGGTGGCTTAACCCCTAAGGTGTTTCGCCGCTGAGCATGAGGTCGTGGGATCAAATCCCGGCCGCGGTGGCCACATTTCGGTGGGGGCAAAATGGAAGAACGTCCTCGTCCCGTGCTGCCCCCCCCCCCTACAATATGCCTCTTGATCAAATCGCGGTTTTGGCACGTGAAATCCGAGAATTCGATACATTTCTCCTAATGCACATGGGAAAAAGTTGGCAGCGGCTTAGCTCAGCTAACACTGGATATGCAAAGGGAAAGCTTGGTTTAGCCTGGTTAATTCTTGGCTTCGCTTGGTTAACCTTTGACTTAGCTGTAATTATTATACCTAGCTATACAATCATTGTTAAGCCAGGTATGACAGATTTGCCTAGGTCAGTGTCTAGCCATGACTGTCATATAGGCATGCGTAGGCGCGCATCGTTTGACGGTACGACGCTTGTTGTGCCGCAAGGAAAGCGCAAATGGAAAGCGCAGACGCCACGAGCATGCGCAGCGTTGAGGCACATACGGACAGGGCGCCAACGTGTTCGCTACATTGATATCCTCGGTGCTACGCCTGTTGCATACGGGACCCTCTCCGGTGAAGAAGCTCGCCGGGCGATATCCGGGGAGTTGTTAGACGCCACTAGGCGACGACGGCCAAAAAGCTCCCGCTCCCGCGAGACGCTCAGATAAGACGGCCCGACCTCTCTCTCATCGATAGCGTAGCTCGCACTAAGCAGTCGAACGTGGCGCTCGTCTAATCGAGATGCGCGGCGAGTCACGTGGTCAGCCGGCGACTCAGCTGCGGAAAGCGTATGCACCAAGCCGGCGGCGGAGGCGGAGCTCGGCGCGGCTAGTCACGTGACGCGTTGCCAATGCTACGGCGCAGCTGCAGTCAAATGAAGGTCAAATTGCTGGCGACGGCGAAATTCTGCTCGACGCGGTTAGTGAAGCTTTCGCTTTGAAAAAGCACCTCAAACGCTGTGGCAACGCGAACGCACATTTGTAGAATTACATTTGCCATCTATGGTAGTTCAGTGCACGGCATCGTGCCCTTGGTCGGTCAGTCAGCTAAAGTCAGCGTTCCCGCTTAATGACTCGAATTCGTATGCTTACCTCTCAGGAACCCTTCAGCCACCGGTGCAAGAGACTACGTGTGCAACTTTAAGCCTCGTGCGGCCATCGGAATCCACCGGCATTGTGGATAATGCGGCCTCTGCTACCAAGGGGAAGGAGCATACAAAGGAAGAAAGCGCCGCGTCGGGCCTCGAGCTGACGCCATTTCAGCCGAACAAACGACGATCGCTTTCATTCGTGGAAGTCAAGCACAGTGACTCGATACCTGTCCCGCTGACCACGACGATCAGGCCTACCCTTGAGCATCCCACGATCCAGCAAGCAAGAGAACCACAACAAGCGGCCGGTCCTGCTGCCACACAGAAGTCCCGCCGTGGTACTCAACAGGCTCAGGCGAGCTACTACTTAATGATGAAAGACTTGGTAAGTCCCAGCGGCGTGATTTGAGGCTGTTCGTACTCGCAGCGCAAGTCATGAACCAGAATGGTCACGGTAGGGACAAGCTATAAACCTCGGAAACAAATTCAACAGCAAAAAAATAAATTTATGTACTACAAACCTTTCCTAGAAAATAGATGTGTGGTTACATCATCATTAGTGTTTGCTGCAAGAAAGACAACTATGTGAACCGATAAATTTGGACCAACAAGCAAGCCAAATTAAGCTTAAGGTAAGTCAAAAATAGGTTCAGGCAGGCACAGTATTTCACTAAAAGGAAATTATTTCGATGTATGGCTACCTTGAACTGCTTGCACTTGTGCACTATCCGAAATTTTAAACGATGACCGAAGTAACATATACAAAATGACAGGGCAAGCCTGCGCCGGCATTGATTAAAGTACCACCATGCTCAACAAAATGATTGTGAGAAGATTTGGGTTTCTCGCCTTCTGCCTGCCGTTAATTACTGACTTGATTATATGGTGATAACCTCTTAAAGAAGTCTTGAACCACATCTCGGGTTTGGTGAATAGACACACTCCACGGATAGCATACGCTGCTGCAAACATCTCAACTATATTTTACAGTCGTGCGCGGCGCGCGGAGCTCGCACACGGAGCGCGAAGTCCTCTTTTCCTAAAACGCTCTTTTTTCAACAGAAGCGTGCTCTTCACTCATTTAGAGACGCTTTAGTTCGGACTAGTATAACAGATTCCCATTCGTGGCTGTTATTGGCCAATAACTGAAATCAATCATCAAGGGTATTTGAATCTGTGTGCTTTCTTTATTCACGAAGCTTAATTAACAGTCCAAAATTAAACGAAAATCTGCCTTCAAATTTCGATTATAAGATACGTACTTCGGAAGGAAGCCCACTAACGTCTGCTCAGGCTCGTCCGCGGCCGTCCACTTAGCAATTAAGGTTTGGCCACCCTGCCTATCGGTGTCGTAACCGTCGGGTCTCGCAAATTTCTGCTACTTTTCAACACTCAGGAAAACACGAAGGACGCGAAAGTTAAGGTCAGACCACGCACACGCTCGCCAGCGCGCGCTCACCCTTGGCCGCTCCAGGTTAGGCGTCTTCACAGACTTCACTTCGTATTGAGCTATTGACAGCGCTCGGAAATGCGCAAGTTGCAGGTGGCTACTATCCGTCGGTGAAAGTGGTGCAGCACAAAGCCGCTCCGCACCACGTAAGACGCCGGGACTGGAGCATATAAACGTGAGCATGCATACAAGCCCTGTCATGCACAGAGCAGACACTGCACGGTGTGCTACGGAGCGTAGAGGCCGCGATCGTCGCCGGTTGCCGCGACAAGTCCGCGGTTGGAGCGCACTGCGGCTCGCCGAGCACAATCCAGTTTGGCGCTACGTAGGCAGGAAAATTAGAAGTAGTGGCGTCTACGTGAACACTGAAAATCAAATTTGAACTATGCGCCACGAGGACTCTCAGTATAGGAGGGATGTTGTGGGCCCACCCTCTCAGCCGTAGCATTCTCAGTGCAAGTCTTTGAAGAAGGAGCGGAAGCACCGTGCAGGGAATATTTGATTGCCAATAACTCCGCTTCTGCTGAGCGCATTGAATTACTTTGCGCTGCAAAGTATTTGAGAACTAGCCTATTTTACCTTCAAATGCATTTGTCGACTTCTATATAAAGTGGTTCACGGCTCCTTTAAAGAAACCTTAGTATAGCCATGGTAGTTACTGTCTTCGTAGAACTTACAGCACTGCAGTGGACATTCTCGTCTATTTATTTTGACGCCTGATAACAATATTTAGTAGGAGCGATCTTATTGATAGAATATATGTGGTTTAACATCAATGGTACTGCTACGTTGTGGGCGTCATTACGTTTTCTTTTCTGTTCTTATGTTGCCACGTCCGTTAAGTATAGGGCATTTTCTTCCCGAAATATTTCTTATAGCATGACGACCTGAAGTTATCGCTTATCTATGAAACTGCTGAATATATGGCTACACTTCTTTTTTTACTAAAATCAAGGTGTGTATTTTCTGGTGTACGTATATTTCCCTTGAGCATTTCGATGTTGTGGTTAGTTTCCCTTCATACTGCCTTGACCATAGCCTATCATTCCATGCCTTGAGTGTGTTCTTACTAGGGCTAATTAACTAAGCGACTGCCTGACCGACTCAAATATATAAACTATTTCAGGCGGCATCCCACCAGTCAGACTCAAAGACACGACGGTTCACTGTTCTCGACATGACCTACGGACCTGTGAGATTCCACTGGACTATGGCGCTGCCCGTCGCCGCCGTGCTTCTGATCGCTGCACTGTTCTTTCTTTCGCCGCTTTGGGGACGCCGAGCTTCAGTTGGACGTAGTCGTGGCACGTGCACCACAGACGAATGTTACCGCGTCGCGGACATCCTGGCGAAGTCACTGAACCGCACAGAAGACCCGTGCGTCGACTTCGACTCGTTCGTCTGCTCCAAATGGAAGCCGAGAAGCGAGTTCATCTCCAACTTCGAGGTCGAAATGAATCGGATACACATGCGACGCGTGGCGGATCTCCTACTCAACGGGAATCCACACTTCCATGCGTCGGCCAAGTCCACGCGATTCATTCGCAAATGCACTGGGCAAACTGAAAACCCAGAAAAATTGAAGGCGTTGACTGACTTTGCGGACCGCCTCGGTATCCCGTGGCCATACAACAAGACGGCCGTTGATTCAATCGACGTCAATCCACTTCTCGTCGTCTTCGACCTGAGTGTTAGGTGGGGTATCTACATCTGGTTCGACGCTATCTTCCGCGCGCTCGGCACGGGAAGAAGAGCCCAGCGTGCCTTCTACATTCAGGCAACCGACAAACCTTCGGCTTGGCTCAATTTCGTGCGCACGTTGGAAAGAAATAACGCCCGCGAGAGGTACTACCAGGACTTCTGCCGCCTCTACCATGTAGAGTGCCAGAGTGGCACTGAACTGAAGCGGCTTTTCAGTGTAGAAAACGCCGTGCTGTTGATTCTGGACAACACCATAGATCGGGGACGGAATCGTATTGCCAAAATGAAGACTAAAAAGTTGGCGGACCTCACACTCAACGTGACTCTTGAAGAATGGATGGCTTTGGTCAAAGTTCACGCGCCTGAATTCCATGACCCGCGCCAGTTCCCCTTCTACTTCTCCAACGCAATGCTGCCAATCGCCATAAACGACATCTTTTACAGACACAGGCGCGAAGACATTATGGAGCACTTGGCGTGGCGGTTTGTTCAGCAGCATACCGTCCTTGGCTCTCCGAGTGGCCACCTCATTTTTGCCGGAAACTTAGAGAGCTCAGCAAGGCTGATGTCTGTTGACTGCTACAACATGGCTTCAGAAAAGCTGGGCATCCTCCTGGCGGCGGAAAGCGCGTTCAGCCTGTTCACGGCCGCCGAAAGGCAACGCGCGACAAGCCTTCTCAAGAATCTCACCGACTTGGCTATCAACACGGTGAACCTGCTACCTTGGAGCGAAAACGGAAGGCGCTACGTGGCTTCCAAGATGGCTCATCTTGATATTGTGATGTTTCCAGAAAACTTGGAAAACTTAGATGAAGACCTTTCTTATATGTACAGTGCGTTCCTGGATACGAAGCAACACTCGAATGATTCTCTGTTGGACTACTGGCTCGACGCCACAGAAACATTGCAGAATCTCAACGACACCAGCTACGAAATTATGCAGTTCAGGTGGCGTAGCTACCTGCACGAGCTGATTGACTACGAATACTGGTCAAACCAGGTGAGTAACCAGATAAAAACTGCGTTAAGCGGAATTGAAAGGTACGCCGATGGCTCTAAATTGCTGCCATAGAGTAGGACGCGCGTTGTGTTAATGCATAAATAGATAAATTCAAGTTGATGGAATTTCTCCACTCTACTAAATTAATAATGAGGCGTATGTACGCCAGAGCAAAGCATTGCGAACAGAAGAACAAACGTGAATCGCCTGCCCCGATGTTGTGGGTTAGGGCAAGAAAATAAACAAATGCCGTATCGATAAATTCCAAAAGGCGGTGAGGAAAGAACATGTTATAGATTAATTGAATAATCCACAATTCATTCTTCTGTGTTCGAATTGGCGATAGATATACATATATATTTCGCCATGTTTTCTTTCTTTTTCGCACATTGAGCACTGGTTTAGTCGGTGTTTTCACCAACGGTATGTTAATGCTGCTACTTGTTTGTTTATTCGCAAACAGCTTCGGGTGTCGCAAGCTGCGCTGGAGGTTCCACTGTTCAGCGCAAGCAGCGCGTCTGTACTTCAAGCTGCGACCTTTGGAGGCTTTGGAGCCTTGTACTTGTCACGCATTTTCGGAATTATGAACCCATCAGTAAGTAACGCAACCATTCTTCCCCTCTTTAGTCCAAATAACGAGGATATTAGCTATTAGCCAAATCATAGGGAGTAGCAATTTCAGTTTTGGTGTACATACTGATGTACGCGACTTGTTCTTGCTTGTTGTGTCGGATGGTTGTGGCAAAGCAGAAACGTCTGCCATTGGCTGTCTCTAAATTGAATTCCCAACCTCTTCCAGCTGGCTGCAGTTCATTTCTGCGCGTTGGGTATTTCCGCACACTACCATTTTGGCGAACGCACTGGCATTTTTTTGGCAGGCTTTCTAACAACGCTTGCAACAATGACGTAGCTTGTTTATCTGACGTGAGCCGGCCAGTTGGTTCTCTTTACCGGAAAACTCACCGTCAACTATTACCCACAAAACTTATACTAAATCATTGCAATTATGAGAACTGAGCACAAAAAAAGAAACATACGCCATACGACCGCCATGACTTTATTTCAGAGCTTTATCTAGAACAGCCTGCAATGAAAGTCTAGAACTGTTACACATGTTTGAGTTGTCCATCGGGATTCGTGACTGAATTGGGTAGGCAGCATTCAATGAAGACCGAGAGGATTGCGGCACCGTCAAGAAATGCGATCGCATGGCATACAAAAGGAAACTAAAGAAAACAATTGCGAGAGTGGCTGTGAGGTGTATTTGGGCATGCCCATGGTAGTAAACCTTATCAGGAAGCGATCAACAGTGATTTTGACAAGCACTTTGTAACCTTGTCGTAGTGCAGCGGTTTTCCCATTGCCTCCATGAGCGAAGTTCGGCTTTTTTATGCTTGACGCAACGCGATACCTTAGCGAATGATTCTGCCACACTGGGTAGATTAGTACGTGGTTAATAGATAGGTGTTAAAGAAAACTATTTCATACATTCATTGAGAGTTTTGTAGATAATGACATCAGTTGGACACTTATGTAGGCAGTGAGTTACGAAGCTAAAAACAGGAAAAACGTGAGAAATCGTCAGGGCATATTTGCTAGCTGATACAGAATTCAGGAAGTAATTTAGTAAATAGAAACATCCTACTTACGGTGGTTAAGCTATCGTCACCGATTATGAACCATAAACCACAGCTAAATATTATACAGGAAACCAAGGCTATATCATTCAACGTAGAAAGCACGGTTATAGCAATCCGCGGAACTGAAAGATGAATTTACACATGCATTATATAAAAAATATAATAATATGAAGCATAATTTTGTATAGATGTTCTAGCGAAGATCAATGACTATAGTAGGAACCCAAGAATAGAAGCAGAAATGATAGTTTTTCATGACTGGCATTCCAACCGCTTTTGGTGGCGAACAGTGTCATGTTCATGCAGCAAAATAGCAGTTAGCAAGCGTAAATATTAACTTTACGCTCACGTCACACGCTGGACTACATTCACTATTGCCAGGTGAAATATCAAAGTGATGAGGAGGCGCACGCCAGAAAATCACGGGGCAACGTATCATTTCAACTGTACAATGCTTGTTCTGTTCTCTATCAAATTAAGCACGTGTGCCACATTTCCCTAGGCTCGCTTTTTACGTGAGGTCAGCACAGGTCTCGTACTAAAGGCTGCGCGCTGATGCTCTTTGAATTCAAGGGAAAGGTGGAGAACTGCGGCAATGTGCGAAAGCGTAAATAGTATCCAAGGCAGTGTTTCGGTATATACTATATCGACGGTGACTCTGCCTCGGCGAACGTTCAAGCTCTGTAGAATTGGCGAGTACTAGAAGAAATTTTCTTAAATTTGATGCGGGATTGTTGATAAAGCACATCGCACATTTCTGTGGTTATCGCATTCCGTGATAAACTGATGTTTCTTTAACCATTTATGTATTTACTGTTTACCCTGCATCTTATTATTAATTTCAGGCATACAGAAAAAAAAAAACTAGGCATTATACCGTGCTTGTGTCGCTAACGCAGATGATGATCGCTAAGAATAATAACCATGTGAAGCTAATCTGAATTGTCCAACAATGAACTTTTTATAATGTTCCTCATTAGATCGGAAAACTAATAACCTAATTGCACTAGTTATCACCACGCAAGATACGACGCTTAGGATGGTCAATATGAAGATTTCACGATGTCAGTCAATGACAGAAGGAAGGAGTTTTCTCAAACTGGTCGCTTGTGCAGCAGCCGTACAGTTGACCCAAAGAGAGACTGGTGCCACGTCTTGCGCTATAGCATAGTAGACAATTTTAGTTGAGCGTCGCTTACGCTTCGCTGCGCACAGTTACGGTGTGCGGAGACATTGCAAGGAACTGCGTAAATTTTTGTTTGATGAGTTCGCCTTGCCGATACATGCGCGACGCGCTATACCGGCTTGGATGAGACACGGCCAAGAAGCAAAGTAGACGCACCCTCACGCAATGATCAATCGGCTTTCGAAGTTGAGCTAATGGAGCGACGGAAGCGATCTCCATTCGGCTGCCAACACGAACATAATAGAGAGATTTAGATTAGGGGACGCAAGCGGCTAGCGTACGCAAGAACTAGAGGCGACGGTACTGCACGTGCTGAGACCGCTGGGTCTGCGCACACGCCGTACCGCCACCCCTAGTTCTTGCGTACGCTAGCCGTTTGTGTTCCCTAATCTAATACGCTCTATTATGCGCAAGTGCACTAGGGTTCCCGCTAAGCGGTTGTGTGAAAACTGCTGGCCTATGCCGCTCCAACTTTAACGAGCAATAAACGCTCAGCTAAAACCCTATAATATGAGTGCAAAGCTTTCTTTGTCGTAATGGCCAATTTAATTTTTTTTTCCAAATTTACCTGCACAATTCGAACTGCGCACTTGTGCGTGCAAGCAATTTCGACATTTGCAGACACAATCAGATTCTGTCGCGGCTGCTACTAATCGCCTCTTTTTCGTCGCATTTTTTTTGTCAGATGATCAAGGCGGACCAAAGAGCTGACATGGCCCGACGGGTTGGCCTCGACATCATAGAACTGACCCTGCGGTCATTGGAGTGCAGCTCCGGCTTCGACGGCGTCCTAAGTGACAGCGTAGCCTTAGTGGCCGCATGGCACGCGTTGAAGCATTCCGCGCCTCTAGCTGCCAAAGGCACAAACCGCCTGTTGAGCATTGGAAACAGCGTCTTCACCGACGAGCAGGTCTTTTTCCTCGTCTTCTGTCTCAGCCTCTGCGACGTGGACATTCGGCATCGCTGCAACGTGCTCTTGAATAACTTCGCTCCCTTCAGCGAGGCGTTCTCTTGCCCATTGGGAGCCCCAATGCACGTGCCTGATCGTTGCGGCATCATTACCGGCTTACACGATAACCTGAAGAACAGAAGCCTGGCAGAATCTCACCTAGGGTGACGGGGCGATTCCGCCGGCTTACGCTGCGCCTAAAGTTTCCTTGCGCGGAATTTTTTTTTAAATTTTAGTTTGCTCTACTACTTTGCCGCTATTATTTAATAAACAGGATGAGAAAGCATATTAGCCTAGCTGATGTGCAGTAAATCCACCCAAAGCACCGTTATTTCCACATAGAAGTACTTGTGTGTGATCAAGCTGACTCGCTTAATAAATGAGATGCTTTTACAAGTGTGCGCATTCTCACATATTTTTAGATAACCGGAACCGTTTGTTCTAAAATATAGTGATGTCGTAATAAAATATATTTCTCCTAAATAGTACTAGTATAATGGTTCCTTTAGTAATGTAGAGCTTGAGTTTGCGGCAATCGTAGGAATAGTTACGTGAGCCAAAATTGTAAGGCGTCGCCTGGTATGGCGCTGTAGGATGTGTAGCATGAAGTTGTAGTTGAATCCAAATCAACCAAACGTGGACTTGTGTCATTGTCTTTGTTTAGAGCGCACGCATTAGCTATAACTTCGCGTTTAAAATGTGCCAATTTTAGAATCTGTTAAAGAAGGTTTTACGATGAAGATATTCGGTGCCCGTAATATGCCCATATCGAGGCTTACTCATCGACCGAATTTTGCTCCCTTTACATGGTTTTAGTATTTTCCCGCATATCGGAGAACTATTTAATAACTGCGAGTGGCGTGCTAGATAATTATCCACTGAAGCGTTTGGAATGGATCTTTTGCACTATGCGTATTTTAGTCTTATCTTACTTTCATTAGGCTATGTTTGACTTATTGTGCATTATACAGGAGGGGGGAGGGGTTATATAGCTATTACACACGAAGCTTAAAAACACAGGTAATTCGGAGCCGTTATTATGTGCGTGCGTGTGCGTGTGTGTGTGTGTGCGTGTGTGCGTGCATGTGCGAGTATGCGTGTGTTTATTGTGTACATGTGTGCATGTGCGTACGTGCCTTTGTACGTGCGTGTCCGAATGTGCGTGCGTTTATTGTGTACATGTGTGCATGTGGGTACGTGCGTACGTGTACGTACGTGTGTGTGGGAGTGCGCGCGCGCGTTCGTGTGTGTGTGTGTGTGTGTGTGTGTGTGTGTGTGTGTGTGTGTGTGTGTGTGTGTGTGTGTGTGTGTGTGTGTGTGCGTGTGTGTGTGTGTGTGCGTGTGTGTGCGCGTGTGTGTGCGCGTGTGTATGCGCGTGTGTATGCGCGTGTGTATGTGTGTGTGTATGTGCGTGTATGTGCGTGTATGTGTGTGCGTGCGTGTGTGCGTGTGTGCGTGTGTGCGTGTGTGCGTGTGTGCGTGTGTGTGCGTGCGTGCGTGTGCGTGCGTGTGCGTGCGCGTGTGTGTGTGTGTGTGTGTGTGTGTGTGTGCGTGCGTGCGTGCGTGCGTGCGTGTGTGTGTGTGTGTGTGTGTGCGTGCGTGCGTGCGTGCGTGCAATTTACACTTTGGGGTTCTCTTGTTGCTAGGCTTTGACAAAAACCATGACAGACACCATGTTATGCGAGCTCGCAAATTCTTTGTGCGACTTTGTTATATTGGAAGCGCTACCTTGGGAACAAAAATGCAACTTAGTAGCTATATGGGCCAATTGAAATTGCTTACAGCATATAGCTTCAGTAATATATATACAGCGCCTTGAAGTTAGTTTCCAACTGGCTGCTAAACGGTAGTTTTCTTTCGAGGAAGCTGAAATAGAAATAGGTACCGTTCACAAAAGAAAAAAAAAGTTAATTTTGTGTCGCCGCGGCTCGTGATGCCCTAGTACATGCGTCATGCATTAGGGGTGGTTTATACGCTCAGCGCGCAAAGAAAAGTGAATACTTTTAAACGCCTCGTCGGCCGAGTTCCTACAATGGAGACGCTCTGGCATGGGGCACGAAGTGCTCATGTCATGCTCATGTTCATGGGCTCGCGTGCATGATGGGCACAGCAAGATATCTACGCCCCGTGGGCAGCCGCTCTGCACGAATGCATAGCGCACTGACAGTAACGAGTATTCCCTTTGGGGCCACATACGCCACTTGCTGATCCTTATTATATTTTGAGGTTTTCGTTAAGCCCGAAGACGAACGATGCGGCAGTAATCAAGATAAATTCACTGCCGAAGAGAACGACCAGATCCACAAGTCAGAACTCCTTATACCAAGGATAACAGCACAAATGTGTTTATCGGTAGTTTACATAACGCAATGTAAGGATCAAGGGACTTTCCCTATGAGCGCGTGCTCCATGCGAGCCGCAAGTTAGCGCCGTGAAATAGACAAGCCGCATTGACACAGAGAGCAACGAGTATCCCGTTTGACATGTATCAGAGCAATTCTTTTCTTCGCGCAAATAAAAGGAAAATTCAGGAATAGTTAAGCTAGTTTCAAGGAGAAGAATTGACGAAGAGTGAATTTAACTCTAAACGCTTCACTAAAACCCTGTTACAACCCGCGCGCAATGCTGCGGTCCCTTTCCCAAATGATCCACATATCTCTGGAAAGACATGTTCTACGTCGTATGCAACTGTGGTTAATTCTTTACTTCCTGTACGGTTGGTTTCGCGTATAACTTCCCTTAGCTTGCTTGCGTCTCAACAACACGGCAGCATTAACTTGATAAATCGCTTTTTAAATCATTTTACGGGAGAAGATTCGTGCCCGCGCCTTCCTGTGTAATTTGCACCGCAAGGAGCAGTCGCATTTCATTGCTTGCGTAAGTTGTAGCGAACGCTGTGTTTTGTGCAGTTCTTAATGCAGCTTGAACACACACTGCCGCGGAGAGAAAGGGACGTCGATATAGATTAATAGCGCTTACCGCGACAGTGCCGAGGAGATTACAATTCAGCCGGGATGAAAGTTACACCTCTCGTACTGAAATGGTGGGCTCAAGTAACCGGTTTCATCTTATTGCCTGATATGTTTCACAAGGAAACAGGAAGAGCAGGTGAATATGTGAATTTTCTGGCAGAAAAACCTATGTCGCTTCTACTCATTTTTCGTTTTCTCTACATAAGCCTGAAACTATTCTCCTGGCTCCAACATTTAAGTAATCCACAGTCAATAAATATGTCACACAAAGTTAAAGCATTTGCGAAAAACATTTATAAGCAACAGAAAAAATGCACTTTAGTTATTTTGATGATATAAAATGGCAACTCTGTTTCTTTTGTTATATTAAGCCGCAGACTGGCCAGCGCAGCCACGTAAGCAGAATCAGATGCAGTTGCAACAAAAGAAATGGCAATTCCATGTGTAAGCAGGAAGGAGGTAAGCAGGTCTTTTGCAAGATATGCCCGGGATAGAAATGGCAGGTGAAGATGGTCTGTCCATCGAACGTCTCCGATACTGATATGTTTACAAGAAAACAAAAACAAAAAGTCGTACAGCTAAATGACCCTCGTAAGACAAAGAATATAAAATAGGTGGCCTTGTCACTATTTTATCAATAAGGCAAGCTTTATCATTGTGTACAGGTCAGCTTTTACAGATAATCCAGGTCACGCTAGTGCAGGTGCTGATAAAACCTCGTCAACTTAATTTTTCATGCTCTTACGGGCTCGGAGCGCAGAGTTAGTGAGTGGAGGTTAGACAGCGAGAAAGACATCGCAAGGTAAGCCGGAACGTTGCAAATAGTTTGAAGATCAAATACCACGTAGCCGCCCGAGACGGTCTGCTGCATTTTAATTACTACAGCTCAGTATGAACAATCTTAATAAGTAGTTACGCCATTTTTACTCATTTTTACCCGTAGCAGTAAAACAACCGCTGCTTCGGGTTCATCATTAGTCAGCTCTACATATGTAACACCATAAAAAAAATCAGGAGTTGTTTAGCGGGTAATGCGAGGATTACGTTGCGCCTCTCAAGTTCAGGGTTCATGATTGAAACCGCATTTACATCATTGGAAAGCGCAATTATGAGTTGCAATATATATATATATATATATATATATATATATATATATATATATATATATATATAATATTTTTTTCACTTTGGCGCTCCTAAGGCTAACGCATTCAAATCATTGCGCTTGTGACACGGTTACGGCGTATTTTCATCCTTACTCAAATGAAAAAGTGAACACTGTTTTCTAGTATATATGCTTTTGACGAAAAATCACCGTAGTACCCTCTTTGTTACTTTATTTAGGCATGCAGGCATAACGATGTTCTTAGGGGCGACAAAAACTACCCTGTTTACACTGTTTCCGGTAGCTGTAGTAATAAACGGCCTAGCGCGGTGGTGCGTATTGCGGAGTTCGCGCGCCGTATGCTTGAGTGCTTAAAACGGGCTTCCTAGCCAAACAATAAGTGTGTCCTTGGATTAGTACTATGCAGGTTCATAGAGGCTACGCTTGTCGCTAATGCTGCCAAAGCTTATAATACGTCACAATACTGTGCCGGCTTCATGTCACTGGTTTTATTTCCCACAGCCATATCCTACAGTCAAATCCACGCGTGTAAATATACAACACAAGATACATTCAGATCAGACATCCCTGTTCGCGCTACCACAAACATTAAGCGTCCGATAGATTCACTGATTGCTCAGCGTGTCTTGCATTAGAAATGTAAAGAAAATGTTTCATTGTGTCGTGGATGAGTGATAAGTTGAAAAGTATTGAAAAATAAATTGCGCGCAAACAAACATTTGCCGCAAAGAAAGCACTGACAGTATAACATAAGAAGCTAAGACGTTCACTAGCGGCGTAGTTAACACAAATCCCATGTCACCACACACAATGCCCGTGAAGTTGTCCCCGATGGAGTCCTCCAACATTCTAATAAGAGAACGCACATACCGGTTTTTTATTCTCATGTCATACCGTATCTGAGCAATCCGATAACTTATTGCATCTGGTGGGAAGGAAGCTCGGGTAGGAGTGGCGTCCTTTTATCTTGCTTATCTGGCAATAACACCACCACTACTACTAAGCTCCATGAAGGGGACTTCAGGAAAGAAATTCAGAACTGCGAAAGAAGGCAATATTGCCCACATTCAGGAACACCCTGCTGTACCTTAAACGAAATGGCGATGTTGCCCAAAACTGCTTCCATGGCCCGTCATCAGCATCAATACCAAACTACCGACTACGGCTACAAATATAATATTGTGTCTCTTTTGTGACACTGGACTTCTGAAGTTCACACCCTCGACGCATTTTCCGCAACCCACATAGGCATTTGTGCGGAGTATGTCATGAAAAATTAAGCACGTTTTAAGCTGTGACTGAATAATTTATGCAGAAATGACCACGACGAAAAGGTCCTCCCCCGTACGAATAACTGTCCCCAACTTCTTAAATATGCGTCCTATGCTCAAATACTTGCTTGTACATATTTCATGTACAATAGCAACATATATACAGCGCTTAACTATGTATGTCTGTTTAGTGGATAAGTTAAGCTTGCCTTAACTATACGCAGAACAAAATACTGCCACTCCAAACCATCGCAACACCATTATTGGCATGACGACACAAAAAAAAATTAACGACCCTTCAAAGGAGCGTTATAAGGAAAAGAAATGCCGTGGGCTAACGTGCAAAGTCTGACTTATCATGGCTTTCTTCACTGTTTATGTATATTCCGCTCTCCACCATGCTTATTTTCCCACACAGATGCTGCAGAAAAAAAAAAGACAAACACAGTAGAGTTCTGCCGTGCTCTCTGAAGATGTAGCATACGGTCCCAGTGTTTTTTTTTTTTTTACATACCCCAGGTACGGTGTCTGCATGGTTGTTTGTAAGTTTCCTACTGCCAAAGTACGTACCGTACGTTCCACACTTCAGCCATGGTAAGGCACGCACTTCCCGGGCCCCGCCCTTGATTTGCTGACCTGGCTAATTGAACGTGAGTTTGCGTTGCCGAGAGTGGCCAAGTCCAAGGACACAGCGATTATGGTCATTTGTGAAAATGCCGCGTTACGCGCCGGAGACAGTTTCAGCTCCGCGGTGTGCAAATGCGCAGACCTAATTCCCCCCTCATCCCGACCCCGCCGGAGCGGAGTCCAAAATTACCTACCCCATCAGGTGTGTTTGGGCTGGTCGCGGGGCATGCTACGCGTAGGTAACGCGCGCGCCCGAAACCCTCTTCTTGGCCCTCCGAGTCATGTGCACACTTGTCTCTTCCCAGTGGTGTAGGAGACAACTAACGAGCTTTATCAGGAACCGCCAAAGTTGCAAAGCGAGGCCTGTAGAAATAAACACACGCGACTTTAATTATAATAAGAATGAGTTTAAGAAAACTGACATCTACAAGGTATTTTGGATATCTAAGGCGAGGCACTGTTTTCTCTCACATACATTCACATTTCGCTTTCATCTGGCCCACATAATTATGGTCCTCTACACACAATCATGACACTCGACAGGTTTTGTGTCGCGTTCGTGAGCATGCTTGCATTAGACGCAGTTGGCGCTGAGCAAGTATAATTTTAAAAATAAATATTGGGTTTTGTGCACGATAACAGCAACCTGATTATGATACACGCTGTACTGCGGGACTACAGATTATTTTTGACCAACTGGAGTTCCTCACGATGTGCACAATGCAGGTTTCAAAAGCGTAATTTTTATGTTTCGCGCACGTCAGAACCGCCTGCAGCGGCCTGAATCGAACCCGCGACCTCGTGTTCGGCAGCGCCCGCTATAACCACTCACCTATAATAGCATAATTTGTTCTCCAGACAGTACAAACTTATGCACTAAATCACAGCTCAGAAAACAACTTCAGGCAAACATTTTTTTTTTACGCTGCTCGCACTGTAAATGTACATACATCGTGGTTCCTGCTGAACTGGAATTTTCATGGAATGATTGATACGGTTAGCGGATTATCATCATCATCATTTATTATTCCTTTAAAGGCCCTGCTTAGAGTATTATATAAAGGGGGGGGGGTAGTATATGTACAGAATGCACAAAAATAGGTCAGTAATATAAAGTGGGGAAAACGTGACATGTTATTGAATGAATAAAAAACAAGATACACATGGTCAAACAGGGATCACTAAGACATACTAGAAAAGGAACATTGCACAGCATACGTACGGCAGAGCGAAATACAGTTCAAGAACGCTTGGTACAGAAAAGCAAAATTGAAAAACAAAGCATGACTGAAACGAACAAAAACAAAGGTGAACTGCAGTTAATACGAGTATTACATGGTCTGTGTGGATATTAAATCACGAAACTTTACATGATCACGTTCGAGGACAATCGATTCGGGAAGTTTATTCCATTCCTCTATAGCAGTAGGCAAGAACGAGTTGTTAAAGGCATTAGTAGAACTGTGAGGAGGCTGGACGCTCAATGAATTGAAAAGACGCCGAGAAGTGCGGATCGGCGGGAGAAGGAGCGTTCCAAGCAAATGTGGAAATGTGTAGTATATTGTGTGAAATAAACAGAGTAGGGCAATTCGGCGTCGGTATGCTCAAGAAAAAGTCTGAGAGAGTTCTTTATTTCACTGATGCTGTGCTCGTAGTCATAATTAGAACGTATAAATCGTGCTGTGCGGTTTTGGATTGATTCAATGGTGTTATTTAGGTAAATTTGATGGGGGTTACAAATGCACGCAGCATATTCAAGCTTTGTGCGTACATAAGTAGGATTAATTTTGATTGCCTCGGGTACTTTAATGTACACGTATTTTCTATAAACGTATTGCACTTCGGACTCACTGAAATGAGACTACGTGGCCAAGAATTGAACTCACCCCTTTGTTCTCTACCGCGAGACGCCACTGAGCCAGCACAGTTTAATATTCAGTCTGAGTGTGCTGTACTCTTAAACCACTGGGCGCCATCACGTTTTGAATCCCTGCCTATATTCTATATCGCATTTAAAGATGGCAGACTTATTATTTTTGAAGTCATGAAGTAAAATTCACTGACGATACATTCCACAATCCGTAGGGACTCGCTCATTGACCATATAGCTGCATTTCATATAAACATCCGATATTAGTTGAACTTTCAGACGGTTGCTTGAGGAAAGCTTTCACACAATACTGATTAGGAAACCCAACTTTCTGCACGCAGAACTTCCTGATCGGGGTCCCTATTGCAGTTAAGCTCGGAACCATGCTTAATCTAAAATGCTCAACTTCAACCTTACATTGAATATTTTTCTTCTCACCACGCAGTGTGCGGTGAGTAATCAGACCGCACACGATCACTTTTCTCCTATATAAGAAATAACGCGATGCACTAGCAAGAGGGTTGATCCATATATTCTATGCAGCGGGCGCATAATGCGGCCCATATAGCCACGCTCTTACCCCGCGAGCCCCTCTTCTCATAATATTTACCCGAAGCGACGGTTTTCCACCCACATTTCTGTCCAAACAGTCTCAGCACAGCAGCGCTTAACCTAACCGTGCCCCCTGTCCCGTCGTCTACACTTCCCTCTCATGGGGATAGGTTATTCCGCTCGTTGCTCCGGCGATTTTTGTTGACTTATCCTCTTCGCTACGGAACGGATATAGGCTTCGCCGCTCTTCGGAGACCTCCGAGGACACTACTGAGCTCGCAAGCCGCGCTCACATTGTTAGTGGCCGCAGCACATTTCCCCAAACTTCTTGGCGTCTCCGAGAAGTGGGCCGATGTGGTCCATTATTAAATTGACCCTTTGACGCACCCTCTCCAGAGAATATCATGTGCCTCTGAGCAATTGTTCGGCGAATCCTTTCACGTCTCTATTCCGTTATTATTGCTCGCAAACCAGACACCCCGAATATTATGCCACCATCATAAGCGGATTATAATTTCAATGCTCGTTTAAAATATATCAACCAAGCGTCAACAGGCCAGTTGATGAATGCCGTATAGGGGCTCGAGTATTCACTCGCTAACTAGTTTCGCGGAACCTTGGATCTAACGTCTAATGCACCCCTATTTCTGACAACCATCAACGCGAAACACTATCTGATGTTCGCGCCGGCTAGGTAGCGATGAAGTGCACTCAGATGACCAAGACATATAACACTGTTGACATTAGTGATATGTCCCGAAACCAGTTCCCCATATAATGCTGACAGCGAGACGCTCTAACTACTAAGCTATGGCTTAACGGGTGCGTGTGGCTACTTGTGCATGGTTTGGAGAATGCGCGACGCCGACTGGGACGGTGAATGCTCTGCGAATGCATCTTCTGAGGCAACAGGAGGCAAGGCCTAAGACATTGTGTTATCACGTTTGATATAATCAGGTTCGCGTGTCTTCACAGACGGTTATTAACACACGGTACTGTTTGGGAAGCATAAACCTGACAGCACGATACGGACATTTCATACACCATGGCGGCATTCCATACAAGAAGACGACATGTTTGCTTCGACAGATTAAAAATTAAATTATGGGGTTTTACGTGCCGGAACCACTTTCTGATTATGAGGCACGCCGTAGTGGAGGACTCCGGAAATTTCGACCACCTGGGGTTCTTTAACGTGCACCTAAATATAAGTGCACGGGTGTTTTCGCATTTCGCCCCGATCGAAATGCGGCCGCCCTGGCCGGGATTCGATCCCGCGACCTCGTGCTCAGCAGCCCAACGCCATAGCCACTGAGCAACCACGGCGGGTGCTTCGACAGATTGGACGCTTGCTTCGGGCCTTTTCGCATCCGAATGCTTAGTACCGGGAAGCTGAAATTATACTGAGCACAGAAGAGAGTCGCAAGTGTTCCTACAGTGGCTTTCAGCCACCACGGCCTTCGTCTTGTTTCCTTACTTGAAGTATTTCTTCGGTACTTTTAGTTCGCGCAGGAGGGTGCACAAGATATTGGACGGAATTGATTTATTTATAATATTTTGGCGTAAGTTATCTGTCAGTCATAGAAATAAAAAGACTATGGTATCGAAATAAAACACTAAAACGGAAAAGTTCGTAACACCAGCGGGGTTTCAAAATTTAGTGGACCTTTATGAAATGCGAAAGCCATACAGAAGCTTCCACATTAAGTATTGGTTCACTTTCCAACGTATTTTAATTCCGTTTTGAAATTTGGTTAACTGGCTCAATTCTCATTCTGCCATACTCCTTTCTTCTTTTGATCTTACGCGGGTAGAATGTGGAAATCTTAAAATGGAGAATTACCAACATGTGATTTTCGCATAGTATTCTGCCGTAAAAGTCCGGTTCTCCCAGTAGGATTTAACTTTTAAACAACGAATAGAGCACAATATGGCAAATGATCAAAAGTTATTATATTATTTAGTGACCGTTTCAGTCACATATGATTGAAGAAATTAACGCAGCAGGGAACATGAAAGGCAATTTCTCACGTGAACAAGCAAGAGAATGGTTGAAATTTGCAAGCCCAATATAGGAAACCAGAATGGGAGCATTCGTACAAGAGAACTTGTTTTCTGTCCGCATAGGCTGGTTGTTACCGGCGGATCGATGAAACTCCGCTATACGCGGTAGCGCACGAATACAAATGTACGAAAGACAGGGAAGGAACGGGAAAGGGTGGAGTTGAATGGGTGAGCAGGAATACTAGAAAAAATGATGTACAAAGCGAAGGTGTTCGTCGTAATTAGCAGTGTAGGTCGATTCCCAAAGTAAGCATTATCCTGTTTGGAGCCGCTAAGAAAGCTCTTCAGACTAAGTGAAGTTCAAGAAAGCCTCGCAAAAAGCAGGCGCTTTGTGCTTCACATCATTAGGAGCATCTGGAAATAACGAAACAACAGAATGCGGTGCATCCTTTGTTAGTAAGGCTAAATTAGAGATGGCGCTTGCATCAGCAGCTCGTTAGTACAGGCGTCCTGAGGCAACGGATGTCTCCAAAGGTGAAGGTATTTCAGAAGAGGGTCCAAATTGTTACAAGCTGTAATTATTTTATCTAAAGTGCATGCTACGGGACACTTCCACACGTGGAAGTTCCTTACCCCGATTCTTAGTTGGTCAACTGAAGATATGTGCAATGAAGAAATGCTGTATTCATGCACTGATATGCAGACATATACAATATTATGCCATTCAGGTGGTTAACTTCCATTGAAATGTGTTAGTTATTAGCGGCTCTTTCCCATCGTAACTTCTTGAACTGGTGGTTATGTCTCGCTATTTAGCCATTTACGGTTATTAAAATTTAGCCAATAACTTTTAGCCAACAAGAAATGATTTATCATTCTTCACTGGTTGCTTACTTTGCCTTTTGGCGCCAACGCTTCTGCAATATGACAATACGTGCTGCAAAAACAGCAGTCCCTTTGAATTACTTAAGCAAAAATGTTCTCGAGAAAGTGAAACTACACCCTAGCAACCCACACGACTACCACCTGTGAATCTGTGGTGCACACCGTAGATTCCTACTGGACTCCACTGAAGAGAACAAACAAATAGTTAAGTCGTTCTATTGAAAACTTCAGTGCCGCTCCTAATAGCAGTGGCCGAATTTATGCCGCGATACGCGTGCGCTCGTTTTCTTACTGGCTGTGTCCATCCGCCTCGTGCACTAGTACTACTAGCGCTACCAGGAGATCTAGCATAAAAGCTTTTGTATGTTCCGTAGCAGACGCCACGAATGCGCTAACGAAAGGGAGGGAGAGACACAAGGCATTTTAGTTACTTCGGCGCTTCCTAAGCAACGAAAACAACTAGCGCCATCTTTCAACTATGCGGGACAACAACTCCTCTCTCTGATGAAGAACTCCACGGTCCCATTGCCTTCTCAGACACGCTCCCTCTACGCTTTCGAATTTTTTTCGGCTACCGGGAAAGCAACGGAAAACCAGAGGTAATTTCCCTGCGTCGTGCGTGGCTTCATTCGATTACCTCGGATGCTCGGACATTTGGTGATTAGTCAGTGCTTTCACGCTTACCGAGGGTAGAACCATGACTCTTGCATCCTTTTAATATCTATTCATGTTGGTGCCGTTAATAAGGTGACATCTAGGTGAGAGCTTCTCCGCCAAGGCTCCCAACGCTCGCGATAAGGAAGGAAGAAAAGATGACCTTGCGCCGGACGGCGTCGTTCCTTGATCAATGTCTTCGACTTAGAGCTTGACGACGCAGAAGCTCGATTACGTGAGTGGAGGAGAAGGCAGTAACATTGTGGTAGACGTCTAAGTTACCCCAACCCGTGCGGGCGCCTAACAGCTGCGCTGTAAAAAAATCACGTGCCCTCTGTCACAGAAGCAGAATCAACGCAAATCTGAGTGGGCTATATCCTCCCTTTCAGCAACGATGTGTACTATCTGTCCACGTGAATTTAAATTACGTAAATTGCAACTTCACTGAGTGACGGCATACTGTGCTTATTCCCGTCATCTGCTTCTTTTCCTGCTGTGTAGGGTTGCTCAATGACAGAACAAATAGACAAGTGGCGGCTAGTGATTGTCTCGTATCGCTAAGCTGTAAGGTAAAAACTCTTGCTGGCAGTGAACTTTGCTGCATTACTTGAGACGGATAGAAAGCGGAAGAAGCACGAACACCGGTAATAGCGACGCAAATCGAAATAAATGATTAGATACCAGAAGGTAATCGGCAACACTGCGAAGCTCACTCCTTCAACGTAGCCCTCGCCTCTGGGACCTGACATCCGGCGCTCTTAGATTGCACCTTGCAGTGTAGAGAGAAGACTCGCCTATTCTTTTTTCCGCACTGATACCAGTACACTGTAGGCCGCCGCTTGGTCTTGTCTCTTATTCATCAACACAGCTTTCAGGCTATTCCCCAGGCCTTGTAATTAGAAGTCCTGCCTGCCCGTTCATTTAACCCGCTCTCGGATGCGGCTAATCCGACTCGGCCTTTTATGAGACAACTTTGTTGCAGTGAACATAGAAACAACACGCAAACAGAGCGTAAAACGGCTTCTGTGTGAAAAATACATACCTTTGCTGCAGCATACTAAATGAGCTGAGTACTTGCTTGCTTTGTGTGTGTAACTGTACATGTTGTTTCAAGCGCTGCAAACTGGACTCCCTTCGTTCCTGCGTATAAGGCAGAAAACCGGAAGTACCTCTGGTTGAGCTCAATTCATTTCATATATATATATATATATATATATATATATATATATATATATATATATATATATATATATATATATATATATATATATATATATATAATGTTCCCACACGATTCACTTCCAAGCTTGGAGCTTATGAAAGCCGCGAATGCCTCCTCACAGTCTAAATGAACAAGAAAAATAATTAGTGAACGCCTTCCAAACCTAAATTGTTGCTACTTCTGCTTCGCATGTTTGCATGGCTGCAACAACAAACAATGAATTAGTGTAAAAGCAGTTCCTCTGAATCCCCACCCTCTCTTTTGTCATCACTGTCTCTACACTTGCAGCTTTTTGTTTTCCCTTCTGGCAGCTTTTCGCAAGGCGGACAGCACGCGAAGAGACAGACTTTGCTACACGCGTTGTTGGAACACCACTAAACTTTATTGCAGACGTATTAGTTGTTGAGACCCTGGCAGAAGAGCTAGCGTGGAAACCATGTGGCCCCGACGCGGTCAGCCCACTCTGCCAGCATGGCTTGGCATTTTGGGCGATCAGCCTTCATCGCACGCTCCCAGGCCTCAAACGGGAGAGCTTGCGGAAGAATAGTTCTTGATGGGAGGTTGGAAGGGCACCCCAAAAGTATGTGATCTTGGTCTGCGGTTATTCCTTCGCGGTGCCTGTAGGATTAAACACTTGCTCAGAAATATCAGCCAACCTTTTGAGGCTTAGCTCGGATCAAGTCTGTACCCGCCGTAAAGTCACGGCCTGCTCCCTGGAGAGAATCGTGCTCGGGGAAGGAGTACACTCTGCGTGAGTCCTTGTAAAATTGAGTTAATTCGTAATATGTCAGGATGTGTTCAAGTCGGTCAACCTGGTGGAGCGATCCCACCTCCCGGTTATCTGCTGCTCGGGCAACTAGGTGAGGTGCTTCGTTACCCGGATTGCCCGCATGAGCTGGCACCTACATTATACGGATAATGTCCTGAGAAGCCTGCTATCAATGGGGTCGATTGCCCCAATAGAGTGACCTCTTATGGCTGCTATATATAGAGTCTGACACAATAATATCAGGTAGGGACGCGGCCACGGCAGTTGCGGCCTCTTCCGCCTCCACAATGGATGACGTGTAGACCGTGACCGAGCTGATGGTCCGACCGCAGCCATCAGCATAACCGATTGTGCAAGAGCCATAGCCCGCGCAGCCGGCGTCAACGTAGATGGCCGATTTGTTTTTAAGACCTCGCCAGGGAGCATCCGTCCTGCCTTAACGTGGATCCATGTTGTCCTTTCCTATGTTTTTCGGGAGATGGGTAGTAGTAATTTTGGCGCGGATGTTATTAGGAATCCGGCCGCTGCGCGGGATGTCTAAAACGGGATTGTACCCTAGGGTGCGGAGTATTTCCTGAGTGCGGAGCAATGGGAGGGAGTGCTCTCCAGCGATCGCCAGGTCGACCAAGAAAGTCTGATTCGGCGAGCACATCTGGCAGCAGCATCCAGCGGAGCCCTGGACTAAGGGCAACCGACCGTTGTGCTAGAAGATGGACGAATCCATCTGAAGACCGCAGAAGACCAGCGAATCTAGAGCTGATAAAGTTTTTCACTCACTCACTCACTCACTCACTCACTCACTCACTCACTCACTCACTCACTCACTCACTCACTCACTCACTCACTCACTCACTCACTCACTCACTCACTCACTCACTCACTCACTCACTCACTCACTCACTCACTCCTGTCCTGCGGCAGTTCCGGATAGTCTAATCATTTGTGACCATTTCTGTGCTTCATTAATTTCCTCTGACGTATGATGAGTGTCAAGGTCTAGCAGACGATCGCTGTCGGTCAATTTTTGCAGTCCGAGGGCCTGTTTATAGACTATGCGGACGAGGTTGTTGATCTTGTCCAGGTACGCTTTCCAAAGGGGCAGATATGGACACACGTAAGAAACCCTGCGGATTAGAAAGGCCTGTATGAGTTGATGTGCTTCTTTTTCTTTTACAGCATGCCGCCGACTCAACATCTTTCTGAGGAGGTGAAGCACACACCAATGAGCAGCAACAACGCTATGCTCAAACCTAAATGATTATTCAGCGGAATATCAATTTTCCTTTAACTCTTGTTTCCACTACCAACATTTTAACTTGTCTCAATTTTGGCTTCGTACCGCAAAGATTACAGTGTTTACATATGCTAAAAAATGCATTATCGAATTTTAGGTGGGGCCTTCCTGCGACGAACATGTTCCACCAAAAACGCCATTATTTTAAAGTCAAGCTTTTATTGGTATCTCTCTCTGACTTTGCTGACCACTTCTTCTCCTACTGGGCGATTCTGCTGCTACCTTACCAAGCAGTTCACACGGTCTCCCACCTTGGTCTCCCACCATGGTCTCCCACCATGGTCTCCCACCATGGTCTCCCAGCACAACAGACCGATACTTTAACAATTTGGCAACTTCTTTATTGCACGTTTAGCGTATATTGCATCAAAGAGCAAGCAGTGTTTGGGAAAGCAGCGAGGTTCCAACAAAATGTGTCAGCTTCAATGGACAGCGCCAATTTATTTCACGCCAACGTCTAGGAGCACGCGAAAGAAGGCAAACGCATGCGCCAGTTTACATTAAGATGTAGAACCAGGAATTTCATTTCATTTATTTTCTCTCAGGGCCGAGGCATTACAGAGAGGTGTTGGTGGTATGAAAACAAAAAGTACCATATTACCAACATGGTAGGGTTACAGCAACTTAAATTATTTTTTGTATTCTTACGAATTGACGACTAAACACTGGAAGCGGGAAGGTGGTTCCAGTCGGCGCTTGTGAGAATGAAATTATTGAAATGAAGGTTAGTCGGTAACATAGAACGTCATCCTTGAAATGATGGTTGTTTCTGGAAGACATGTAAAATGGTGGTAACACGAGAGATTTGCCTAAAGTAGAATCGTAATGACAGATTTTACGTAACCTACAATCGAGGAGGAACGATCCAGAGCGGCAAATAAGTAATTCGTGAAAGGAAAACGTTGTTTCTTGCTGGAATAATTTCTTCTAAACCCTGCTGTTGGGTAGTGAAGAAGGATTTTTTCCATAAATGTTACGTGGCGACAACAAATTAATGTATTTAAGTTTTCATTTTTTCCGTGAACAATTGCAGAATGGAATTTGCTCCCGGATGAGGTAGTGTCTGCACCCAATTTTTCATCTGCCATAGAGAGCTTTACATTAATCTGTTTTAGACATTATTTCCAGTGTGCTGTTTTATGCATTGTGTAACAAATTTTATAATCGGATGTTGTTAGTATTGGATGTGTTCTCTCTCTATTAATTACGATGATTGTATTTTTAATACCATAGCTGATATGATACCGTTTTTCGCGAAGTTCAATCTTTGACCCTTATTTTTGTGATTAACCCCCCTACGATAATGCCCAACTGGGGCGCTGTAGGTATTTAAAATAAATAAATAAATAAATAAATAAATAAAATGCTCCAAAAGTTTATAAGGCATAGACAGTAAAATGGGTCTATAGTTATCAAGGTTATGTTTGCTATCGGCCTCACCATATTCATCATATTCTAGGGACTGCAAAACAAAAAGCACAGTAAGTATGAAGGATCAGTTGGTTTAAGTACTTAAGTCTACAGGGCACAGGAAAGGAGGGGGGGGGGGGTCAGGGACAAAGTTTTATTTCGCGGATTAGGTAGCTTATCCACACAGAATATATAATGATAGAATGCACAGAAAAAAATTATATATGGTAGCTTCAGGAAAGGAACTTGATTCAGTATTAACAAATTACGTAGAGAATACAACGTTTAGAACAGAGCAACAATCATCCCTAAACACAGAGCCATCGCTGGCAGTGGTTAATTCGACTATTTGTTTAGTATTACTGTTTGCCACTTGACAAAACTTTCACGGATTTGATATTAACAAAGTTGGAAGCTTTCCATGAAAAAAAAAAAACTTATGTTTAGCGAGTGCCAGTGCATGTGTACTCGTTTGCTGAGGGTGCTGACCGACCTGTGAGCGCAGGTGATATAACATGGCTTTTAAACAGAGACGCCGCTTCCTACTGCGCAAGCGTCTCAGTTATGGCGTAAGCCATGGTGCACGATTGTTTCCTTTGATTCTGCAAAGCGGTGCGGAAGCGGTCAGTAAACTGGATTACTTTTTATTTGTAAAGAAGCCTGTTCTCGCGTACAGATCAGGAAAGTAGTACACGAACTCGTGCAAACAAAGTTCAAGCTCAGCATTTTTAAAACTGAAGTTTGCCTCTCGCGTAATTTCTGACAGACTTCGCCGCTTTGCGTCCACGTGGTCAAGTATTCAATGAGCCAAACTGTATGGCAATATGATCGCTTAAACCTGGCAAAAATTGACACTAGCTGACCATTGACGGCTGTTAAATTGTTAATAAAAGTAGCATGGTTGCACTCGCCGAGGTCAGATGGTTAGGTAAACTAATTAACTAATTAAGTAAGATTAAATCAGTACAGGTGTTAACAAAAGATTTACATATTAAGTAACCGCTGTTCGCCGTAGGTTTAGGGTCATTCCATGATATACTAGGAAAATTGAAGTTTCCTATAAGAACAGTGTGCGCTGCAGTGTGCCTTACTTGTAACATGTGCAAAACGTCGTATAGTTGAAAGGAACAACCTGGTGTGGGCTCGGAGGGCGGTAGCAAGGACAAAATTTGACGTCCTTGTTTTAAGATCGATGCACACACAGCCCAATTCCGATGGCGATGAAACAAACATTGAACAAGTGAAGTCATCCCTCACCGCAATGAATACACCACATTGTCAGCACGCGAGGCATGATTACATCTGTAGAAGATGCACTTTTTTTCGCAGTTTAAAAGTTCTGAGCCCTCTATTTCAGCCAAGTTTCGGTTAAAATAACGACGTCTGTTGAGCATGTGTGAAACAGTGTTGAGAGGGTGTCGGGTTTACTTATCATGTTACGAATACTCCATGACATGAAAGTGTTACAAAAAGAGGCATTCTTTAACTATTTTTGCGAAATGCCAGCCTGTGGTCCTGATGCTTCAGAAAACACCACGATTGGTTAACGTCGCATTGCTTGCCTCGCGTTTGCAAATTCTGTTCGTAACGGGACAACCGATGTAAACCGTTTTGTTTACAATCACCTCATTGCGAAAGCCACTGGACAGCCGTGGACATTGCGCCACAATATCTAGCAGCTTTTTTCTGGTTGTGCGGGTAGTTTTTGAAAAATCTTCTCCAACAGAGATGCCTAACTAGGCCTCGAAGTTTTGATTTCTGGGAGAAAATGGCTTTCTTCAGTTTTGCATGAGGAAAACCGCGCGATCATTGGCCGACACTTGTTTGACGTAAACGACCCAAGTCAGTGCTCACGATCGATTCCCTCAACTGACAACTGCAGCTTGAACGCCCCAATAAGCAGCGTGCGATTATTTCTACCCCACCTACCGACGTCTGTGTAGCAGAGCCTTTATGCCATCGAATATAAGGTTGTCCTTTCGAGCGCAGTCTTCCAGATCGTCGAACCAAGCTTGCAGCAGTGCTCTCTCGTTCCTAACTGCTGTAGTCACGAAGTGCTCTCAAGTTCAATCACCGTGAATATTTTCAAGCCAGTTCACTTTGCCTTCAAGCGCAGTTAATTATGATGTTAGACTCGATACCTTGAAATCGAGCATTCTTTTATTTTCTGGCACTTCATCAACCCACTTGATGAGGTTATTATGGTGATTGTCTAAATGCTTAGAGAGATTTGAGATTGCGATTAGTATTTCGTTTTGCTGTTTGCAACATTCTACTTCGAGAGGACACGGGTTTAGTTCAGCGTCTCTTTACTAAGCAAGAGCATTTAACAAACACGAACGCACTCAATCACAATAGAGGCTGATACTTCTTGCAGTATTAACGGTATTTTTGCAACTTTTAACAACATTGCATTGCTGCAATGTTGTTAGAACACTTTGAAAAAAAAAATCACCGACGATTACACTACTGTCTGATGCGAAATTGAGCCCATCACTATATAACTATACGCGTGTTCATTTCGCGATATATCAGCTGGCACGGACAATCTGTCTCATGCGGCACATTGCAAACGGTGCGAAATGTGGCGAACTACATTTCTTAATTTCTACATTTTCTTCCTGCTTCAACAGGAATACCTGGTAAATCTAGTGACCATAGGAAGCAAAATGTTGAGTTAGGCCAATTTTTTTTTGCTAAATATGTTGAAAATTGCTAAATTGAAAAAGATACCGTATCAAATTTACAGCTTTTTAACTCAGCAATATAAATATTATAACAATTCTGTTAACTACATCTAATAACACACCTGCGAAATGTGGCGAGACTGCCATATCTCAGGAGCTCGCGAGAGGCCGTGCGTGGGTGACGCGTGGGCGTGATTGACAGCTGCAGCCGCCGCAGACGGACCTCCACTCATGCAGTGCTTTTTTCCATATATGGGATCGGTGGACGCGCTCGCCGCATGGCATCGATCAACCGATGACGGCGCGCTACCCTGGCGCCATATCGTAGCGGTCGTCGCCGCAAAACCCGTCTTGCATGGCACTACGCTTTCTTTCTCACCCTTTTGCGACTCTCCTCCTCCACTTTCCGCCTCATGGTTTAGCTGCACACTCCCCCTCCACTTTCCTCCTAGCGCTCTATTCGCTATCGCCGTCTCGCATCCCTCGCTCCACTCCGCGTTCGCTCTTTCATCCTTCGCTGTGCTCGTTCGTTCGGTTACACCGAGGGACGCCAACGCTAAGCGCAGGAACGGACGTCTAAGAGCTGCGCTCTACAGGGAACTGAGATAAACTAACCTGCACGAAAAAGCGAAACTTGTTTATGTAAACCACTGAGGTTGCTTTCCCATGCGCTCTGAAAAGAGCTTGGGGGCGCTGCTTGTTTACGTAGTGTCCCAGCGATTCTGATTCTGTCGTTCAGGAGGATGCCACGTAGAAGTAGAGGTTCATCGTTCCAGACGTCGATTGCGAAGTCTTGAGCGAAGCAGTCGCAGTCGGTAACAGAACACAAGCCAATTGGTAAGTCGATATCGCTGGCTGGCGGCTGCACGGTTGTTACGACAATAGCCATGAAGCACGTGCCGATGACGAACGCCAACTGCACTAAAAACCATAGCTTTGTTACGGAAACCATTGCGACTGCTTTCCCATGCCCGCTTGGATCGTTTATACCCATTGCATGAACCTTATAATTATCTTTAAATGAAATTTCGTAGTATTAAGTGCCAAAGCCCCAATCGGTCTATCAGGAACGTCGTCGTGGGGGACTGTAAATTTATTTTGGCCACATGGAGTTGTGGGCACGAAAATCGCGCACCACTTCATTTATTGGTTTCCCGCACATCAGGGTCAGATAGAGGGTGCTCCTCCCAACCTCAACGAGTCGGGTCACGGGGCTGCGCGTAAACTTACCCACCGCGCTACCCGCGACCAATCAGAAGACGACTCCCCAGAGAAAAGCGACACGCCATCCACCTACAACGAGATTACTAAACATTACTTTCTCAACCGCAGAAGCTACTTCTTTCCTCATACGCGGCTCAATAGAGCTCAAGCACTAACACTGCTACTCTTACAAACGAATGCGTATCCCAATCCGTCGCTTTTATGCACAATCTGTCCGGATACTTACCCCGATAGTACTTGCAACGATTGCGGAGTAATGGCCACGTTAGTACACATGCTTTGGCGGTGTGCAGGGTCATGCTCTATCATCAATAATAGCTCAGCCAGATGGGAGGCGGTTCTCCGCAGCCCTCTTCTGGCTGAACAATTCTGGGCTGTCCTGCAGGCCCACGATGCGGCCGAGAGGCTTGGCCTTCCGGTTCCCACGTGGGAGCGGCCCACTTCGTGATGGCTGACGATCTGCAGGACCTCAATGAAAGTTTATCATACCATAACTGAAGTTCCTAAGTGCCCGTAAGTCTAAGACTCCAGCGTTTTGCAGTTCGACCTCGTCTAAATGCGGCCACCGTGGTCCGGATTAAACCCACGACCTCGAGCTCACCAGAACAACGTCATAGCCACTGGGCTGAAGGCTATGTACTGCAGCGGATTACCACTGTCTCCCGCGTCGTGCTTTTCTTTTCATAGACGTCTCCTCCCCATTCCTTCCTAAACAAACATCTATCACGCTGCGTCGATATGTCACAGTGTGCCTTTGCCTAAAATGCTGTTTGAAGTTTGGCAGAGTTTGCGAACGGTTTAGTGTATTGACATGAACATTCTATGACAATAAAGTAGCGACCTGCGTCGTGGATAAACACGAACATTTGATGCGGCTAAACGTTTATAGGAAGACAATAAAGGTTCCATCGCATTTAGTTTCATAGCGTTTAATAATCCGCTTCATGAAAGTTTTAAATTAGATTGATCGCAAGATTCTTTCTTTGTACTTTTACTGCTTTTCTGGGTCCCAGAGCGTAAGTGGAGCCTAACCCAAACCCCAACCTGGCCTAGCCAGGCCCTATACTTTGGAAGTTATGGTAACCAGGATGGATGACAACATCACCCTGTCACACCGGATTACGGGAGACCGCCGACCAGAAACTCGAGATATTTTGCTGCTGGCAAACATAACCAGGCGTTTATATTTACGCATGTAGTCAAAAGCCCAAGGACACTAGGGCCAAGAAGTACCGCTCAGATAATGAGAGGAAAGTGGGAGCTATCATCACCGCTCGAAACATCCAATTACATCTCTTCCTGTTAGTTTTATTTTCCACTTCAGGAAGCCGCCTGACCGGTAAGCGACCTACGTGAAAGTTCGATGGGGGCTCCGTTTTTTCGTGGTGTGGCCTAATGAAATAGGGAAGCACTCGAGCTTGAACATTGTTGTATGTTCTGAAAAATTTGCCCAGCTCTGCTTCGATTCGTAGTGCTCCATTCTTCGAAGTTGACAGATGCGCACACCCCAGCAGAAAAAAAAAAGAAGTGAGGCAGCAGCCCGAACTGCTCGAGTAGCTTTCTTCGAAGTACTGTCTCACGTTCATTGACACGCAGTGCTCATTGCCACCCGGCGACACCAAGGCCTTTCATTCATTCTTTCTGGGCAGTAAGCGGGCTTCCATGATTGAGTAACCTATATTGCATGGTCCAGTGCGTTTAGACATAGCACGCACATCACCTGGTTGGCGGCATTTGCCATTTAACGCTTTTGAATGTGTGCGCACATCTATTGAAACTACAAAGAGGCACCAAGATGCGAAGCACACAGAAAACAAAGATTTCTATTAGCTGCATTGTCCCATTGCTTCAAATTTAGTAATCAAGTGATTGCTTCATCAGTTCCCGCAATGTATTGTCGCATCTGAGCTGCACAATCTACGTATGTCACGTCACTGTTGAATTCAATTACACCATTTTACCCAGGGTTGACTAGTTTACCAAAACTTGTTCACCCAAGATGCGGTTCTATCCAGGATACGCTCAACAAATATTTTAAGAAACGAAAGGGTGTCAAATTAAAAAAAAAGTATAAGGCTGGAAAGTTGTTCGGATTTTTTGAACAACACAAAGACTAACGAATTTGTCGACGTTCCGAATTGTTGTAGCGTTAATGTATAGCTCTTCTAAGTTGACACTCGAAAGAACGACAAGACGCCTACACGCGCCGTGGCCCAACGATGCAAGATAGGGTCAGTTTTAAAGTTCCCCTATCTCCCCATGCATCGGCAACGTCTCCATTCCTGCGCCTGTCGCCAGGTGGCGGAACCGTCTCATCCGGCTCCATCTAACTGCCGCAACTGCCGTTCGCAGCCGTGCGCGGCGGTTCGTTGGTATCGGGCTGCTGACGCGCGCTTACCTTTTAGAGTCACAAAATTAAGCATTTTATTTCGCAGGCTGTAAGTCCTGGTTGTGCCGCTTGCCATAAATAGCCTATTTATAATTTTGCACGCCATTGCAGCCTGGAAGAAAAAAAAAGAGGCGGAGATCCTTCTGTACGCATAGCACGCGCCGCCCGATGCAGCTATACACTTTCATCATTTGTGCCTTGTTGAAGAAATACGTGGCTGGAATTCATTCATTGTTACTCATTGTCATGCTAGAAAAGCACAGGATACTTTTTTTTCGTATCCAAATTTTATTGATCTCAACTAGCTTCCATTTAAGCGAGAATGCCTCTAAAGCAACTTTGCCTTCTTCCTTGCTGCCTTTACTTGCACACTCTGGTCATTTTGCTGCCTCAGAAACTTTGCATAAAAATGCATGCGTGTAACTAGATAAAACTTTATAATTCGGGCGCAAAGCTCTTCTGAGTGCGTGAAGCAGCCTACACGATGAGAGGTTTCTTTCGAAAGTTCCTGCACCATACACCAAAACAAGTCACCAAACACTTTGTTGTCCTGTGTTTTCTGTTCAATGACAGATGCAATGGCATTAAGCATTTGTAAAAGGGCGCTAGTTGGCTGCTTTAAAGCACCAGGTACGAAAGACCTCATCTCTGTGAGGAGAGCTGCTGGTAGGACATGACTGGCAGCAGTGATGGTTTCGAGGCAGTTGTCGCAGCTAGAAAACCTGCTGGCTTTCTTTACAAGATAGCCTCCAAGATAGTAAACAACATCTTCAAATGGAGTGGCACGATTGTAGTCACGCTGGTCATGCTGGTCTTGAACGTTTCCTTAACTTTCCTCTTCTTTTGCGTGCGGCATCTAGCACATATTGGCTGCACTGAAAGAGTTTCACACTTTTGTGAAACACTCCCAATGATAGTGCAGCCCTGGCAGACGCGCAGCTTATTTACTGAATCCACCAGGGAGGATATGTCATTGACGTTGAGAATGCGCACGTTTGTAAACGCCATCGCGGCGCGCCCGTAAGCACTTGCCGTGGCCACATTATCTTCACCCACAGCAACACACTTCTCAATCCGCAGTAGCCTGTATTCGGACTTGAATGTGTAGAATGCGATGAATTTGTCGCCTCCGTCTTCAACGACCATTTTTTTCCACGACCACGGCATTTGAACACGTTCCATGTCATTTAGGCTGCATTGCGTATCTTCAAAGCTTGAAAAACTGGCGTCCTGATCATCGCTGGACTCCAAGTCGCTGCGCTGTTCAATTCTTCCACTTGTGCTGCATCGTGCTTTGCGCTTCTTAGCTGGAGGCTTTGTTATGTACGCAGGAAGATTGGGAAAAACTTTCGGAATAGCCTCACTGACGAGGGTCCACTTACCGCGAGGCATTTCCACTGTGTTCCCGTCAATTACGTGCACGTAATTTTTGAGGACATCCTGGTCGTGGAAGTAGAAGTCGCATACTCTCGACTTGGCTGATAACTCCCTGTCAGCACGCGGGATGGCTCCATTCCATGCAGCGCGCAAGGCGTCGTCGCTGGGTGCAGGAAAGTAACGCCGTGACGAGCTGCTCGTGTCGTTCCGGGAGCCGCTCTTTGAAGCCCGGCACGCAACACGTGGGCATGGTGACCGATTGCTAATCGCAAACATCAAGCGACCAAGATTTGCCCGCACGCATCCACCGCAGAAGTCGGAAAGGCAAAGACGAGTCGCGGCGCGCAGCTCCGTCGCAGTCGCGCCTGGTCGCGCCGGCGTGGCAGGTGGAGCCAGATTAGACGGCAGCGCACTAAAGCGCGAACCAGTGGTGGTTCCGCGCAACAGAACGGAGTTTTGAAACTGACCCTATCTAGTAACGTTGCCGTGGCCCTCAGGCAACATGTTCGATATTATAGGAATTGGCACCGAGTCAGGATGAGTGGAAGCAGCTGGGCATGTTTTGCTGATGAGTTCGCAGAGATATGTTTGGCCACTGAAGCCATTACAAAGCGGTGAAGCGTTTATAAACCGCAGTAAAGAATTTTGTGTTGCAGTTTGGGTGTAACCTTCAAGTGCATTAAGATAAGGGTTGTTCTTTCCTTCTCTCGCATGTCGTTTTCTTAGGGTGACGTTTTTCGGTAGCTACAAAGAGCTACCGCAAAAGTGTAGTGTCTCAAAATTTGCAATAAAATGGGGCATGAAGTTATTACAAGAACCGTCAGTCAGCAATCTCACAAAGTTCTTCACATGAGTCCAGGGAATTACATAATGTTAACATGTACACAATTGCATATGTAAATACATGTGCTTCCTATTTCCGAGAACAGATAAAGAAGTTTAGTTTCGCAGACGAGTGCACACACCATAAGTACGTATACTTACACATGGCAGAATACATGAACTTTTAACAAACTGACAAGCATAGACTTGCACAGTACATGTATATTTCAGTAGACACTAAATTTAATATAGGTGTAAGATGCTGGTGTTTTCTAGGAAAACCTTTCAAGCGACACGCGCTTTTCTCTGAAGCTATTCAGTTAGCACACTCCACTTGACTGACATCGTATAATAATGAACGGGCTTGCCTCGTATTGCGTCTCCTTTTGCAGCTCTGTCTACTTTAGCCATTGTGTGCACTCGTTATCCTAACTATTCTCTGACATGATTATTCCATAGTTACCTGTTTATTAATACAACATGGAGATGAATAAGTCTAGAGAACTTGGACATAAAGAAAGCTCTGTGTCTTTGGAAATTTTATTCATCGTGAAATGAAGCTAACCCTTCGGAATAGGTTTAACCTCTGATTTATAGCAAGCTGAAGGTGGTTTGATTGGGTATCACTTGGTAATAAGAAAAACACAGTGCACGGATGTTTCACGAGGGGTTGTTGGATGTACACATGGTAGGACGTGAAATAAAATTTAAAAAACAACATTAGTAGCCGCGTGGCTACAAACTGGATGCACAAGGAAGAGTGAGACCTATACTAGCATCGATTGGTAAGTAATGGTTGATGCCGAAGACGTTCGTGCTGCCCAGGGGCCGGTTTCATGACGCTGCTTATGCTTCAGCGAATTATCGAATAGTTATGTCTCACACAGGAATTGTGACTGTGCGACAGTGTGCATTGTGCGAGGTTGTGTGTCGCTGCATCCGACACTGACATTGCGTGTGAGGTTGTGACGTCTTGATCGACTGCGTCACAGCGCCCCCGAAGTGTACGATTGTTCATCTGTACCTTCCGTACTTTCCTTTTTACACATATTTTATTGAGCTTTTGTTTTTTCTGTCCCCGATACCGGGTAGCGAACTGGACATATCCTCTGATTAATCTCCCTCTTTCCTTTAGTTTTGTCCCTCTCTCTCTCTCTCTCAGCCACAAGAATAGAAGCCGGCGTGCCCCTTATTTAGTTATCCTCCACGGATACTCGTGAAGCACCGCCTTGTCCTAATGTTTTAATCTGTCAAAAAAGAAAATATGCCACTTACTCACTGGATTCGGTAACTTTATACGCTATACTTATAGGTCTTGCTTGTGCGTAGCTTTCAATGGTATAGGATTTATCTCTCGCGCTCTTATAAAAGCTGTTTTTGGTTTGCGCTGTTTCTAGCGAGCAAGAATGAAAGGTGAATAATGTGCATGCTCTCAGTGAAATAAGAGCGGTATACGGGCATTTAGCTGGTTGCAGTTAAGACAATTATTGAGCCTATGTGCGTTTCTCCTTTTTCTGTTCCTGCAGCAATGCGCACATATAAATTCATTCGTGTTCAAAAGTGTAATTTCTGTTTTACCGCTAGACAGACAGAGACAGACAGACACACATACAGACAGACAGACAGACAGACAGACAGACAGACAGACAGACAGACAGACAGACAGACAGACAGACAGACAGACAGACAGACAGACAGACAGACAGACAGACAGACAGACAGACAGACAGACAGACAGACAGACAGACAGACAGACAGACAGACAGACAGACAGACAGACAGACAGACAGACAGACAGACAGACAGACAGACAGACAGACAGACAGACAGACAGACAGACAGACAGACAGACAGACAGACAGACAGACAGACAGAGACAGAGACAGAGACAGAGACAGACAGACAGACAGACAGACAGACAGACAGACAGACACAGACAGACAGAAAGACAGACAGACAGACAGACAGACAGACAGACGCATAAACGCGGTGCACGCTATCACACGCTCTGTGATGCACCGTGAGCTTAAACTTTGCGAAAGCACGTTGCTTTTTCGCTGTCATTCCATCTTCACAGAGTGGAATGGTTGTCGTTTTTCTTTCTCATTTTCTATAGAAATATATTCCATATTACCTTCGAGGTAAAAGCCCTTCAATTTACGTTGGCTTACGCGGTGCAGAATTCTAGGCGGAAGTGTAAAACTGGTGCACCTGAAGAAACAGCAACCTTTAAGTAAACGCTTTAAGAAATACAGTGGACTTACTTATTTTTTTGTAGCGAAGTTCGGCCTATGCGTTTCACTAACGAAATATTCAGTGGTATTGCATTATTAACTATCCTACTTTCCTATTAGAGTAAAGGGTGATGACACCACTAATAAATCCAATAAATTATGCTAAAATATTTCTTTGACAAATATATTTTGATGCAACCGTTTCGTTCTATGTACATCAATCAGTACAATGCGCGTCGCAAGAACGTCAGTCAAATATACGTCTCAAATTTCTGCACTCTCAGATCTCGGGACTTTACCCCCAGCTGCCATGTCTCTCCGTTACTTTCCGCCCGTCCACTGAAAAACGTGGCCCCTCCCAGGATGCGTGGAGAGGATGCAAGTTCCAAGCGCGGGACATGGTGCGCGATCGATCCCCCACATGGGCATAACGCGTGCCTCAGTGGGTGTCGGTGCTACGTACTCCCCTATCATTCTCAGGCTGAAGGAGGGTATGCAAATAAGGAAGAGGGGCTTGGGGTTGCCGCCACTCACAGCAGAGGGCGTGGAAGGCAGACAAAGAATGGCACCCGGCGAGTACGTGCTCTAGACGACGCGGCCGCCATTGAAATGGAAGGGCAGCGACCCACGGTTGCAGTACACGTTGGCGTAAAAGCAGAGATTTTGAGGGCGAGTGGGGCGCGCTCCATTCTGAGAGCTCTAAATGCAGAGTCAAGGGGCCAGGTTGTAAGCCGCGTATTTCCGGCTGTTCTACTTGTATCGATGGACTGGTTATGTAATTGTCGCAAACAGCCCCACACGACGAAATCTTTAAGTATAGATATATTTAAGACGAAACACAAAAGAGAGCACATTGAAGGCACAAACATATGGTTACACACCGTACTCAAACTGAACCGCCAAGAAAATAGGAGGAGAAACAAAGACAGTTTACTAAACTATAATAAATTGCTGAGAGGTCTGTCTGAGCTAGTACGCTGCAGCGTATTGCGGTGCTCACGGGAAGCAGGAAAGGGGATGAAAAGATTAATATGAAAAATCATGATGAAGCCCACAAGCATATATAGCTCAAAATATCACTCCATGAATTCGCACTAGGGGACGGTGTTATGGTTAAGTGGTTGGTGTGAGTTAAGTGGTGTATGAGCCTTGTACTGTTGACTTCAAGACGCCGTAAACGCCTGCTGCAGTAAGACAAAGTTACTATAAATCTTGCGTGTGTGTTTGCATTTGTCTTCCTTCTCTCATGGGATTTTCGCACTGTTATTCATACATATTCCGGGTGCATAAAGTCTAGTTTTGCGTAAACGTCTTGTTTTGATAAAAAATAAGATGAAAAATGCACGCGAAAAGTTTGCTTGCTTCATAGCGACATTCATGCATGCTTAGACAATACCTTAAATCTAACGACACTTTACGCAAGAGCATGAAACACAAATTGACAAAGAAACACTCTTTCACGACAACTATTACTCACCCTTACTTGGAGCCAGGTTAACGTAGACACTTGGCCTAGTGTTTAAAACGCGCAGGGTGCACAATGCTACTACGTCTTCACAAAATGAAGGACCACCAGCTTCAGCGTACGCAGCACTACATTCGTTACATCTCGTACAAATGTGTCACTGTAGGGCCTCTCTCTCATGCAGGAAAGTTAAATTGCAAAAATACAATGAAGAATCGTAACTTTTATTTTTTTTCAACAACGGTTCAGGTTTTAGAAGCTCTTCATAATGTGCTGTTCCTATACCACAGGAGAACAGCAAAGAGCTTCTCCGACTAATTACCAACCTACCACAACGTGAAATTTTTGTTATTCCAAGAAAAAGCACAGACGCTAAAGGTGGCGGATTTTCTAAAGGAAAGTACATGAGTGGTGTTTTACAGTGCACCTTTATCGATGTCCGGCCGTAGGAGCCGCGGTTATTGAACTTAGCAGGAGAACGTCACCACCATGGAACCTCCGCTGGGAATCGCGTCGGCCTTACACACGAACAGTTACGATATAGTTCTCTCATTAATCCGGCGTTTTCACCTAATCACACGTAAAGAACTGCTCATTTGATTATTCCACTGAACGGGCAAATCACATAAGCGTATTCGCCTTTTAACATCATGATTAGTGTTACTTCCAGCGGGCTACTTCTCAATATTCCGTGTTCTTGAATTATACAGCCACTGCGTCATGTGTACACGACTATCGATAGAACCAGCCATTTCAAGAAGCTTGTGGTAATGGTCAACCCCCAACTATCAGCCTTAGTGTGTTCCGCTAGCCAGGTCCTCTTAGCGGAATTGTTAGAGCATCTGTGTGAACTTCGCCACGTCCGCAGCTCAACCCCGACTGATCAAAATACAGCTTCTTTAATAGAGGGAAAATGAAACGTTCACCCAAACGTAGCTAAGTGCTACAAATTTTTTCTCCACCTTGCGGGTTTCCGCGGAACTATTACGTCAAACAGCATTTTTGTTCCTGTACTTGTTTTATTTTTTTGTTTTTATTTTTGGGCCGGGTGGCGTTCGATAGTAGTTGTGTAGATGAGCTGGCGCATGAGAAATATACAACAAAGTATACAGCATTCTGTCGAGCAAGAAAGGAAGCAGATGGAAAGAGCATGCATATATATATATATATATATATATATATATATATATATATATATATATATATTATCGCCAGAGCTCTGCAAAAAGGTTCAAAAGTAAAGATGGCCAAAAGAATGTGCGAAGTCGACATTGTCCACGCAAACACATTTCAAATTTATTATATTTGGACGAAGCTTCGATTGCTGCCGTTACACGCATGTCACTTGCTGCATTGAGTTATGAAGAGTGTTATGAAGAGTGATCTTACGTATGTTTCCCTCAAGGCATTCCTGGTGTATTAATGTCAGAATGTTACTTTCTCCTATTACCTCTGTATGGAGTGCGCTTGCTCTAATTAAAAGTACTGCGGAACATCTTGCACGCATAAAATGCTACAGTGAAAAACATTACTCTTTCGGTTCCTGAGGAATACTTGACTAATGTAAAACCCATAACTGTAACACTTGCAGCATACCTTAACACAGCATGCTGCGTCTATATAAGAGCTTCTACGTAACCCAAACGAACAAATAAACAATAATAATGATGAATAAAAGAAAACTCTAGAAAAGCAATCAGCATGAGAAGCATGTTTGTTGTTGTAACTACCATAACATACCCCCACTCGAGATGTTTCAGCAGTTTTAAACACCACTGTGCTCTTGCTTTTAAGTTTCTTTATTCTACTGTACTTGTACAGGTCTGCTCGTGTACGCTTTTACGTTATGCTTGATTCGCTTTGCAAGAACAAATAACGTCAAACGCTCGATTTTTTTCTTTCGTTACGAGGCTTTACCACGAATCATTGACTTGCGCGTTCCCTAGCTACCCCGTGCGCCCAATGCAGTAGTGAAGGCGACGGTGATTGAGCGTGCGTACGAAGTGCGTACTCAAGCGCAAGTGAGGCTCACGGATGACGACGTTAGCCTAACGCGCCTGCGCACTGGCAACGGTAAAAAAGAAGAGAAAGGTGCTGATTCCATTTTTGTCCTCCAGCCTTTCGTCGTCGACGTCGCAGGCGCGCCCGCTAGCTTAATGAAGCGTTGCGTCGCTGCATAGTGTCGTCTCGCTCGAGGGCTGTTCGCACTGGCAGCATAGTGCGCATACCGTCGACACTGAGTGCGGCGCGCCGCTGTCGACAAGGGGATTATTAGAAGCGAGTCATGCAGGAAACGGGGCCGTGGTGCTGAAGTTAAATTCGTTTGCCGGAACCCCGTTATTTTGAGTGGATCGACGCGGATTTCTCGCAGTACGTTGTCGCTTTTTTTTTCTCTCCTTCTTTCTCGCCTCATAACACCCAGGAGACGTGCCCTTTATGAGGGACCCACGTTGTCCATCTCAACAGAGTTCACAGACTAGCCACATTTTTGCGGTAATCATTTTACGGACTGCTAGGCCGTAATAACTGCGGCTCTTTTCTGCAAGTACCCGGTAATGCGTAGGCATACGCTTTCCCCGAAACAAGGTGCAATGTAGTGAAGTAGAGAAAGAGAGAGATAAAGAAGAACAGCAGAACATTTTATGTTTCGGATATGTGGACTGCAGTGGCGCATATTTAACCCCACATTTGGCGTGGCGATGCACGTAATTATGAAAATGTTAAAAAATTTGTCCACAAAAAGAAAGAAAGAAAAGCGAAGCGCCTAAAATGTATCCGATGCTCCTAGCAAGTTGCGCTTTCTTTTACTTCGTATCTCCGGACAACATTCATTTGGGCTAGAGAGAGAGAGATGCAAATGAGAGAAAGGCAAGGAGGTTAACCAGACTTAAAACGTCCGGCTAGATGGTGCATTTTTGAATTAGGAAGGAAGAACGCCAACTAAGACGATCACGAGAGGGAGAACGACACAGGACAAGCGCCAACTTCATCTAACTTTATTCACCGAAAAATCAGCAAATAAAAGGAAAATCACAGATATGCGAACACACTTCGTATGTTCATAGTTTTGTGGACGCTTCTTGCGCTTAGCTGATTTTCACCTTATCTACGCAAACTGCCACACTACAAGAAGCTTCGGTATTAAGTTATGTCAACAACGAAGCTTGCATATCAAAGAGAGAGGAAAGATGAAGAAGGAAAGGCGGGGAGGTTAATGACGGCCTTGGCAACAATACGCTTGGAAGCGGGGAAAGAAGGAAATATGTGTATATAACCAAAGAAAGTGCAGAAAAACGTCAAAAGAAACTGGCAGTAACTGTGAACACAACTCGCACAGGAATGTTCCTTACCCGTCAGAGGTGGCGGTGCGGTGAAGTTACCTTTCAAAAAAGCCTCACAGGGATCTTGTGGCTTGTGTAAGGAAGTGTGTCGAGGCCAAGAACCCAGGATCGTCTCTGAGAACGGCCGGTTTTCAAGCGGCTGAAACTAGCTCGCAATGTACATCGTTGAGCTTCGAAAGAAGGGACGGGGTACAAAAGGTGATTTGTCGTCTAGGTTGCGTACGAAATTTCTGTAAAAGCAGCGTGCTGTGTACATCGTATATCCAACGAGTTAGTCAATAACAAACAAGGAGAATATAGTAGAAGAAAAGCCACATGGATGTGAAGAACAAAGATGAAACGAGAAATGAAAATGTGCACTTGTGAAGATTTTGCAGAGAGTTAGTAAAGAAGGCGCGTTCGATGAATCAAGGGGCAACACAGAAGGACTAATTAAAGTCTCAGGTCAATGGAACCGAGAATGAGTCGAGAGTGAGATCGATGAAGAACATGAGGACGCACGCTGAATGAATTTAACAGCCGAACGACAAGCACGTTCGCCCTTCGTAGTAGGAAACCCACGCAAAAGATCGCAGCACACGCACGTGGAAATACGCCCGTAAAATTGAAAACAAATTTAAAGCTGAATGAAACATACGCGCGCATGAGAGCAGCTTGACATGGACTCATCCACAGTTTTCTACTGTAGAGCTTGTGTCGCCAGTGTTATTAGGTTAATTGGTATAGTAGCACGTCGTCAAATATAGCTTAGGATATATTAAAGTGAATGGACAAATAAAGACGTCTGCACTTTGAAAGAAAATAAACAGCGCCGTCTTTTCTTCCGTTTCCCTTCGGTTATTTAAACACCCTGCTTTGTCCTCCCGTGAACAGAACACGAACGGCTGCTGTGAACAAAGCAAAAACACCGAATGGCGCATCCCCATCTTGACACCCGGCTTCAGATTGAAGGGAGCACAGAAGAGACGTGAGTCGACTACGTCGCACCGCGGACGGTATACACGTTCTACTGAAACAAATCTGGCGGGGACGGGATCCGAATGGCGGTAGACCTGAAACTTATCGCAAACAAAATAAACCAGAGTGAACTGAAACCTGAGCGGCATGATGATTGCGTGGTAGAATATATTGACGGAGCGGCAAACAACTTGGCTTTCACCAACGAAACGTGGATTGGAGTGGAATGATTCTCTCGGAGTACACTACGGGCCGTGACCACAAAGCCACCGGAGAGTTCGTTGGCGTCTGGGTGCTTTCGTGTCTTTTCTGTCAAGCAGTATGCTATTGATAGCACGACACAGAGTAAGCCGGCTGCCGCTGATTGTTGGAGGCACGCGCGCGTGCCCTGCTTTTAGAACGTATGTGAGTCGATATCTTCGATATTCTGCCCGTTATGTTCTCCTGTGCATCCTGTGCTACGCTGTCCTCACTGCGTCACATCGGCCGCCGCTATTTGTCGTGTCCGATACGTCCATCGGATTCGGTGACACAGAACCGAAGACCATCTCGACAACAGCCTCGATCTCGCCACTATCCCCCTGTTTGCATATCAGCTCCTACCACTAGGTGACCATCTTCTTTAGCATGCCGTAATAATACTCCAAAGACCAGTCGAAGAGCACACTTATCAGTACTGTTCTCTTATTTCTTTCTCTGTATAAAATTTTCACACAAAAAAAATTGATGGTCACATTAGCATACGCCAAAGAGCGTGAAGGCGAAAGCCTGCGCGCTCATAAGGCATTCATTAAATTTCTTGACATTCTCATTCGAATGCGCTGTTACTTCTTATTGCTTGTTTTCTCCCACCAAAGGTCATGGGTTTGAGTGCCTTAATTGACGCTACCATAATTAACCGTGTCTTAATTAACTACGCCCTAATTAACACAGAAGGTCGAGGGTGCGACTCTCACCAAATGTGGTGGGTTCAATTGTATTCTCTATATTAAAAATTGTGCCTTATTTCACTTAGCTTGACCACAAAGGTCATGAGTTTGACTTCCACATAACCTCGAGGGTACCACTCCCACCAAAGGTTGTGGGTTCGAGTGCCTGAATAACCTCTGTTTTAATTAAGTTTGCATTGTTTTTGGCATGACGACCTGCATCGGAGCCAGTTGTGGAAGTAGACGACGACGAACGTACGAGCAATGGCACGAGCACGTGCCTGCAGAGGTGCGCTAAAATTACTCTTTGTACCGCACGCCGCCTTTTCGAGGCCATCGGGAGCACGAGACATTTGAGGCTTTCGCAGTAATAAAAAGTTCAGGCACACACTGCTCCAGTAGAGCCCCACGTATTTCGAAGCATTGTTGTTTGATTGCAGCAGGCCAGTCGCAAACCCTGTTACAATCAAACAAACCCTGCACTCGCAAACCCGTTCCGCCTCAGAAGAAGCGGAACGTGCAGAGCAGGTTGGAAAGGTTAACGGCTTGTTTGACATTGCATTATTGTTAGAGACGATGATTGCCTACAATCATTCGGTTGTACATTGTTAGAGTATGTACAATTATACGTAGGTACATCAGTTGATCTAATTACCCAATCTCCATCGGTTCCCTGATTGTGGTTTCAATCTTGCCCTGACCGGTGACGTCACTGGTGGTTTTACTTGTGGGTTCACTGGTAAGGGTGGAGCAACCCCAACGTACGTCATTGCTGACATCAATGTGCACTTGTGAGAGAACCCAGGCACGCTATTCCTGGAACCTTAGAATGGATGCATGCAATAAGTGATCCACATTTTTTATCGGCGCTCTGCTTTCCCCGGAGGTCAAATTGAGGGCTATGTGGGCTATTGATAACCGCTGTGTGCTTCAAATGCAGTCGGTCACTGTCTGACCGCTTTCGTGGGTCGAAAGTGATCAGACACCTCCCAGTAAAAATCTGGTCGACATTCCGCAAGAATTCTTAACAATAAAACAAAGATGGCGCAGGCTCGCGCTGCCAAATGGAGCTGGAAACGGGCGTTACGCGGAAGCAGGTTTCCTTTACGATTATTGAGACAGCTCAGTGAGACTCATGGTGTTTTTCAATGTATGACAAATGAGATATCGGCCAATATGGGATTATCACTATGTAGGTAATTCATCATCGACCATTCAGGCGTTATCAATGATCGTGTCTTCTTCATTTGTGTCTTGTTAGCTCTATGTGACGCAACTTTCTCACCCATGATCCGGAATAAACGTGAGTTTAAATGAATTATGGGGTTTTAGGCGCCAAAACAACGATCGGATGAGCCACACCATAGTGGGGTATGGTACGGTATGGTAAAACTTTATTCAGGTCCTGCAGATCGTGACTCATCACGAAGCGGGCCGATCCCACGTGGGAGCCGGAAGGCCTAGCCTCTCGGCCGCATCCTGGGCCTGCTGGACAGCCCAGAATTGGTCAGCCTGCAGAAGAGGGCTGCGGAGAACCGCCTCCCATCTGGCCGAGCTGTTATCGATGATAGAGCGTGACCAGGCACACCCCCAGAGCATGTCTTCTATCGTGGATATTTCTCCACAATCGCGGCAAGTACCATCTGTGTAAGTATTCGGATAGATTGTATGTAAAAGCGACGGATTTGGATACGTATTCATTTGTAGTAGTCGGAGTGTTAGTGCTTGAGCTCTATTTAGCCTCGTTTGAGGAACGAAGTAGCTTCTACGGCTGAGATAGTAATGTTTAGTAATCTCGCTGTAGGTGAATGGCGTATCCCTGTTCTCTGAGGAGTCGTCTTCCGATTGGTCGAGGGTAGCACGGAGGGCAAGTTTGCGCGCAGCCCCGTGAGCCGACTTGTTTAGGTTGGGAGGAGCACACTCTATCTGATCCTGATGTGCGGGAAACCAGTAAAAGTGGGGTACTCCTGATTAATTTTGACCACCAAGGGATCATGCCCCCAATGCATGGTACACGGGTAATCTTGCATTTCGTTCTCATGGAAATGCGGCCACCGCGGCCGGAATTCGATTCAGCGACCTCGTGCTTATCAGCGCAACACCATAGCCGCTAAGCCACCGCGGCGCATGCCGAACAAACTGGGCTACAGGCAATTGTTTATTTGTTGGCCATGTTCTCTTTGCACCTTTATTGTAATAAATCTCTTAAAATTTATTGATTCCTTTTCATTCAGTGCATTTATTTTCCCAGTTTCTTCTATTTTTTTCATGCATTCAGTTCTAGAAAGATCAATACATTCGTGAAAGTAATTTGATGACTTTAACATCGGCAACCTTAAAAGACGATTCTAGCCCGAAATTGTAGCTGTGTTTCTAACCGCCAATATTCTGATAATTTCATGTCCTTTACTATCCCTTGAGCGTGCGCGTGTGCGTGTGCGTGCGTGTGTGAGTTAGTACATCATCACTTTTTTGTAAAGAACCAATCAACAAAAAACAATAGAAGTTAAAGCATGTTTGATTCTTCACGCATTGTTCGGATATTTATTAAACAACACTTATTTGGTGCTCTTGCTGTTCGTTTTTTCAACCCTTAGACACCGTGTTCACTTCACAGGGGGGATATTTTTCGTCGCCGGTTCAAAGTTGTGCCTCCACCTAACGAATAATGTCAGCATATTAGCCCTTCTGCCATTTTCTCTATGTATCATCATCGCGCCAAAATTATTTTACACTCCTTAGCGGAATACAAGAAGTATCTCCTAGTGGGAAAACATTCTTCGGCAGACAGCCTCTTACCTGATTATATAATTTACTTTAAATGATGAGCGATGATGACGGTGAGAAGGCAGATGAAACGTCAACTTCAATGTAACTGAGATTACGCGAACATTGTGAGACAGTCTTGATCAGGTACCTTCTTTCTTTTGTACACGCGATCAAGGCAATCAAAAGTCAACTTGAGAGCTGTACATCATGGCGAACATTTACCTGGACGTGTTAGAAAATGTGAGTACTCATATCATAGCGGCGAGTAGAAGAGGCGTCGTGACATATTTTATTAAGAACTAAGGTGTGCGCCAAGGTTTGCCTAAAGTACTCCTTTGAACAACTACACCAATCGTAATATAGAATAAAACGCGAGTCATAGGGAGCTGACCCCCATTGAAGACTAGACAAAAACTAACGTGGTCCAAGAACTTCAGGAACCGCCAAGAAGAGTATGGATGCGAAAAAGAAGTCACTTCCCACGCCCGAACTGAGCTTGGAGTTAACGATGTGAATCTACGAAGCATTCCCGCCGGGTATGGAAACGAGGCCGTTGCGATGCGGTCTTTCACTGTACTTTCAGCGATGCGGTAGCCTTGACAAGATAATGACGCGCGAACATCTTGCTTCTAAAACGGTAAAGGTGGCGAAAGCGCTCAGTGTGGCAAAAACAGAAAAAAAAATACACGCTGCGACAGTAGCTTCAAATTCACGAACATGATGCGATCAACCCAAATAACGATTTATCAATAAAAATAAACATAGCCTGAGAGCATCCAAAATGAACCTGAAACTGACGTCGTCGGTCGTGGCTGTATGTTTCAAACGCAGCGCGCGAAGGAAGGACTTCACTGGAGAAAAGCAAGCATGGAGTGAGCAGTCGGTGCAGTAAGCATTAAGGTAGAGGAGAACGTGTTTTACAAAATTTAAGTTTCATGTTTATTACAACTAGCACAAACGCGTACTATGTGGAGTGAGGAAGACAAGGTAAAAGGTACAACAAAGCTGGTGCTTCCTTTCTTCAACGTGGCAAGGTTGGTATTTGTCGTAAAGGAGCACTGTAAGCGTGATGAGGAGTGCTCTCTCTTATTCAACGGCAGTATTCGCGAGTGATCGTATTCGGGCATACGATCAATTTTACCAGATTTCGCGTGACGGGGCACCGAACGCGTCGAACTATACGTCTGGAAGCGTTGCTGGCACAGTGCTGAGATAGCGAGTTTGGCACAGCACCGGAAATGATGGCCGTAAAACACCGACGCGTGCGGCGCCTAGCGAAACAAAATTGTGTGAACCAAAGTAGTCGCTCGAGAATACCGCTCTTGAGGTACTGTTCCTGACGTCATCAAATACTGTCATATTGTCAAATTCGCCATCTTGTCAGCTCTGATTGGTCAAGCGGGCTGCCAGGGCGTCTGTGATTGGCTCAAAACGCTGACCCCTACAGTATTTGACATTGTTCAGAAGTAGCACTCCATGACATTTCCACTCAATGTTCTCTTACCTGGGACAGCCTGGGATTACCTGGGACATATATATATGTGTGTGTGTATCTATATAAGTGCACTTAGTGTAGCAAGTTGGCCTTCATTAGCTTTGTTTTAAATCGTGTTTGACGAATAATGAGAGAGGGAAATAATGTGGCGATGGCACCAGTGCACGTGGCCTGCGCTCCTGTGGGTATAACGCCACGCGCGACGGAAGTGCTGGCGCGGCTGCAAGAGCCGTTGCGGCAGATGCTTGGAAGGTGCGACGACCGCGTTGACGCTTGCGTCGGCGTAGTGTGGTGCCGTATTTAAAAAAATGCACAATTTCATTATGTATTCAGCCCATGTACGCAGTCCATGTATCCAGCCTTAACAGCTTCGCTAGAAATCCGTCCCCATATAATGTTGCAGCGCCACCAATTTACTGTTGGCGCCTTCCTTCATTCAACCGTAGCTGCTCTGACGTCGCCCAACGAGCTTTTGTGAAAAGTGAGGTGAAATATGACTGCGTACGCGAGAACCCATTTGACGATGCACAGCGGCCTAACACAACAGCCGGAAAGCCCGTTATAGTGCCACTTCTAGAAAGCCGGTAATGGAACTCTGTTTTTAGAATGAGCTCTGGATGGGCAATCAATTCTAGCACGCCCGTTAATCAAGTACCTTTATTTGTCGGAGCTTTTCACCTGCACTCGCGAAATAAAAAAGAAAAAAAGAAATCAGCGACCGGCCTCTTTCACTGCGAGTGATGGATCACTGCTCGAATATAGGTCGTGTTCTCAGAGGATAGACTCGTGCAAAAGGAGATGAAAACAGGTTTACATTTTCATTGCGCGCGCTTATCCATTTCGCACCTTTCATCGAGAACATTAGCCGCGAAAATAATTATGGGTAGCGGTGGCTTGAACAGTCAACATTCCCCCACGACACTGTCGAACTTCGCAGATGCGATTAACATGTTCCGTTATTAAGATACACAATCAATAACGGCGAGAGAGAAGCGATGATTACAAGATGCACTTATTGAGTAAGTAAATACCCATGCCACAATTTTGACAACACATGTCCGTAAAAGAAAAGCAAGTCCTTAAAAATGGAAAACCAATCCGCCCATGCCCCGCTAGTTATCCAGCTACATTGTTGAGTTAAAAGAGCGCAGGCGGCCACGGCAGCCTTAGCGCATCTCAGTCAGTCTTACTTATATTTTTGTCAGTCAGGAATAACCGAGTGCATATTTGCACATCATCTAAATACACCATATATAAGTGTTCACAGTGATCGTGTTGTCCCTACAACTAAAAATAGGGGCAATATTTATTGGTTTACTTATTGTGCAACCGATGGCTTTTGCGAGCCACTTGCCCGGACGCGATTTATAAATCGCTCATTCGCCTGGTACAGTCACCGAAAAAAAAAACACTGTACACAGAGAGGTGTAAAATATCGAATATTTAGCAGGCGACCGTTTTCTCCAGCCTGTGGCTTTTTCAGAGCAAGCGAAATTGTAAATATTCACAATGTACCTTCATGGCTTTCGCCATGAATGTACCGCCTCCTGCACCGTGATCTTGACGCACGCGTCCCCCCCCCCCCCCCAATCCAATAAGGAAAGAGAAAGCACAAATTAAAATAACACTGAGGCATTGTATTGTGTGCCGTGAGGCGAACGATGAAACAGTTATGTCTATAAGGGTCCCTCGTTATTGCTGCCGAAGCTCGTGTATTGGGTGGCACTGGTCTCACTGCCAACGCTGTCCTTCAGCGTGATAGCCCGACTAGCAATTTAGTAAAGCAAAACTTGGCCAAGTACGGTCAGGACACATAGTGGTCTGCGGTTAGGCGAAGGATGCTGGTCGCTAAGTGCAAATAGGTCCTTATGAGAATCCAACATATGGTCGAGAATAAGCTTCACCTCCCAGTGAAAGAACCTTCATTTGCGCAGACGAGGCCGCCAAGGGCGTGATCACCACAAAAACGCCAGCTCGTTGGTCTCGTCCTTTGTCGCATATATATATATATATATATATATATACGTCACGTACGCCAACTTCAACGAACGTGGGGCGCACTAATGAAAAAAGAAGTAACGAGCATACAAGGCTGTTCTACTTCCTAACTTACAACTGCTGCTCTTAGTATTAGATAGAGCCCACACGCTTGCCTTTGCAAAAGCTCTATGGCGTGTACACCACCCACACATCTTCGGACTAGAGAGAGAGAGCGAAACCTCTTTACCTAGATGCACACAATCCTGCCAACGTGTATGTATCCGCCTACATGATATTTTGAAGGTGGAAAAAAGATGGGAGATAAAAAGGCCCTTGCAGGAGAACGGCGCGCAAATAAATATAAAGGTGTGCCTCGGAAAGACACCAAAAGCGCCTACACAGGGCCTGCGTAGGCAAAATGCGCATTGGTGGTGGATTGCAGCGCACATGAAGACGCTTGTCATAACCAATGTTAGTAGTGTTTATCTTTTTCACGTAGTTTACGAAGCGTCTTCTAATGTGGTAGACTAGACTGAAGTGCTGCTTAAAATTTAACATATACGGAAATGCCGTTTAAGCAAGCTTGCCTATTGACGGCGCATTTTCCAACCAGAGTTAAGCAATCGATTTGTACTGTCGTGTATATCGGGAGAAGTACTGATACTTGTAGTTAAGCTAAATATTGTTACGTGTAGAAAGACACCGACGGAAGAGGCATTTACAGGCTATTTACACTGGACTGGAGCCAGAGCGCCAGGCCAACATTCGCTCGCGCCAAGGGCACACACGCCGAGATACGCCGAGGTGTCCGGGCGTTGGTGCGTCGTGAAGCTCTTCTTGAACGGTTGAGCGGAGGTATTTAGGTATGACAAGTAGGAACTCAAAGCCATCCGGATGAAGGTTACGACGGCAGCGTACAGTGGCATCGGCCGGAGAGTGTTCGAAACGGTCGATGAGTGCTCTGATGTAGGCGTCACTATGTTGCCCGTCGGCGAAATGAAGCAGCTGTGACACAGAGAATACGCAAGCAGCACTGGTAATATTGGAAGAGTCAGGGTCATCATCAGGGTAATGCGACAAGCTGTCAGCGTCTTGGTGCAGGCGGCCAGACTTGCACACCACGGAATATGAAAATTCTTGTAGCCTCAAAGCCCATCGACCAAGCTGGCCTGTAGGATTCTTTTAGCGATGAGAGCCAGCAGAGAGCATGATGGTCAGTGACAACGGGAAAAAGGTGACCGTAAAGGTAAGGGCGGAACTTCACAACCGCCCAGACAACAAGTTCTACTCCCCCCTGCATTTAAACGAGGACGGAATGCTAAAAACGCTTTGGCAGTTTAGATTTACAGCTTGTTAAAGAAGCCGTGGCTTTCACAACCATGCGTTCTTTTAGAACTTCAGTCAATGAAACCTTTATACCTTCGCTTAACTACTGTACACCGTCTATGTTACGGACAAACCAAAAGCCAGGCTTAATGACTCACATTGGCTGCTTACATTTTCCTCAACTTAAATGAGAAAAAATAGCAGGAATCATGAATTTTGCACTCACGCTCCCGCATTACGCTTGTACAAGAAGTTCTCTCTGGTGGAAACTTAAGCAATGCCAAAGTAGAACGTCCCGAGCGGCCGGTGGAGCACGGCAAGCTGGTTCATGTTCTCGCTGCTCTTATTCCCCCCGCCCGTAAGCCCTGCTTCGAGTAACGCATCGTTTTCAGATGACGTCACTCAAACAGCTCTGACGTAGTGCCGCGTAACCTGGATTGCTGCAGCTTGCTTTCTTTTTAGCAGTGTGCACTTGTTGGCGCGGGATTTGTGGCGGGCTTCAGCAGCACCTGTTAAGGCTGCCGGGGTAAACAGGCGTCCTGTGCGCCACGTGTGTTTATAAAAGTGAAAATAGACAGCCACAGAGAGCGCTAAAGGCAGCGACAGCATGGCTGTCTCCCGTTTCCTCGTTATCAATCTTGTATATATGTGCATGCGTGTGCGTGCGTCTCCCCGTTTCGGTGAGGTCAGATGCTGACAACTTCTTTCGCTGCTTATTTTGGAAGAATTTCGTGCACTTTTTACCCATTATAGGGCCAGCGTATTGAAAAGGCTAGCGAGAGAGTAACGGTAAGCTCCCATAAAGCATGCCACCTTTGTTCGTAACCAGAAGGGATAGATGGCAGTGAAATATGGGAAGATTTAATGAACGGTCAATAGCATCCAGAGAGACTGCAAGCAACACACTCTTTATGAGAAGCACTGCTGAGATCCCTGACAGAAAGTAAACCCCTTTGTTCGACAGTGGCTAGTGCTCATCCGAAGACATATGCGAAATAGTAGAAAATATATCAACATTAATAACCGCGTTCGAGCTTTACACCCAGCGAAATGAAGTGCAGGAAGCTCTCACGCAAACTACCGTAGAGTAGAAAGTGCATCCGAGGAATGGCACTCATAAGGTTAATAAGCAGGCAGTTGACAGACCATCCTTTGCAAAGCACGTGACCGGTCGCGCTAACGAGAACAATGCATCTTACACATTCTCAACGTTTTACCAACCTTTGGGTTTAGTGTTATGTTAACCGTTTGTTCTTGTGGTTCTTATTTTTTTTTCTCTTTTTCACGAAAGACGTCGTATAGCAGGACGGCTACCTAGCTGGACAAAAGTTCTAGTTTTATGCCAGGAATCGAATGGTAGGATGTGGTATATTTCACTGTCATATTAGAAATAAATACAAAAATAAACAAGAAATGCGCAGACCTTGCAGAAATATCGGAAGCCTATGTGAAGCGAAGCTTTCGTCAAACGGTAAGTAAATGCTGCACCTGTTCATCTTCTCTCCCACGTTGGCAAGACGGAAACACGCCGAGACCAACCACGCCAGGCGACTCGCGTGACCGCGGATGACACTACCTCCGGGATCGGCCCGATTTGCTACGACATTCTGTAGGGCCGGCCAACTTTACTATTGCATCAGCAACCTGATCGGCCGAGTTTACTGGACGAGAAACCGACCAAGCAGACGCATCAAACCCCGTGAAAGGAGAAATGGAAAGCCTTGATTTCATGAAGAAATTGTGCTTGAAGACAGATGTTTTGGTTGCGTCAGGATATTTAGGAACTCCCTGTTATTTGATGGCGTAATTCTGTAAAGAACCGAGCGCGTCACCGTCAAATCTGTGTGGTTAGTAGAGATGATCTTGTATATAAGCCGGCTCGTTAGGCGAGTTGGCTTACATTGCTGGCTTCTGTCGGCGAGGTCGGAGAGAAGCGAGCTGCAAATTGTCTATTCTGGCATGTACCTAGTGTCCCTTGTTCGCTACTTGGCAAGAGAGCTGCCAGAACATAGTCGCTCAAGTTGTTTGTGCATATCCCCAAATATATCCGGCAAGGAAATGATGCCTAGCGCCAAAGCCCAGAGAAGAGCCCAAACAAAGTTTCGCCTTAAAAGGATGGGGATTATGCTTCCTGCACTAAGTAAAACAAAAAAGACATCTGATACTGATAGCCAAGAGTGCAAAGAAAGAAACCCGCACAGATGTACATTATTTCCTTAGGTTTGTACACGTATAACTCAGTAGTAATTTTACCGTCCAGCTGCATATTCAACAAATCGCTTCGTTTCGAGTTATGTTGTTGTCGTCGTCGTGGTCGTCCTTGCTTTTATTGTTGTTGCTGTAAATAATGCGATTGGCATCCTTAGAGTACTTCGCCCACTTTTCGGATTCTGTCTGTCCGTCTGTGCGTCTGTCCGTCTGTCCCTGTCTGTATCTCTGTCTGTCTGTCTGTCTAGCGGTATAAAACAGAAATTTTGTTTCATGTTTCATGTTCGCCCAAGAGATACACGAACCCGAATGCTTATTGTGTATCAGTTACGGTAGATGACAGTGTGTCATCGAGTGGCGTAGTACGCCACAACACAATACTTTTAGACCAAAGGAAACTTCAGATGCCCGTAGAGGCATGAGGGGAGTATTTCGTTACGGAAACGGTACACGGTTACAAGAGTCTCGACGTTCTTGAAGGTTGTCTATTGTCATTGCTGGTTTTGAAACTGGTGCAAGTACTCATTTTCGCTCTTAGAGATACTCACTGTATTCCCATCGCTCGTGGCTATCTTCTCGGCTTGCGTCGTTTCCAACATAAAACCCAAACTGATACGCATTCTTCCTTTTCACCCTTCAAATACTAAACAAAATAAGCATAACCATAATTATCACTACAGCGCGCGCTAAAAAAAAAACCAGACATATGCCTTGATAAAAGAATAGGCATATTCCTTGATCAATAAAATTTTCATTCATTAAAGTTATCCATTTATACTGGCTTCTTCATTCTTCAGCAGCTGAGGGTGAAGTTCAAGCGCAATAGGGCCGACTTCGTGCGAAGTCGTGACTCAAGGTCTATGATGTTTAAGGATTCAAGGTGAGCACGAACCCGGCGGTGAGCTTTTTGACAATATTGCAAATGACGTCGCCCGCTATCCTGCATTTGGAATTACATTGCGATACCCAAATGCGCCGAGCTTTATAGATGATCTTAGGCCTCCCTCAAATAAAAAAAAATATGCATACAATAAGTGAAATTTCGCATCACAATCCCATTATAGTAATGCGCTCGACGCCTTTTGGATATGTTACTGTAACGACATTAAAAGCTTCATACAAATAAAATAAGTACTAAGAGACGGTTCTACAAAGAAAAAAAGTACTATGAGTTTAGTCTTTCGTTTTAGCCAGCTAAAGGTGCCACTGACTAGAGCTTATTTGTTTCTTGTGCAGATTCCTATCAGATGATAGCTGGAGGACACCAATGACTGTGGCAGAAATGGGGAGCAGAATTCACTTGAAGGGGATCACATTTGAATAATGTGTGGTGCTCCTGCGTTCTCTTGAGCGAATTAGAAACAGAAAGGTGTGGAAAACTCTATCAGTGGAATATAACGTCTGTCATAACAATCTTGTATGTTGATATCGAGCTGTGGAACAAAACATATTTGTGGATTGGTTATTCAAGACTTTGAAGTTATTCATCTATGATAGTCTTGCCAACGGCATTGAGAAATTGCACTGAGACTAACCGTGACACAAGATAAAGTGTAGTGTACGTTTGCAGGGAACCTTAAACGTCGTCACACCGCGTCAAATCAATTTCAGCCGTCTCCCGTACAAGTACTTCAATCTCTTTTCAGATATACGCACTATTCCTGCCCCAACTGTGATACGTATATCCTGCGCTTATCGCAGATACTGTAGCTTTATTTTTCATTCATGGCTGTAAAGAAGCACCAGAGCCTCTGATCAGAGAAAGAACAACAACAAAAAAAAAAAACCTGAGCCTTATGTGTATTTCTTTCAGATGAATTGCATCTGGTTGAAAGCAAATTTTGTTGGCATAATTCTAAGCAGCACCTCCACTCATAAGGATGCCTAAGGATGCTAAACTTACTGTACAAAAAGGAAGGTCGAAGGTTCCTTGCTGTACAAAGAAAAGTACTGCTGAATACACACTTGACTCGGCCAGAAATGTTTTATTGTTAACTGTACATGAACCTAATACGCAACACACATGCACGTGAAATCGGTTTCAAACGCATTATTTGCTTAGAAACAGAAATATATATGTAAAGCCATCTAAGCCTTTAATAAACAGTGGACCACCATTGCGACTGAGCTAAACACCAGAAAATTTCACATATTTATATTTGGCAGCCTCAAAGGCTAAAAGAATTGAACATCAAAAACTAGACCACTTGACGTGAAGCTCTAGAGCAAACTCGTCACCGAGCACAGCCTATCCGGTTTGTTCAATTCTTTCGCTATTTGCCGCTCCTCGAGCATCATAGGTAAAGTGTACAAACAAATCGATGTTGCGTAATGTTTTCATAACTTCTCATCTCACCCCGAAAACAAAGCTTGAAAATAAAAATAAAAAGATTCGGTCTCTACTGCTTTGCATTGCGATCACGAATGATTAAAGGAATAACACGTATGCGTAAAGCTTATGTCTGCAGTGTTAATCTGTGACTCAACCTGCACACTGTTGTTAATTCCATGATCATTCACGGTTGTTTCGCTGTAAACAGCATGCCGCATTATATGTGTCGACTAGTGACACTGAGCTACCAGTGCTTCCTGTGCATTTGTCCGACGCACTGTTTTTATTTTTTGGTAGGAATGGAAGAAGATTACATCACAACACGATCATCGTACATGGATGCTCCGTCGACATCAGCACTTGGATCAAACGTGGTCATGGCGGCAGTTCCTCACGAGTGCCACAAGAATGAAAGTGATTCCCATGCTGAGGAGTGCGATGCCTTCAGCTGTCATGTGCAAGTTGTACTTTTCGCTGAGGCTGTCTATGCTGGCCCCCAATGTGAGCGAGAGCACGAGAATTATTCCTCCGCCGGCAAGCAAGCAAATTCCGACCGTCACGAACACGCAAGACCAACCGACCGCGCGCCGGCTGAGCGCGTCGTCGCGTTCACTAAGAGCCTTGAAGAGTACCGGGTCCATTTTTTGTTTTGGCCGCGTCTGTTTCTGCAGCTCGTGGCAGTCCAGGATAACTTGAGGCCGAGACGATTGGTCATTCATACTCGCAGTTTCGCTTGCAGTCACCTGAGTCGAGAATATTGGTTATGAGCACTTTCTTGTGCATTATAATAAAGAGCTCTTCATTTGGCAATACGAGGTAGCTGCTGTTAATTATTGCCAGGACTAGAAGAGATGAAATGGTTTGGTATATTCGAGAAAAGCAGCTTGCCGATGTAAGATATGCTTCGCACTAGTACCTTATGAGTGCGGTAACGCAAGGCAAGGCGAAGGCAAGGAAGGAAACAGGATGGGCGTTTCCTTGTCGACATCCTGCCTTGGCGCTACCGCACTCATAATTCATTGCCAACTAGCCCGTTTGTTAACTCCAATGCTTCGCAATCGCCGCTTCATATATTGTCACTTCATATCACTTCATATTTCCAAGTTGCGATTTATTCTCACACGCATTTTGTTAGGCTGTTCCTGATCAATATTTATTCAACGCTTCAATATTCAATATTTACTCACCAGTTAATGCTATGATTTATGAGAGGAATTGCACATAAATGTTTCTTACGACTGAAGGTCTATGCACACTTAGATGAGTTCTGTACGCGTGATAGAATGAATGCCTTAAATTTATATTTAGTCCGTGTATGCGCATGCATTATTAGCTCTTAACACCGCGATGCGGCTGGAAATTATGTATGTCCTGTTCCATAGTCCTGTTTGTTCCTATATGATTTATACAGGAACAAGCTGGGGATATACTAAACAGGTCATATCAAGTTTTCAATTCTAGGGCATTTTCCGACTTATTTGTTTGGTTAAGCCAGACAATAAGTTTTTGTGGACAACCATGATTGCGAATGAATGTATTTATAACCCATCGCTTTGTTGAAAATTATGACACCGCAATATTTACAAAGCCTTTTGAATATACAAGTACGAATTCAGAAAAAATCGTTTACTACCACTCATTTCTATATTGGCTGAAATGGTGTACCAGCACTTCCCTTAGAGGCTCACGCAAGAGATCGATGTAGTTGTAGCAAACTATGCTACGGGTTATCCGGTTAAACAGTCCTGCTCGAAGTATCTAATTGCGTTCGCCTGTACACGCACATCCTTTTTCTTTATGGCGCATTTACTTCATGAACTTGCGAATGTGGCAGAATGCATGTGCCGTGCAATGCGAACCAACTTGTCAAGCGCTGGCAACGTTTGCCATGGCGCGCTTGCCTTAACCTCGCAAACACTTCATTTCGGTGAACGGTGTGCGCGGTAGGCCACGATGGAATAATTTCAGCGTTTGTCAGAACACAGTCAAGTATTAAATTCACCACTGCTCAAAGTGACGGTGGCGTAGTGCATGGTTACAACGTTCGGTTCAAGAAGGTAGTATCGCTGGCTTGATCCCAGATCAGATATTTATTTAACGCCTCATCCTGTCCTGCCGAAGTCAAAGCGTGACGACATGAAACGAACGAATGACATAACGAAAAAAAAACGAGAAAACACAACCTGCCCTTTTTCCGCCGCATAAACGCTCTTCACTGTAAAAATCTGGGCAGTTGGACAAGGTTATTTCGTACGGCCCCTCTGAAAAAAATTGTAATAAGGTGCTGTTCCTACATAGAAAGAAAGGAAGTAGAAGGTACTGTACCTTGCCTCTCCATAGTGCCAAGTGAGCCGCACATACGTGGTGTCTATATGCAGCTCAACTGGTTGAATCTACGCAGTTCACCTGAATTGCAAAAGCAATGCCAACAGCAGCAAGTTGGTACATTTAACGGGCAGTTTTACTTCCGTATACGAACAGCTGCGTTCGTGACACCACATGTTTGTGATGTGTGCTTTTTTATTGTCCTGCCTTTTCTTTCTTTTTGTCTCTCGTTTTCTGTGCTCCTTCGATCACGCGAATATTTTTGTGCCCTTCGAATGGCAACAAGACCTCGGGAATAACTCCCGGAAATTAGGGGGTGGCACTGCATTTGGCACATAGCTCTTTTTATGGTTACTTGCGTAAACAATTGCCCCATTTGCTTTATTTTTTCCCACTACCTGTGACTGGAGTACGACGTGCGTTCATCAGATTTAGTTTATTTAATTCTAAGCTATGGAAAGCTTTCGCTATATTACCTCTAGTTTGACTGAAGTATAGAACATTAATGAGTTTCACTTAAGTATAGAAAATTGGAGTACGAAATAATGAACATGACGTGTCACCTTCCATCTTGCTCTAGGATCAAGCAGCATGGCTCACCTTGGCACTGTTAGTTTCTAAGTGTCCTGGTGCACCAAATTACACGGAATAAAGATTTCCCACACCGTTATGTCACATAGCCTTTGGCATACTTGCGAACAATGCAGTGCGGATAGGAGAAGAACAAACAAAACGCAGCGAAATGTGAGAGGCCACTGCGCCGATAAATTTGCACTTCTAAGAATTACTCGCTACATTCTGCTTGCTATGTGATACAACACAGAGTGTCAACTGCGCCCTGTTGAGTAGTTGAGTATTTAGTTGAGTAGTTGTGAAAAGCAATAGCCGACTTCAATTCCCATTGTCGCGACGCTAGCAATTTTTTGAAGTAGAATACTATTTGGGAGCAAAGTATTCTATGCTCATTTTGGCATTCGCTCTTGTATTCACGCCAACTAAGGGGAAAATTTTTAAGTATTACTTAGTTAAAAGTAAGCATTTGATAAGGCTATTGCTTTTATTGTATTTTTCGAGTATTTGGTGTATTTTAGTGTATTTTACCGTCGTATTTAGGTGCATCTATTATACCCTCTACCCACCAAAAAAATTTTGGCAGCAATAAAAGATTTCGCATTTACTATAGTATACGTCAACCTCTGAATGGACAGACAGAAAAAAATGAATATGCCTAACACTGTTTCATTGTGCATTTCAGTGTGCAACATATTTAAATAAGATATGCGTAGCGTCAAGAAACAGTAAACAATCAATATAACAGTATATAGTCGAAACAAGGCGTCATACTCCAAAGCGACGAATTATGCAAACTGTCACCAGAGGCGTGCACCCGTGACGCACCGAAGGCACAGCAATCAGAAAACGCGTCACAACAGGCAGTAGCTTGATTTCAAGATCGCGTGCCTTCCACAACTGTGCGAAGCACAAGAAAAGAAATATTCAATCATCTAGGTGAAAAAGAAAATCTACATTATTAGTACGTAAGTGGGTAACGCCAAGCAATGGCGACAAAGTGAGAGGATAAATAATGTGTCGGCACAAAATGTAAAAGCAAAGGCAAAAGTTGGTTCTGCAGCTAATGCACAGCTGCATGTGTGTCATCTGTTTTGCTCCTAAAGGGAAGGAGTGTGCGCTCACGTGCAGTTAAGCCGTTGTCATGCTGGTGCTGTGGTATGCGTGGTCTTTGAAGCTGACATAAAAACACATGCCTTACTATTATTTTTCTTCATTTAGCTCAAATAACGAAATAAAATTTGTAGAAGTCTAACGGTCGGTGTGTTACCCAAAAGAAGTTGCCCTTAGAGGTAAAAAATTGCATATACGTAATCGGTGATTTATAAGCGCGCTGTTCTAAATTCTGGCATCTTTAAATATTTCTCAGCTCGAACTTGATATATCAAAGACAGGCACGTACACATCGGGGTGCCCACGCCGGCGACGCTGGCCGCCTTATTAGAGCTTACCGCTTGTATCGCATTTGTGCTGCGTAAGAACCTCGCCGATATGCGTGATAACGATAAGCTATGGACGGCAGCAAAGCAAAAAGAAAAGTATATGTTTGGTTCTTTAATACCAGGGACGGTTACACAGCCTGGAGGCATGGGACGACATATTACGCTTTTAGATTTTGCAGAGCAAGAGTCATGCTGTTTACAACATGCGTTCGAACAAGCCACCTCGTGCAAAGGTGCAGCACTGACAGCTTCTCAAGGCACCCGCTCGCGTTGTTGAGCCCTGGCTCTGGAATGCCTGTGCCAACTTCTGTGATCTTTGCCTTTAAGGCACCACGGGTTGTTGTTTCAGCCACATAAACCCTATCTTTATTCTAGAACCGTAGAAAGAAATCCAGAGGCGTCAGGTCGGGGAGATCTAGCCGGCCAGGAGTAGGGACCGTTGCGCCCAATCCATTTGCCTAGAAAGCCGTCATTCAGCCATGTTCGTACTTGATTGTAATTGTGGCGAGGAGCACAGTCGTGTTGGAAATGTATGCGGTCAAATTGCGCCAGTGGAATTTCGCAGCGTAGGTCATCGACAAGGCCTTGAGGATTAGGTGAACGTACCTTTGCCTGGACAGCCCGTTGTCAAGAAAATGCGAATAATAAGCACGTCGTTCTATATACCCCACAGAGATAAAATAACCATCGATACTGGTGCTTAGTCTTCGCAAGCCAGTTGGAAATATCAATGGGGCGCGTTGTTGATGTTTACCTGGGCATTCTGCGAGAAGTTCGCCTCGTGCGTCCAAATTATGTTGTTCAGGAAGCCTAAATCCGCCTCTGAGTTTATCAATATTAATTTCAGAAAGTTACGTCGACTTTCGAGATCGCCGGGCTCCAAGTTATGATGCAGCTCCGCGCGGTACGGGTGAAATCTACCAGTATTCAACATTATCCACACCGATAACTTAGGCGCTGTGTGAACTTCGCTTACGCTACGCACGCTAGGGTGCGAGTAAGCCATCATGAATGTCAAGAGGTCAAACCGTACACTATCACTCCAAAGTGAAGCCGTTTGCCTTTCTCGTGGAAAGCCGCCGGTCTTCTTCAGTCTCTCATAATGGCGCACTATCGTTGGTGGGCCGGCTCGTGTTTCAGGGTGGCAACTCTGAAAGATGTTTGCAGCTTGCCTTTTGCCTTCGCCTGCAGTCCCTAGTGTGAGGGTCATATATGCCTTCTTTTCGTTTGAAAATGGCATTGCATGACGGCGCATTAGCCAACTAATTTGGAAAGGGAAATACCACCGCCGACAGCTCACAGAAAGCAAATAAGTTCCGTCTCGCCTATTTTAGAATCCTGTTTTAAGTCGGGGAATCGGCTAACAATTTTCGTTAAACGACTCCGACTGAAGTCTTCGTTCTTGTGCAATAAAACAGCGTTCGCCCTTACTCTGCTGCCACCCGCTACTTATCGTTATCAGGAATCACCGCGAGGCTCTTATGCAGCATAAATGCGATACCGGCGGGAAGCTTCAGTGAAATGGCCACCTTGTGCTGCTGCTGCTGCACAAGGTGGCCATTTCACTGCTGCTGCAGCAGCAGCAGTAGTTGTAGTAGTTGTAGTTGTAGTATTAGTAGTTGTCGTTGTCGTTGTTGTTGTTGCGTGTCCCGTGACACGTGTGGCTCCTACCCACGATGGAGGATTGGCCAAGAAATGGGTGCATTATTCCAAATTAATATGGAGCATAAATTCCCTAATATTTATGGGAATAGCATTGAATAGTGTAGAATTACCTGTTAAAATAATATCAGGAAGGTCATATTGAATGAATGAGTAATATTCAATTTAAAAGTACAAACAAAAAAGGAATTCAGCAGGTCATTCGTTTAGATTCTGTAAGGAATGTTTGGACAGCAAAGCATGCATCCCTGTGGCTCAATCGCAAAGTGCACGTCCCGATCGAAAAAATTGAAGGTTCTGTCAAGTCCAGGCAAAGTCTTCGAAAAGGTATTTCCAAGAATCTTTTTCTTAACGCAGTAAAGCGGCGATAAGATAGAAGAAAGTGCTGTCCCGTCTCCTCCTCATTACAAAGAGAACAGAGGGGGAGGGAACCAAACCGGACCTGTGCAAATAGAAATTTAGGGAGGGAATGCGGCAGCGTAATTTGGTGAGGCGGACCTCAAGCATCTTTGTGCAACAGCATTCACTATGCCAGGGAAATATCAGGTGCGTATACTCGGGAGAAGCAGTCAAATGTAGGTTGGATAAGGCTAATCTAATTGATCGCATCCGAAATGTTGCCATTGTCACTGGTAGAATAGGAAGAACAGGGCCCAATAGTGATGCATTCGCCAGTGAATCGGCTGTTTCATTAAAAACAAACCTTTATGACCAGGCACCGAAATCAAATGAACACATTTAACATGAGCAGAAACTAGCAAGTGGAAGAGTTTTAGCATGGGTGACTCATTAGTAGCGGTAAGGCAAGAGCATACAGACAGGGAGTCAGTAAGAATAGCAGCCGTTGTAATCATTTGGTCTAATTCACGTAAAGCTAGGATGACTGCTAACAACTCGGCCAGAAAATAGGCACAATATCAGGCAATCTTAAAGAAAGAGACCCGTCGAGTGTAAGACAATATATTCCAATGCCAGCTTTTTCCTCGCACTGTGAGGAAATGATAATGTTTGTTTCTAGGGTGCTTAGGTGGTTCTCCAACATGGCGTTTAAGATGCCGTAAGAAAGTAGTTTCGCGTGGTTTGGGAAAATGTCATCGAACCTGATCTCTGGGAAATTTGAATGCGCATTATTAGGAAGCACATCGCGAATTTGCACATTTAGTGGTTCAAGTAATGTTTGCACAAATATAATCTGTGGTCTATGAAATCTGGGCCAATAAACAGGAAAAAATAATTGCGGATCAGAGATGAAAATAATTTGAGGACGGTTTAATGGTGATCCATATATCCTTAAGAAAGTCTGAAGGGTCAGAAGGTGAAATCGGCATAAAATGGGTGGGATTCTAGCTTCCAGGTATAATACGCTTCTGGTCACTTCTGGCACCGGAAGCGCGGCTTGTCGGTAGTGATGATGATTGGGATGGTGATGATAATGATGATTATGATCCTTAATTTAAAGACACAAACCGACTTTCGGTGACAGGCCAAGAATCAGGAGGTTAAATCGGGCCTTGTTATTTCTCTGTACGCTTGAGAGCACCACTGCCGCAGCGCGAGCTCAGATAGTCACGTAGCACTTTGTAAGCCAACAAGTACTGACACCAAGGACAACATACGGGAAATTACTTGTTCTTAATAAATGAAAATAAAGAAACGATAAATTAATGGAAAATAAGTGGATGAAAAACCAGCTTGCCGCAGGTGGGCACCGAACCCACAACTTTCGCATTTCGCGTGCGATGCTCTACCAATTGAGCTACCGTGACGCCGTTTCCCCATCCACTTTATTGGGTGTTTATGTGTCCTAGTAGAACTCAGGGAGCGTTAGCCAGCGCCACCACTCACAGACCTTGGCGGCGGACGTGGAACGTCCGCCGCCAAGGTCTGTGAGTGGTGGTCTGTCACCTTATTTGAATATTGTTTTTCTTCTTTGAGGCTATCATCATCATCATCGTCATCATCATCATCATCCAAGCAACTGCTCCACGCGCTCTCACTTCTCGAGCTCGCTGCTGCAAGAAGGAGCTTGCTTACACGCCTTCCGTCTCGACTGTCTGCTCCGCTGCGCATTATCAGAAAAACAATGACTGACCGTGAGTGAACAACCACCATTATCATTCATTCTACTCTCTAGCGCGGAATCGCAATTTCTCACATAATAAATTTTGGCCGCCGTAATTGGACTGACCATTGGTTTGACTAGGGCGCGTATGTTCGGTGATACCTGGCTACACATGAATGCCTAATGCTGGGTACATAAGCGTGGTTTATTGCGCCATTAGAAGTTTAATGGTACAAGCTAATCAAATGCAAACCTCCTTCAATGACCCGAAACCTGCGTTTTCGACGGGTAGCAGTGACCTTTCATATCGCTAACATATTGCAGTGAAGGCTATTTAAATTGCCGTGCTTGCTGACGTTAGTGTTACCACGGACACTTTAGTACGCGACAAAGGCATCTTTAAGATTGGTTATGCTTGCATTCGAGCACTTGACGTCCAGAAGAATTTAATTCTGAGGTTTAACGTTCCAAAACCACTTTCTGATTATGAGGCACGCCGTAGTGGAGGACTCCGGAAATTTTGACCACCTGGGGCTCTTTAACGTGCAGCTAAATCTAAGCACACGGGTGTTTTCGCATTTCGCCCTCATCGAAATGCGGCCGCCGTGGCCGGGATTCGATCCCGCGACCTCGTGCTCAGGAGCCCAACACCATAGCCACTGAGCAGCCATGGCGGGTGACGTCCATAAGAAGCTGTTGTCTGCAACATCGGGAACGATTTAATGCTGGGAAACAGGTCGAACCTATGAGGGAACACAGGATAGCCATATATCTAACATTGACGTGGGTTCTAATACATGTCTCATCACGTCTGTGAGTTGACCTGTAGGTCCTATGTGTAGCCTGACACCAGCTTCAATTATGGCCCGGATCAATTCATTTGGGCCCAGCCAAATCTACCTATACAAAGCCGTCCTTGCTAATTAGTGTCGACAACTATGAATTTGCTTCCGGTATGGCATTGCCTGGTGTCGGCTAACATGTATTATACTGCGAAAAGTCAATGACTATGAGGATCAAATTGCGTGCCCTAGGTTTTGTAATTGAGTTAGGTGCTCACAAATAAAATATTTTGGAAATATTACGGAAGGGTTATCACTGCAAAATAAAGCACGCCGACTTCCATATGGACTTCCATATATTTCATATTCTTACCTCTTTAGTGCATTTGGACTATTCCTCCACGGGGGACTGTTAGAACTCGTTGTAACCGGCTCTTCATACGAGATCTGGTAGCACTAATGGTCACACAACACATGAAAAATGCTCCACGCTGGAATCTCTACATACGACATTATTCGTCTATTTGCGATCTACTTTGAAGTAAACGAAGTTCCGCTGGTTTGGTAGCATATTAACATTGGTATGCTGCATAGAGAGCGTTGTAGTTGACTGACGAAGCAGTACCATGCTGCGTAAGCATTATTTGTGAGCATAAGTTAGGCTTACATAGCATTACGGCGGCAACATTTGCTCATAGTAAGGAGTGAGACTATAATTTCCTGTTTTGAATAGGTTGATAAGTGTTTATCTGTGACCGCGAGCATGTAGAGGGGGTGACATGAAAAGTGTGAAAACGAAATGTTTCCCTTGTTTTAACCACATAAAATAAATGCCTTCTACTGAATGTTTCTGGCTAATTATGAACATTCTGAAGCGTCCACATTGCCTGACACATCTTTTTCCTGATTCTCAAAGCACATATTATAGCTCTGGAATATTACTCCCATGTGTTTCTACTTTTTCTGGCAGCTTATGCAGAGTCAAATCTGTCAACCCTCTGTAAGTAATATATTCAAGCCTTTAAATCTGTTTACCTGTAGTAACAATTTGCAGTACCTCTGTCAAATGATTCGTAAAAATTCGAACTTCCTTCAATTTGTCCTTTTTTTTCTGGTAGCTTACACGCAGTCTGGAAGATCGATTTTGCGTAAGTCATGTGTTTTACGTATCTTCACATGCTCAACTGCGAACCAGAGAGCAGTTCAAAGGAAGCTGTAGGCTTGAAGTGATGAACACTAGTAGAACAATGTATGTTGCTGAAGCCAACGTTTCGACAAGGGGACTTACACCCGTATTCAGAAATACATCTTAACTTGAAGCTCATGCTTGACTTGACATAAATGACGCCTGTTGTGAACGCGCCCAAGACGCTCGTTGCGTTTCTTTTGGTGCATTCACGACAGGCGTCATTTAAATCAAGTCAAGCATGGGCTTCAAGTTAAGATGCATTTCTGAATACGGTGCGTCTTCCTCAGAGCGACCTCTCGGATATCTCCCCTTGTCAAATCACTGGCTTCATTGACATTCCCTGTTTGACTACTATTTGTTTATTTCTAATTCACAATTTCCTGCAGCATTAACACAGCATTACTGCAGGAAAAATGTGGTACATAATAGAATTGACCAAGAAGAACAAAAACAAAATAAAACAAGAACAAAGTAACAAAATAAAGCAAGCGCGAGCGTAATCTGGACGGCAAAGTTGCACTCGGAAAGCAGTGCATGTGGCATGCGCTCAGAATCGCAGTCAGTAACATTTTAGGCAGGTTGTTTCGTTTATAAGTGACCTGTGGAAACTGATATTTAAACACACTGGTGCAGCACTGGAAATCACGGAATCTTGCCGTCACGATCGCGACAACGAGGCACAATATGTGGCGGCAGAAGGTAGTGTTTAGTGTTGTTTCTCTGCCATGATGTTTTCAGATTATATTTTGCACAAAACGAGCAATTTTTCCCCCGAGTTGCTGTTCGCTCGAGAAAGGTACAGCCTGATGTAGATTTAATTAATGTAACGGTACGAGAAATATATGGATTGGAAACAAATTCAGCTCTTCTTTGAATACGCTAAAGAATAGCGCTTAAACTGCAAGATTGCGGGTTGCAGGCCAGGCAAGCGTATCCCAGAAGAGGTTGTTAATCATGTGCCAGAATTTTGAAACAGATGATAGGCATAGCAGACCATAGAATTCTGAACCGATATCAGCATCATTCTGGTTACCCAAGCATTTCCCAAGTTTCACATCCGCGAGATGTGACAAAATAAGTATACGCCTTCCCTAAAAGCGCTGACGTACTGCTTACTTATTGTCTAGCGGCGAGCAGGTTGGTTACAGCGCAATATTTGATCACAAAAACATGTGTTAAGTACACAACAAGGATCGTTCAGAAAGAATGAAGGGTCATGGTCTCGAAAACGAATTCTGCACGTGCTAAGATCGTCAGCCATTTGTAACAATGATCGAAAATATATTTATTTTGCGTGGTTGTCTGGACAGCACTCCACACTGTAACAACAAATATTGATGGTAATAAGGTCCCTAAGAAATTAGGCTTTGCGAGATTGGATCAAAAATTGGTTTTGTTCGGAAGAGTTGCTTAGTGCCTATTTTGGTTCGACCACAATATTTCAGCTGCTGTTCATAACAGCATAGTTTTATATCTGTGTCAATGTGTGCCCCGCTGCGTACGTGGCCTTGCATTGTTAATATTTTGAAGGTTGTGCCTATATGAATACATTGGAAAATATGTTTATGCACTAGATAGTCTATTGCGTAAATTCCGAGTTGCCCCAGAGTGGCCGCTCGGCGAGTTCGTATGACTCGAGAGTTATAACGGCGCGCAAAGATAAGCACAAAAATGGGAGAAGCACGACGCACATTCCTTTCCTTGTTACGTTTTTTTTTATTCATTGGCGTAGACATAGGGCACTTATCTTCACATTCCACATTACGCCATTTACTAAAACAGTGAAAGAAGCAATGCCAACAGTTGTTCTTATAATGTTTACAAAAAAGAGAAAATATACGCGCCATTATTAGAAACTGATAAGCTAATTAACGAGAAGATCGATAATAACTGATTTTTTGTTTGTTTAGAATTGTGACTGTTTCTTTCATTACATGTGAGAGAAAAGAACCCACTGTAAAAAAAATGTACAGGAAGGCAGACATGTATTTAAATATAAAACATTAAAGATAATGTGTTGGAGTAGAAGTACGAAATCGGAAAGAAGGGGCATTGCGGCGAAAATGAGAAACAAGTAAAACTGAACAGGAAGCGGTTCACATGCTCTATAGTGTTCGATGCCTTCCTTTACCATAGGTTTAAAAAAAAGTTTCACCGACGATTACGATACCGCCTAATGCGATATTTGAGTGCAGTTCCATATGTGTTTTCATTTATCGATATATTGGCCATTGTGGACAATTTGCCTTGCGTGGCACGTTACAAACTGAGCGAAGCGCGATGCTACTGCCTCGCTAATTGGGAGATCGCGAGAGGCAGAGCGTGGGTGACGCGGGGGCGCGATTTGGGGCAGCAGCCGCAAACAGACCTTCTCTAATGCAGCGCTTTGATTTCACGTGTAGTATAGTTGGACGCATTCTCTGCATGCCATCGGTGAACAGACGATGCGCACTACTACGGCGCCATTTCTGCTGCCGTCGCCGCAGAACGGTGTTACGCTTTTTTCTCACGCTTTCGCCATGCCTTCCTCTTCTACTTTCCGCCTCACGCTTTCACTGTAGCCTCCTCCTCCACTTTCCTACTTGCGCTTGCTTCGCTTTTCATCCACCGCTGCGCTCCGCGTTCACTGTTTCATCCTTCGCTCTGCTCGCTCGCTCGGTTACGCCGCCGACGCATGCCGACGCTGAATGCCGGAACGGACGCTTAAGAGCTGCGCTCTAAAATTAGCGCAAGAGAACAACGTTGCTCTCTTGACAGCCAAAAATTTGTCTCCAACTTACCCACACAGATGCCTCAAATTTTGCTTGTGCAAAATAGAGCGCTGTTCCACTGAATGGTTTGGTTTCTGAACGTGTATGTAGGGCGTCTGTACTTCCTGACGCCCGACGTAGCTTAGCCAATTCGCACCTCGTTGCATTAGTTCTTTCTTGCGTCGGTCAGGTTGAGTCCAACGTTGCTATGAAACAGCTGGTCGATCTGTGCACATTCTTCATTCGAAAATAGCCTGGCGGTTACAAGAGCACACTGTTCCCTACCATAACCGTGGTGCTTGTGCATTTATTTCACTTTTTACTTGTGTGCACACAGGGTCACTCGATGCGCCTACATTGGGTAAGAAAATGAAATACAACGCTGTTCTTATTTTGCTCGGTGCTGTAAAAACGGTCTCCGGTGTATACTTGTGTACCCAAGTATGAAAATATATATTGAATGTTAGAGTTTTGAATAACATTGGCACACCCTAAAATGAATAAAAGATGCGCTAGATAATTTACTGCATTTCATCTTTTTTGTTCCGAAGGATCAGGTAATACACTTATACGCTTGACAGCAGTACAATACCACTGCGCAAACGCTCCTTCACGTTGCTTTTTTCATATTTCGCGGGCTTTCTATGCAACCCGGAAAAATAGGACTACGTAAGACGTATCGTAAAGGAAGCAGCTCGGTCTTTGTTTTCCGGAAGGGGGGGGGGGGGGGCTCTACAAATAAGCGTATCATACTTGGGGTCCTTAGCCAATAATTAAAAAGTTGGCTAATTAAACGTAATTAGTCAGTTATGAGGAAGACAAAGAAGAAACGTCTGAGTTACTAGAGGCTATTGCGAATAGTATGTGTTCGGTTCAATTCCCGTCCGACACACGCGCGCGCGCGCGCACACGCACGCGCGCACACACACACACACACACACACACACACACACACACACACACACACACACGCACGCGCACACACACACACACACACACACACACACGCACGCACACACGCACACACACACACACACACACACACACTCACACACACACTCACACACACACACACACACACGCACACGCACACGCACACGCACGCACGCACGCACACGCACGCACGCACGCACACGCACACACTGTTTGGTCGATATTTTCTGCTCTTAAGGAAGCACTGAAGATGTTGATCACTCGCCCCAAGTAACGCGAAAGTTATGGTTCCCGGTTCAAATGTAGTGCGTCCTATACACGCGATTAGGAAGTAGCATATCCTACAAATATTCCTTTGCAGACATTTTGTTCTAACGACATTATAAAGCAAGCCTGCGAGCTGTCGCGTGTGTTCGCGAGAAAATTCGTTCCGCTCCTACATATTTAAAGCTTTTCGCGGTATACAAAATATACAAAAAGCACCGCTCATAGCGTGTGGTTCCCAACACAGCCTGTATACGACATTGATCAATGAGTATGAAACTTATCTCCGTTGGTTTCGAGTTTTGAAAACTTGTGTCAACAAAACGCAACTTTTCGATGTGACAGAATAGGCACATGTTATTGCTAAACTGCACGTTGATGACAGACTCTCTGCATGGCTGATGTTTACACAAACGTATCTTATCTATTTATGCATTTTATGTATTTATCTTTTATCTATCTTTTACCTTTCTTTAGAAGATACAGACCGGTAAGTACATAACGCTGTCATAACGTATCTTGCCATTTTCATGCTCAGCATCTCTTAAGGCTCAACTTTCTGAATAAAACTGATAATGGAGTCAAGCTCAGACATAAAACTTAAGGCATCTAAGTATCACGCGTGGACATTGCACTGCTACTTGGTTTTTAGATGTCTATGAATGTTAAGTAGCTTCCACCTAGGAGACGTTAATGCGAAGGAGATGGTCTGTGCGAGTTTCAGAGTTGCACTCTGTCTGTGCGAGTTGCACTCATTTACTATCGCAATCGATGCTTCGCCTTGCGGGCGAAACTGCGTCTTTGCTTTTTTTTTCTTTTGCATTTTTTTGTTCAGTTAACTGCCCTGGGACACAGCAGCTGGATATCAGTGGCTTCACTTATGAAGTGGTATATTCCACGGCTTTTCTGCTGTGAAAAGTGTCAGCGTCCTACCTCATTAAGTTGGAGGAAAATAAAACTAATTGAAATTAGTACTTTTAAGAATGCAGCGCGATAGCAGCAGAACAGAGCTACTAATTTTAACTTTATCATGGACTAACATCGCAATTACGAAAAAAAAACACACACTGCTGGTCCGATCGCATAACCTTAGCTAAAGATAATTTACACCTGTATTGCATCTCATGCGTGAATGAGTCTAGCTTGCTTACTTGAATCCTTTTTTCGTTAATATTTCACTGGTGTTATTTGTGTGCTTTCTTTTGTTTGATTATGCAGCGACGGTACGTGGGCAACGGTAGTCGTGTGCGGTCTCGCCGCCCTGGTCATCTTCATCGGAACTGTGCTAGCCTTCGCCACAGGTGCGTGCTCGTTAACAAACTCCTTGCATACCTATATACACAAGCTAGCATACTAAACGGTATACGGGGTAACCATTTGTAATCTTTCGTGAATTTAAAAAGTTGCTTGTTGCCATTACCGTAGTTCTAGTCGTCCACCTGGATTAATCAGAGGGGCGCACGTTACTGGAATGAGAAATTATTAGTAAATTTGTAAATGAGAAATTTATTAGTAACCTTCTCGATTACTTTACGGCACGTATTGAAATTTACGAATTGTAGCCGGTGCGCTTGCAAGGCGTGCCTACTTCGAATGAATTTCCTGGATGACACCAGTTTCCCGTACAAAAATGACTGTTGATTTACCATTGATAGATTGTTGGGCAATTGTTGAAATACCGGACTTCAACAAAACACTTGCACAACAATATTACCATCGAGTGTTTTCAAAAAAATAATTGATTGGGTAAGTTGTTTTGATTTCTGTAGTTGTTGTGTAGCGGTTGAGTCATACATATAAGAATCAGGACTCGCATATGAAGACATTCCAAAATACTTAATGCGAAGCGTTCCGGCTACATTCTTGTCACTTTGCGGCAGGTAGGTTCTTCTTTCGCCTCGCTTTCATAAAAAAAGAAACTTATGTGTGACCTATGGGGTGGCATCGAACGTCGGCTTGTCGAGCCCAGTGCTCTAACCATTAGGCCATGAGCGCGCGCATACTCCTCTCGTTGGAAAGCCAGTAAGCTCTGCAATGCTTGGCGTGTGCGACGCGTGCCACTTGTTCGTGCTGTTGCCACAGCTGGCGCTTTGAAGCGCCTATCTCCGGGATCGCCCCACTTTCCTAGCCGTTTTCGCTACGTAGAAACTGCGAATTTAGACTAGCTTCATTATTGTCCAAGTTCATAACGATTTATTATTTCTTTGCAGGCGTACAAATGGCATCGTCGCTTTAACATACACTATATAGACTATATCACTAGATCTTGGATTCGGCACTTAAAACCCCATGCAGAATTCAATTATGACGTCCTTCAAAGCGATATTATTGTACAGTAAGTTTCTCGTAACAAACTAAACAAGACTTTCTTCATGTTGGTGACCGACCACGAGGAAACTAATTCCCATTCATGTAATTGCACTGTTTCCAAGGAAACTTAAAGTATCCACCCATTACCTGCAACGTTTAAAATACAGTATGATATTTCGCTGGCAAAGGCAATGTATTATTTACATTATTCGAACGATGTGCTTACACGTTGCAACTTCATCAAATGGTAATCCGAAAAGAAGCTTTGATGATAATTGAACACTATACTTACGGTCTGAAGCACATATATTCTGCGGCTACTAACATGCTTGAAATCGTCACCCTTCATATATAATAACGGCTTCATTTTGTTATTCTTCCAGGGGATACCACTGAAATTACTAAAGGTAAGTGGGCATCATGAACTCAGGCACAAGGTTATAACGCGTAATTGAACGTACGTGCTCAGGATTTAAGGACTCGCGGACCTGAACCAGCTCGAGCATCTGGGTTCGTATTCAGAATGCAACTCGCGTGCTAAAGAACGGGAAAGGGTGCCGGGGAATTTAGTGGACATATCGCGAAATGATCCACTAGGCTTATGTCAAGCAGCTGTTAAGAACGAAAAGCTTTCTTAATTCAGACTATTCTAATGTAGCCTTATCGTAAAGCACCTATAGTAAACGACATCGAATTGAGCCAGCGCATTTACGCCCCACTAACGACAACGCCGACGCATCAGGTGTGATTGTTCGAATATCATTCGTAGCAGCTTATAATTTTGCACTAGAACACTCGATGTTGAGGAAGGAATGTTTAAAAGTGTAAAAATGATACGCAGCGGTATTCGCACATATGCTTTAGAACCAGCCGCCTGCAAATTAAGATCTCATGACAGCCTCACTGACGCATGAGAAATTTTACTATATATATATATATATATATATATATATATATATATATATATATATATATATATATATATGGGATGTCGACGCGTGGCACGAGTAGCCTACTGAGCAATTTGCGCAAGCTAAGAACACTCATGATTCCATCTTTTCCATGCCCTAACAGACGACGAAGGACATTTTCGTAGAGGTGCTGGCTATAGGGACACAGGGAGTGTGCCCGCTACCTTGGTGCCGCTAATCGGTGTCCCAGGGCCCGAGGGGCCAAGTGATCCAGGGTCACAACAGCCGGGTAGGCCAGCCTTTCATCGGAGGAGCGGTTCGAACCCTCAAGCGCGAGCTGGCGTAGAAGAAGGTGAATGTTTCTTCCTGTTATTAAGCCATCCTGGCTTCATGTTTCGGCGTATAGTGGCCTCTAAAATAATCCAGTCGCCTATAACGCATGCTAGACATCAGGTTAGTATTTTCCTGATAAGGATGAATACATACTGAATAAAAATCACCAACTTCAAGCTTTCTTTTTTTTGTTCAAGCGGTAAACGTTCCTGGTCACCCAGAATAGTACACTGGTTTATACGAGTACTTCTCGTCGGAAGCAAAACGCGTAACCCTAGCGATACTACCACCATGACTTTCAAGCAGAAGGTTATAACGTTGGGACTACATGTGGATACCACATTTAAAAGGACTTCAGGAAGCTTTTTAGAACTGGAGATCGCGCTCTAGAAAAAAAATGCACGCGAAACGTTGGCTGAGACAAATGTAGTTTTCATAAGGAGGTTCAACTCCTAAATCTGACCTGCTATGTTTTTGACGCATTCTTTTTTAAAAACTGTGCGGCTTATTCAAGCTTTCTTTTGTAATTGGCCGCCTCCTATTGACCCAGATTCACCTGGCAGCGCTGCTTCAGAGGAACTGCGCGCTGGACGATCTGGCGGTTCTCCGGGTCTCATCGCCCCACGTGAGCAAGTCACGAACGCCTTCTGCAACTAAAAAAAAAAGTTAAACAAAGTTCTGGGGATTTAAGGCCAAAACCACGATATGATTATGAGGCACGCCGCAGTGTCCTCTAAATTAATTTCATCCACATGGGGTTGTCGAACGTGCAGCGAAATCAAAGTACACACGGGCGTTGTTGCATTTCGTCCCCATCGAAATGCGGCTGCTGCTGCCGACAATCGATCCCGCGACCTCGTGCTTAGCAGCACAACGTCATGGCTGCTACGCCAAAGCGGTGGATAAGGTGGAGTTGAGCGACATTGCCTAAATGAGCTATTCAAGCTCCTAAGACATACCTATTGCTCGTCAGAAGACGGACAATATGGAAATACGAGAATTAGTGAAGATAGCGGCTGGATATGGCACAATAAACGTTCGGACCTTACGCTACGCAGCAATAAGCCTCAGTGTAACAACGGACGCTTTTATTCATGATACTAAGGAAGAAATTGGTTGGTCTGACTTTGAGGATAATATTTGTTACTTAAACCAGGCGGCTGTTTTTTAATGGTTTTCATGGAATGCTAGGTAGCCATGAAACATTATAGGTGCATGTGCACAGTCAGCGCTTGTAACTTGAAGGTGTTCTATGCACTTGACATTTTCCATGTGTTGTTTCCACACTGTTTTTCATTTCTCGAATGAATTCTTTGTTGCATCACCTTCATGTAATGTCTGCGGATTGTGTGTTATGAAGAACCTGAGACTTAATTGCACGGAAAGGTATGAACGTGGAACTAGGACAAAGAAAGAGATAAAACCTGATATCGATTTCGATGATATTCATTCGTTTCACATGCTCTGTGAACGTTATTCTTGTCGATTTCAAGGTGCTAGCTTTTTACTTGCCATTACAATTACTGTGATAACTGTCTCCATTTTCGGGGTTCTTTGTGCGTTTTCTCTGAGAAAAATTATATTTCTACGCACAAAGGAGTAGAAGACACCGGTTAGTCGCATTAAGTGCTTATGACATCTAAAAATGCGCTTATCAGGTTTAACAGTACTGTTACAGATTATCGAGAAGCGGAAGCTGAAGGATGACCACTCCGTTGTGGTAAATACCGGCATATTTGTTAATTTGGGTAGCATACAGCCAAACGTGTTTATAGGAGACAAAATTGCATACCTGGCTTTAGATTTCAAGAACTAAATTTCTGTGAATTGCGCAGCATTGCGATAACCATTACCGCTTATTGGCTGATTAGTTTCGTTCGACGTATGTGTGAAAATCTACGTGTCAGCTTAGTTACAACCGTGCATGAAGCAAACAGACAATAAAGCCAGGTAAATTACAGGAGATGTTAACTGAGTTGTACAAAGAAAGGTCGCAGGCTTGTCCGGAAGGCAAATAATTGATAGCGATAGCAAAGTATTAGACAACTATACACGAAGCAACGTTCGTAGTTTTCTCAGCCATGTAAACTTAACATTCGCTTAGGAGGAGGAGGAGGAAATAACTTTATTGTGTGCCCTGCGAGTTAGTGGGGAGGGCCAAAGGCCCCGCCTAGGTTACGGCCAGCAGTTCGTGGGTCCTGGCGGCATCCTCGGCCCGCTGGACGGCCCATAGTTGATCCTCGAGGATGAGCAGCGCGGCTTACCAGCGGGTGCGAAGGCTGCTGATAGAGGCCGCGTTTTGTTTATTGTTATTTATCCCTCGGCATTCCCATAATATATGCTCCAGAGTGGCTCTGGATTCACATGTTTTGCATTTGTCCGTAGGATATACATCCGGATATATGATGTGCGAGAGCGCAGGATTCGGATACGTCCTAGTTTGTAACTGCCGCCATGCGACAGACTGCTGTTTTGTCAATTTTGCGTGAGGTCGAGGGAATATGCGCCTCTGTAAGTTTTACCGCACCGTCACGTCCGGAGGGTGTCGGGGCGTCACTTGCGACTGCGGCTCGGTCCGTAAGCCCTCGAGCCGCGTCGTGTGCCGCCTCGTTGTTGCCGTCCTCCGCGAGGGTGTGAGCGGGTAGGTGATGTATATCTTTCTTTTGTAATTTTCGCCTCCTGCAAGAAGAATGCGTAGTGCCTCCGGGGAGATTCGGCCATTGGCAAAGTTTCTTATTCCCGTCTGAGAGTCGTTGACTATCACGGTTGCATTAGTCTGAGCTACTGCGAGCGCTATGGGTATTTCTTCAGCTATCTCGTTACTTGTGGTGCGTATCGTCGCGCACGTCTTGCACTGTTTCTCCCTATCGATTACGGCTGCCGTAAACCCCCGTCTGCGACTGTATCGAGCCGCGTCTACGAACACTGCGCCCTTGTCGCTGCCGAATTTCTTCTGTATTTGCTTCGCTCTGTTCTCTCTTCTGTCCTTATTGTGTTCTGGGTGCATGTTCTTTGGTATGGGAGGTATTACCAATCGTTCCTTCGTCTTTCTCGGGATGTCCACCTTGGACCGTGCTAGTCTTAGAGAGGCGTTCATATTGTGCCGTACATTGCGCTTCAATGAGCTCGTCTATCGTGTCGTGTAGGCCTAATTGCAGCAACTTGTCCGTGCTGGTGCTGATCGGTAGTCCTATGGCTAGTTTGTATATTTTTCGAATGAGGCATTCTAGTTTGATCTTTTCCGCGACCTGCCATTTTAAGGACGGCGCTACGTATACTATTCTACTTATTACGAAGGCCTGTATTAACCTGATCGTGTTTTCCTCTTTCATTCCGCTATGTTTATTTGTTATCCTTTTGATTAGCCTCATGATTTGCGCTACAGTTCCCTCCAGTCTTCTGAGGGTTTCTCCGTTGTTGCCCTTGGCTTCGATGAGGAGCCCCAATACCCTGATCCTATCGACCTTGGGTATGGGTTTCCCATCGGCCGTCTTTAACTGTATCTCCTCTCTATGGGTGAGCTCTTCCCTGTAGTTGCCTGGTTTGCGACCTCTGCGAGTCGGTCTGTACAGCAACAGCTCCGATTTCTCTGCCGAGCATGTTAACCCTGTTCCCTCTAGATATTTTTCGATTGTTTCGACCACTGTTTGAAGCGTTTGTTCTATCTGCCCGTCACTTCCGTTTCTCACCCATAGTGTGATATCATCAGCGTATAAGGTATTTTAGACCCTCGATTTCTTGTAGCTTGGCTGGCAGCCCGATTAGCGCCAGATTGAATAGCATCGGTTATAAGACCGAGCCCTGTGGCGTACCTGCGCTGCCTATCTCGATCTCCCCCGAAACTAGGTCCGCTATCGTGATCTTTGCCTTTCTGCCCGTTAGAAAATTACGTACATAATCGTACGTGCGTTTCCCCAGTCCTAGTTCCCCTACTCTATCTAGTATCGTTGCATGTGTAACGTTATCGAAGGCCTTTTTTAGGTCCAACCCGAGAATTGCCTTTGTCGATCTGCCCGAATCGTCTATGATCTGATGTTTTAGTTGTAACAGAGCGTCCTGCGCTGAGAGGTTTCTCCTGAATCCTATCACTGTGGGCGGGAGCGCGTCGTAGTCTTCGAGGTAGCTGGTTATCCTCGCTAGGACCACGTGCTCCATGAGTTTCCCCACGCAAGAAGTGAGAGATATGGGTCTCAAGTTCTCAATTTGCAGTCGCTTGCCCGGTTTAGGTATTAACACGATTTGTGCCGTCTTCCATTGCTGCGGAATCTGCCCTGCCTCCCAGCATTCGTTAAAATATTCGGTTACCTTAGCTATAGACTCATCGTCCAAGTTCCTTAGCGTTTTGTTCGTTACACCGTCTAGTCCGGGTGCCGACTTGGTATTGAGTTTCTGTAGAGCTGCCCTGACCTCTGACTCGCCGATTTTGCTGTCTAATTCGTCATTTACCTGCCCTGTTTAGTCAGGGTGTATGACGGGAAGCGCTTGCGAGATGTATCTTTTCTCGATTTCCTTGAGGAAGTCCTGCTCTGTCCATCGGTACGTTTGTATTAGCCGATTTATATTTTACCCGTGTGCCGACTTTGTCCCGTCCGGGTCCAACAAATATCGAAGGATGTTCCACGTTTTTGCCATTCCTATCTGACTGTCCATGTTGTTGCATTTTTCCTCCCACTGTTGTTTGCATAGCTGCTTGGCGTACTGTTCTATGTCCCTGTTCAATTTGGCTATCTTTCTACGAAGCGTCCGGTTCTGTTTTTGTTTTTTCCATCTCCGTTGCAACCCTATCTTAGCTTCCCACATGTGTAGAAGCTTACTGTCTACGTTCTCTAAATGTGCCTCCGGCGGGACCGTTTTCGTAGCTGCCGCCACATCTCCCTTTAGTTTTTCGGTCCATTCCTCAATACCTTGTGTCGTGTCGTCGGCCTCCTCCCTTATTTTCATGAATTTGTCTCAGTCGACAATCTTAAGTGGTCTACCCTTTGTCTTGCGCGGTCCTGCCCTTAATGTTATTTCTAGTATATTGCGATCGCTCCCAAAGTCGTGTTGCGTATTTGTCCACTGCGTGTCCCGTACGTTCTTGGTGAATGTTAAATCTGGCGCAGTATCCGCGCAAACGCTGGTACCTATTCTCGTGGGAACCGATGGGTCGGTCACGAGGGTCAGGCCTTCCTGTTGCGCGTCTAGCCCTAGGTTCCTGCCTTTTTGAGTTTCGATTTTGTAACCCTATGCCGCGTGTTGGGCGTTAAAATCGCCTCCGATCACTACCGCTGGGTTCTCCGCTATGGCTAGGGTTTTTTTAAAGAGCGATCGAAATTTATGGTGTCTGCACTTTGGACTGCTATAAATATTTAATACAAAGAGACTGTCCTTCGTTTTCCGCATGGGTATGAGTTCTAAAAGAATGTGATCGATTGTCTTAACTTCCGTGTCATGTTGAACGACCGAGTGATTTCGCTTTACCAACGTCGTTAGCGCCTTCGTCTCCCCTTCGGCAGTACCAAAGGACTTGTAACCCGACAATTTTGCCAGCCCGTTTGTTTCCTGCATCATTATAATATTCGGGTTGTCTTTGTCTTTAAGGTGTTGTTGCAAAATGTATCGTTTTCTATCGTATCCTCTACAATTCCATTGCCAAATCGTCTATCTAATTCGTCTGTCCATGGTGGCGTTACAGGTTCTCCAATCCCTCGGCGGGTACCGGGGGCCTAGTATACGGCTTAATGGCCGTATTAACCGGTCCCCCCCCCTACTTGTTTGCGGTCCCCATATTGCTAGTTTCGCTTCGAAGTCAGCCATCATTTGTCCACTTGCTGTAGTATCGCCTTTCCTAGCGCCTCTATCTTTGCCTCTGTCTTTGTCTCAAGCCTCACTTCCAGTTGTTATAGTTTGCTTTCAAACTTTGACTTTGTTTCGTTCTTTTTGATGCTAGTTTCGATTTTCTGTTCAAATTCCTCCTGTCTTTCTTGGAGCGTCGTTGCTGGCTTGGGTTTCTTTACTCCGGTTTCAGTCGGAGCGTTCTCAGTTTTACGTTTAATGGCGGTGACTGCTACGTATTCCATTGCTGTGTCTTTTTCCTCTCTTATAATTCGCGAGGTTTCCTCGTTGCGTGGCACTTTCCCGCTCCTCAAACGGTCGTTCTCTTCCCTGAGTTTTTAATTTCATCCATAAACGCAACGTTGCTCTGCCTGATCTGCGCCAATTCTTTCTCTAGCGTCTTAACTCTATTTTGAAAAGCAGCCTCTGCCTCTGCACGCCCCGGAAGCCGCGTCCGCCCAGCTCACCAGCAAGGGTCCCGCGGCGCCCCCGTTGACGTTGCTCTTTCCTTTTGGGCTCTGGGATCCTCCTCCCCCCTGCGCTCTGGGAGATCCGGTATTACTGGTCTTGGGTCTAAATCTCGATCTGGACCGCGATCTCGATCTGGTTCTGTTGTTGGACGTCGAGCGGCCCCTTTCCCTTGCCTGGAGCTTGGGGAAATCTTCTAGTCCAGATCCGTCCCTTGTCCGATGCTCCGACCGCTGTCTCCAGTCTTCCCGTCCTGGCCTGTACAGTCTTTCAGCTTCCCTTTCGTGGTACATCGCTTCTTCTTCCTCTCGTCTGACTCGCTCCCAGCGGCGCCTCTTTACCAAGCACGGTAACTTGTATCTGGCATTACATCGGCGATCCGCCGTAGGGTGGTCTTTGCCGCAGAGTTGGCACTTCGCTTCGCACTCGTGGTCCTGTGGCGGGTTCTCCATCCCGCAGCCTCTGCATATCCTGCTGTTCGGGTTCGGGCAGACATCGGCTCTGGGCCCGAGGCGTCCGCACTGGTAGCATATGTCTATTTGCTTCCGGTATAGTGAGCACTTGACCAGTGCCCTTCCGTATCTCACGTAGTTTGGGACGTGATGCCCGTCGAAAAGGATGATGACGTTCGTGGTGTTTCCCATCCTTTTGGCCATGAGGACCGTCGGATTCCTTGGTGTTACAAGCATCTCCACTATTTCTCTAGGAGACACCTCGTGCGTTACTCCTCCTATCACTCCCTTAGATGTATCCTCCGGAGCCGACTCGTACGCGTTGGCTTCGAACTCCTTGTCTCCCATCCTCAGACGAATGATAGTCTTGTATTTTTCGGCGCGCTCCTCCAATGGCGTGCTGATCACTAGAATGTTCTGTTTGTAGTTGGCACACACCGTGTCATCTTCCGATTCCTTCCTGGGGATTCCCGCGGCGTTGGCGACGCAGCATTCTAGGCGATTGATCCCATAGTCGGTGACCTTGAAGCTGTCACGTGGGCGCACTATTATCTTGTACTCTGCCTTCGGCAAACTGGGCATCCTGCTTGCCGCCGTGATTTGTCTTGCTTTTCGTCCCTTGCTCCACCTATTATTGAATGCGTTCTGGCTGGAGAAGCGCGCTGCCTGATCCTTGGTTCTGTGAGATTTTGTCCGCTCAATGGCACATCCTGCTCTCTTCACAACACGCCAACCTGCTTCGTCCTCATACTCTTCTCTCGTTATATCATCCCCTTCGACGCTCACCGCTGCCATCTTGCGGCTCTAACCCGAAAAGAGGCGGGGCTCCAGCCACCAGCTTCGTTCGGTCAGGCTTAGCGGCGGTGTCGGCGTGGCGCTATATAAAGGGGTCGATGTGCCGAAAATAAACAGTCCACCTACTTGAGAATGATATCAGGGTGGTCCGTGGAACTTGCACTTCCTTCTCGATAATAAGGCGTCGGTGAATTTTTCGAATGTACGCCCAGAATCATTCAAAATCTGCGGAGCCAACGTGACACACATTCGCACTTTGCGTCTTCTTCCTCCTTTTCCGGAACATTCGCTTACAAAAAAAAAATTCACGAACGTGTTGCCACGCGTGCAAAGTAAAACATGAGAGAGAGAGAGAGAGAGAGACCAATCTCACTCGATGACCGCGAATACTGGCGTGGTGAAGAGCGCAGGCAGAAGGGAGCGAACGCTCGGTGCTGCCTCTCACTCCGACGCGTCTCCGAAACATTATATTAGGCGACCACGAGCGTAAGACGCAGGGGAAAACAGCACACATGCAGCCACCAGCCAGCGATCTCGGCTGGCACAGGCTTTCCGATCTTCGGACGCTTCCTTCTCGACTCAGCCTCGCACGCTTTCTCTCGCACCTACGGCATGCGCTGTGGGTGCGAGGGAAAGCGTGCGAGGAAAGTGCGGGTCGCAGTAGGATCTTATCGTACTCAAAATTTATACCGCGCCTCACGGCGACGGCAAAAAATTTGTCTGGAGGGTCCATATAGTTTCTAGCGCAATTACAATAAGATCAACTGTAGTGGCAGAGGGCAACAAGACAACTTGCCCCAGGTGCGACCCAAACACACATTCCGTTAATTACAATTGAAACTTCTTTCTGGGTGAGTTGGTGCATACTTCATTTGAATATTGTAACAGCGCAAACACATGCATCCACAAAGTGGATGCATGTGGATGCGAGTTCGGCTCCTGCCGGCGGCGAGTTGTCTGTTCTTGTTTTCATTTGCCTTTTCCCTTATTATTTGGACATTCCAATTAAATATAACAGTTTGTTTTCCCTATGCTTTCCCTGGCTTCACATTCCGCTTGGTTCATGTGGCCGCAACTAACAAATAATCGAACCCCTCGATTTCCTTTATCCTTCTGTAAAGCCTGCCGGCTTAAATTTTACTGCACATTGTTGGAGTTGCCGGCATCCACGTGAACCATGCGCTCTAACTCACATGACGTGTATGGGCTTTGGGCAGATTGTTTTCTGCTACTGATGTCGCAGCGGCGTCAACAGTGTCCACCCAACGGCCCGGCATTACGGTCTGCGTAGTCGGCGAGACCTTTGCGAGTGTATCGCTCTTTAGCGGTGGCTGGTGTGACTACGCCATTTACCCTGACCTCGAAGTCATCGGCTCCGAGTTCTCTCCACGCCACGGTCAGTCATCTTGGAGGGCCTTCAAGAAGGTTAGGACACAAATGCCACAGTTGCCAATGATGCTGCAGTGTTGTCAGGAGCGCACAACCTTTGTTTAGCGCTCTCAGGAGCGCTTATTTGTCACTTCAGGCAAATATCGGCTTAACGGTGCGGCATGTAAATTGTTGCCTAATCAGCGTTTTCACATTCGCCGTTTTTCTTCCATTACGTCGCACAAGAAAGTCCCAATATCACAAGTTATGATATGTTTCAGTAGCTCGATGCTAAGCGTGTATCAAGAGGAAGTGCTCTGTATGGGCCACAATGACAAGCAAAGCCCATACAAGAGAGCCGATGAACGGTCGTCTGTCAGGAATGTTTTAAAGCGAAGCTCCCTCTGCGTCTACTCCCGACTTTCCGAGCGCTGCGATGGTCTCGACGCACTTGCCGCTGGGTTTCTTGCCACACCACCAGATGGCACTCGCCTCCGCACATCCCGGCCACGTGCTATGCTTGCTTTCCTGTGCGAAAAGATGCATGTGCTGGGCTGTGGACGTCGCGTGCTTGGTTGCGATAGTGTAACCCTTATAATCGTCCATAGCCTGAAGAGAGCTCTGAACGCTCAACAGCGTCCCGCAGTCTCAATAGCGTGCTGGTCACGTATGCAGAAGGAGCCCGTAAACACGCGTCAGAAAAATTGCTCCAAAGCGTGCACTCGGCGTCGAAGACACGCAGGTTTGAAAGAAGCGTCGCGCGGAACGACAGTGTCTTTGCGACGCAGCCAAACGTAGTGCAGACCGCGAATGTATGTGTACAATGTATACGTACAATTTTACAATAATTAATTGAATAGCGTACAGACCCACAGTTCAATTAGTGTTTAACGCTTCTGCCACGATTCGATGTGCCATGTAAGGCAATGATAATGCTCAGCTCTCAGAGATTGTGCACAATGACGCCACAACAACGCCTTAAGGAAACACGCCTGGTCTGTGGACTATACGGAGGCAAACAGCAGTGGTGCACGCAAGGTAACGTTTCACATCAACTCACCACTCTTGTATTGAACTAAACGCTGAAGCAATTACACATTTGACGCCAACACCGCCGCTAATTATTGTCAGTCAAAGCAATCAGAACAGAAAGTTTTGCTTACGTCGATTTACACAGTGAGTGGGGTAGGCAAATTTTTCATTTTGCTTTTTTTTTTTAAAGGACGCATTATAGTTATGGAATCGAACATGGAATTTATTAAAAATATCTTCTTTGATCTCACAGATCATTTTCCTATTTATCATTTCAATCATATTTGATGCGACCTTATAAGGTTGCCTACAATCTTCCGCAAGTCTCGAGTGCGAACGTTTACTATAAGGAAGGTCGCTGTAAGGTTAGTGAACTCGTCACCTTTTTTATATCCGGGCGATACGCGGTTATGACAAGTACAGCAGAGAGCAAAAAAAAATTCATGACTCACGCCTTGCGAGAGTGCGACAAGACGCTGAAATCATCGGGCAATTAAACGCCGCTGGTTTTTTGGGTGCAGGCCATTGCACTTCAACCTAACATGGGAGCCGGCGTGAGCTTCTCCCTGCGTGACCTCGGCAATTCCGCCAGCACGGTGGCATCTCTGGCTGGCATGAGCGGCGAGCTTGCCCAGCTTGTGCGGAGGATGAACATATCTGCCATGGGTGTGCTCAACTTTGCGCGACATCTTGGCGTCAGCACACACACGCTTGCCACCGCCTTTAAGGTACGACCTGTTGATACCTTTAGGAAATATACAGGGTGTTCCAGCGAACACTTTCAAAAATCTCTAAATGTTGCCTGTAGCAGATGTCGCAATTCTAGTTCATGACGTAGTAGTTCTGCGGAAACCAGCAAGGTGGAGAGAAGAAATGAATAAAGGGAAAATCAGACATCCACCCGTTCGTAGCCCTTGCTACAAAGGGAACCCATACGGGTTCCTCGAAAGAAAAGCCTCATAGTTGAAGAAAAATTCGTCCTGGTCCGGGACTCGAACCCGGGCCAGGTGCTTCGTGTTGTCGACAAATTTGACTTTGCCCTGTCATCTGCTAGCCGCCTGGTTAGCTCAGATGGTAGAGCGGCTGCCCCGGAAAGGCGGTGGTCCCGGGTTCGAGTCCCGGACCCGGACGAATTTTTCTTCAACTATGAGGCTTCTCTTTCGAGGAACCCGTATGGGTTTCCTTTGTAGCAATTGCTACGAACGGGTGGATGTCTGATTTTCCCTTTATTCATTACTTCTCTCCACCTTGCGGGTTTCCGCAGAACTACTACGTCAAACACTTGCCTTTGCTTCGTGTTGTCGACAAATTCGACTTCCCCCTGTCATCTGTTAGCCGCCTGGTTAGCTCAGATGGTAGAGCGGCTGCCCCGGAAAGGCGGAGGTCCCGGGTTCGAGTCCCGGACCAGGACGAATTTTTCTTCAACTATGAGGGTTTTCTTTCGAGGAACCCGTATGGGTTTCTTTTGTAGCAATTGCTACGAACGGGTGGATGTCTGATTTTCCCTTTATTCAATTCTAGTTCGTGAGCTGGTCTACTCGAAGCGGTGGACAATTCTTGTACAAAAAATTGAGATCGAAAATAATCTAATTATTAACAAAATCACTCATTAAGTTTTCAACTAATTACACTATGGCTCGTATTCCAATTTGCAAATTGTAGCCGTGGAGTTCGCAAGGCGGATCCATTACGAAAGAATTTTCAAGATGACACCAGTTTCGAGATATAAATTCCCGAACTTTGCGGAGAAATGCATTGGCGTTCTGGTTAATTTGTTTACAGAACGTCGTTTCATGCACTGAAGCACACAAGTAATTGAAACGCCAATGCATTTCTCCGAAAAGTTCGGGAATTTATATCTCAAAACTATAGTGTCTTCCTGAGAATGCGTTGCAAGTGGATCCGCCTTGCGAAGTCTACTGCTAGAATTTGTAAATTGCAATATGGGTCATAATATAATTAGCTAGAAATTTAAGTAGTGAATTCTTGTTAATTAGTCGATTTTGAATTTTAATTATTGTGAAAGTAAATTCCGCCGCTTCGAGTAGACCGGCTCATAAACTAGAATTGAGCTCTCTGCCACAGGCGACCTTTAAACATTTTTGAAAGTGTTTGCTCAAACACCCTATATAGCAATTACTCGTGGGACAATAAACATACTGCAACAAAAACTGCAACCGTTTCCATCATGCGCACGAATTTTACGAGGGGTTGATCAGCGAATACAGGACAGCGTCCGGACCCGTGGCCCCAGATGCTCGTGAAACCACAAAAGTTTCCCTACGCCCGCGAATTAGAGAATTGCTTTAAGCTCTCATCGAAATGCCTCACCAAAGGGAAGCATAAGATTTAAGAGTTGTGCACTTGATCCGTAGCTCGGCTTAAACGACAGGACATGAGAAATCGTTAAAATAAAATTCTTGGGTTTGATCTATCAAATCCCATATTTGATTAGGAGGCGCGCTGCAATGGAAAACTCCGGAATAATTTTGACCACCTAAGGTCCTTCAAGTGCACCTAAATCTAAGTACGCCACGGTTTTGCATTTTGCCCCATATACATGTGACGGTAATCGCACCCGCAACGTCGAGCTCATCAACGCATGGCCATTGGCACTGAGGTACCACGGGAAGTCAGGAACTGCCAGAAAGCAGCCATAAAATTATTTAGGCTTTGGAAAGGTTCAGTTGAGTAGGAGTTTTTAGATTCTTTTCCTTAATGATAAATGCGCTCACGCGTTTATTTTTAACTTTCAAGTACAATGATTATACGCTTCGGACGCCTAAAGTGCGGCACTATTTTTGATGCCAAAACACGCGGAAGAGCTACGTCGGCGATATTGACAGAGTAGTTCATTCGTGTATGATTAAGTATGTCTTTTCACACCTGCTTCACGAATTTCTTCTTTTCGTATGAAATGCAAGAAAAATGAATTCAATTCAATTCAAAAGTTCCAGCAGATGAAGAGAAGAATAAGCGTGTTCTTTATTTTTATTGTGTCCCTGTGTAGTGCGTGCTTGAGTGGTGCGCTCTCCCTTTCTTTGCCTGCAGAATTTCTCCTTTCCGACCCCCCAGTGCAGGGCAGATAGCCAGATATTCCAATTTTATTAGCCTTCCTCCTTTTCTTATTTCTCTCTCTCTCCTAAACAATGTACTGGCAAGGCCGTTCGCGTTGTATATTAGTTTCATTACAGTAATGATCTGGGGCAGCTTGCACGAACATTGAATAACGAAAATAATAACGAATTTGAGAACGTGTTCTTGAATGTACTCTAGACAACACCTAGTCCGCCCTAGAAAGCGTTTTTAAATTCTTTGTTATTTTCTTTATTGAATGTTCGTACAAGCCACCCCTGAAGGCGAGCGTCTCGCTGACCGCGACACCGCACACGATGCGGAGCTAATGGACCACCCCTACTTTCGCGTCATCTTGTCACCCACTTACAACGCCGGATTCACACAGCCGTTAAACGACCCGCCCCGTCACCGTCACGGCTCTGGCGTCCATCATGAAACAGTGTTTTATCGCCGGTCTTACTAAAAAAAGGGGGCCCAAAGGCGACCTTAGCTGCACCAATCAAGGTCAGTGGTGTGCTATTTTTGAGGGTAAACTGGCAAGAAACTACCGTTTCATGACGGACGCCGGTGCTGTGACGGGACGGGGCGTTTGACGGCTGTGAATTCGGCCGAATATTTCACAACAGAACTGCTACAGACAGAAGGCGAACAAAGCGCTAGCCACATGATGAAGTATATGTATTTCTGAGGCTCTGAACTGCTGACGTCATCCCTGCGTTTGCGCAGGCTGCATACTATCGTAAGCAATATGAGCTGGAAAACAGGAGCGCGTGTCAGATAGCCTCGAACCCTGCTATGGGCGATACGTGGCGGCCGCCGTCGGAAGCAAAGTATGAAGGAGGACGCTGTTCTAATAACTGCTGGCACGCCCACAACGCGTCTCTTTATACAAAGTATAGTGCTGCGCATCTCCAGCGAGCATTGATAAAGCTGTTTGATGACGCGGTTACAGATAACCTTGTGCACCGAAGTATGGCCAATAGCAGCGCTGTTTTTAAGCGTGAACATTCAAGAGGTACTTCCATGGGAAACCTGTCCGTCTGTCTGGAACGCGTGAGACGATGTGCTCCATAAGATATGCATCAGATCCTATGGTGGTATATATGGCGCCCGTTCTTGGTAAACTCAAGAACGGGCGCCTAAGAGCTGTGCTCTCAGAAAAAAAAATAAAAAGGAAAACCATGACTGAAAAAAAAATGACTCGGTTTGAGTGACCGTCTACGTAACCGTCTTATCGGCTATCGGCGGCCAGTGAAATGCCGTAAGCTAGCGTTTTGTACAAATGCAGGTCCGGTAGGAATGCCAACAGTTAGCGAAAGAGGTTCTGTCCTTGGGCCCCTTCTTTTTCTAATTTACGTAAACGATTTACCTGATTGTATTAACTCCTCTATTAGGCTTTTTGCAGACGGCTGTGTTGTATATCGCGTGATTTCCTCTGATAATGACACATCACTACTACAGACTCAACTTGGTAATATTTCTGATCGGTGTAACACATGGAAAATGAAACTCAACGCGACGAAGAACAAACTAATGATATGCCTCATAAACTATCCACTAACGCCTGTAAGTATAACATAAATGGTTCCCCTCTCGAAGAAGTAACTACTGACTAATACTTACAGGTTCATATTAATTCAAATCTCTTGGCAACCACACATTAATTATATTATCAGTAATGTTAAACGCATGCTTTGGTACCTGCGCTGTAATTTTTCAATGGCCCCTTCTTCTCTTAAACTCCTTTTTTTATAAAACTTTCGTTCGTTCCAAACTAGAATATGCATCAACTGTGTGGGATCCATTTACTGAAAGTCTTGTTAGTCACTTTGAAGCTGTACGAAATGGTAGCGCACACTTCATATTTTTCGATCTACTTCCGTCTTTCCACTGTATCATCTACGGAAACAGCGTTACGGCTTCTGTCCCTTTCCTTACGCGGGAATATAGCACGTCTACTTATTTCACAAGATTTACTACCATAACCCTCGTCTTAAGCAAGAATTACTTTCCCACTCTTCCTTCATATCATGTCGTATTGATCATTGCTATAAAGTGTTTGTTCATCGTTGTCACACTAACACCCCAACACTTTCATTCTTTCATTCCTCAAACTTAAAAAGCGACATTAAAAAAAAGCGCTTGAATATGTTACCTAATATTTACTTTGTGTTTTTATTTCTATATTTATTGTTACCACTCCCTTGCGTAACGCTCTGTGGGCCCTGAAAGTATTGAAATAGATTAATTAATAAAAAGAGCGTCCCCCTTTCCCCTCTGTTTTCGACAGCCCCATCCACGTATCGCTCTAACTCGGTTTCGATGTTATTTGCCCCACGTTCGCGTGTTCCCGCTCATATTGCTCATGATAGTACATTCTATCATCCGCTGGTGCAATGCAACGTCCTTGAGGAGAATGTTAGGCGGCTTGAGAGAAAGGGAAACGATGAATACCTTCACTTATTTCGGACTTCTTTTTTTAGAAAAGCTGCGGCTGAAGCAACGCTTTTGCACAGCAAAAATGAGCCTTCACATTCCCCAAGCACGTTCTCGCGAAGGAAGAGAAAGGCTCCTTGTCCAAGCAGGCAATTGAAAATGCGAGGATCACGCCTACATATCATAAAAACAACCTAAATGACTGCAACAGCCTAAACGACAGCGACCGCGCCATCGATGCATAACATACACAACAGGCAGGTATGTAATTAGTCCCGTAAGTTGGCGAACTTTGTCGTCCGCGCTCCTGATTTATTTTTCGACGTCAATGTCAAAATTGCGTTGAAGCCTCCCTTGAAGAAACGTTTTTGGAGCAACGCCTCTATCAGTCAATTGCATGAGCGCCGATAGCATTTCTACTTTCATGCATGACATAGCAGCAACGTGTCGGCGCTGTCGGATTTCTTAGTTCTTATACTGATGTTTAGATAGCAGCGGTTGCTTTCCAATTATTCAGGATTTTGTCCGGCCAAGTTATCGGTTCTGTCTTCGTTCGTTCTTGTGTCGTGCAGGTCATGAACGCCGCCTTGAAACAACAGAGCTACATAGAGTGGATGACTTTCCTAGGGGCGGTGCTGATCAACAAGGAATCGAGAATTGACTTTGTTAATGAAGTGCACAATATGGAGTAAGAACATCCTCATTCTTTATTGCACTTTCATTAGAGTGTTGTGCGTCGCCATCCCTCATCAGTTGCGTAACTAACAAAGCGATCACGTACAGTTTATCACCCCCAAAAAATGGTACTGGCGAATTCGTAACATAAACGAAAACTGAAACGACGCATAACTAAAAACATTTGGGCTAAATATTTTAGTCCAAGGGCTGTTTCCCGGAACACATTTGCACTCAAGCTTGCTTCGTCGGTAAGGAGGCTAAGTAATCTTTACAGGCGGCTGCTTGCTGGGTCAGGCGAGTTGTTCGTTACCAATAAGTCCCGCCATGCTGTATAGCTGCGAAAACTTTCTTAAGCAGTACGTAAATGCACTTACCGGGCAAAACAGGGTGAACACTTTGGAGGGGCGAGTAGGAGATGTGACACATAATCCTCGACACAGTCAACATGTGAACGCTGACATAGTCCCGCGTAGCACACAAAAAGTTTCCGGTGTCAAAGAACAGCAACGCCACACAAAGTCACACACGCTTGCATAAGTGCCAGCGCAGCCATGTTGCTTCGTGTTGGCCACTCGAGCTCCTGCACGCCCCTCTCATCCGATCACCAAAAATATTAAAATAAAATAAAACAAATATAGCCGACATACACGGAAATCCAGCATCACACATGAAAAAAAAATCCCGCGAACCTGTCGCACGCTTTCACCGAAGATTGCCACGCCTTCATAGGCCACTGCAGACACATTGCACTGGTACTTTCCTCAGTTGACTGCAGCGCCAAACCACAGCCTAGCAAGCGGAAGAAGCAAAGTTGGAAAGACGCAGTTAATATTCACGATGACACTTTTGCCAGCTTATCACGAGCTCAGAGTGTCCGAATTCGGTAAATGTTAAGCTATAATGGCCGCGATGCTTAGATAGGGTATCGCAGCGTTTCAACATGGTGCAACAACAATCCCTAAGCTTGTGCTTTGGGCTGGGGAAAGCTCTCTCTCTCTCTCTCTGTGTGTGTGTGTGTGTGTGTGCGTGCCAGCGTGCTTGCGTGCGTGCGTGCGTGTGCGTGTGTGTGTGTGTGTGTGTGTGTGTGTGTGTGTGCGCGCGCGCGTGCGTGTGTGTGTGTGTGTGTGTGTGTGTGTGTGTGTGTGTGTGTGTGTGTGTGTGTGTGTGTGTGTGTGTGTGTGTGTGTGCGTGTGTGTGTGTGCGCGTGTGTGTGCGTGTGTGTGCGTGTGTGTGTGTGCGTGCGTGCGTGCGCGTGCGCGCGCGCGCGTGTGTGTGTGCGTGTGCGTGCGTGCGTGCGTGCGTGCGTGCGTGCGGGCGGGCGGGCGGGCGGGCGGGCGGGCGGGCGGGCGTTGCTGATGCATTAAATGTCGCACCACCATCTCACCTTTACATGCACACGCACTCTCAATTGGCGTTGTTCTTAGGCTGCGTATGAAAGCTCACTATACTCCGTTTCATACATCAGGGGCAACGCTGTGGAGGCTAGAGGTACTTTTTACAGTGGCTTCGTTCACATTTAGAAATAGTTCGGGTTTCTTGACCCAATCTTTGTGAAAATGTTCTTTATATAACCTAAGTTCTGAATGAAAAAAAGAGAATTTACCCATAGAAACAATCCATGTATACTTATGCGGCTGCTAACACGTTGTTTTAAATCAATTTGCTTTTCGTTATTTTTTAATTGCAGCTCGTCGCGGCAGCTTCACGTGCATGCTCGCGCGAGCAAACACCGCTGGCACTTTGGTGACCGGACTTCCTGCGTAGCTTCCACAGCGTTGCACTTGATGTATGAAACGGAGTATAGGCTACTATGACGGACAGCGCCCTCTGGACGCTATTCAATATTATGCACGCGCTACTGACACCAGTTCTCCTGCGTCGTGCCCGCTTACGTCTCTCCGCTGCTTCATCGGCTTAATGAAATATTCACGATTTTATAAAGCCGTCTTCTCTGCCCCCGTCAGCGTATGCGAGAATTCAACTATGTCTGTGAAGGCTATCTGGAACTCACGTGTTTCCGATTTAAAAGATAACGCTTGGGCGGGTCCCATAGTACATAGCGAATTACTTGCGTGTTAATTGTCTAAATGATCCAAAAAGTAGAAAAAAAGTTTCATCGATGAGGAGTAATGTCTCATGTGTTCTCTCAATGTTTCATTGTGATCTAACTTTAATTTTGAAATTGCTATTTTTACAGTCTCTCCGCCATCTCTGCAGCCTTCCCTAATTCCCATAAAATTTGAAAGGGTCAGGCCAGCCTGCACTACCTCAAAGAAAAGAGTTCTGGTGTGACACAAACAGTAAAGGCGATGGGGTGATCGCTAGGTTATCTTATTTCCCGTTGTATCGGTTGCGTCTGTTTCGTTGGCGCGACGTTTATGTTTTCTAGTTTACCAGCTTTACTTATTCAATGTTTCCTTATGATCTGACATTCTTTTTTCACTCAGAACAGTTGGCTCTATTGTCTCGGTGGGTGACGCTTGCTATTGAAAAGAATGCCATAACTTTCTTCGATGTTTGTCTTAAAGCATTTTCAGGGCTTGTGTCCTTGAGGAGCTGTAGGGGATTTCGTTCCCCCAGCGTCGAAACAGACAAAAGTACACCGCAAGAAATACTTTGGCAAGAAAACGTGTATTTACCTGCGCAATTCGACCAAATTCATAATAATGAGGGATGAATCGAACTGTAGCGCCTAATTAATCAATATATCGTTCTTTGATGATCGTAATGCCGCCCTTGCGGTCGCATGATTCTAAAATCTGAATGTGCATTGATTCCCTTGTGCTAGAAGCAAGGTAAAGGTAAATATATATGGATTGTTGGACTGATAATCAGTGGCCGATCAAGGGATACCTCAAAGTGAAGCTAACGTCTCGACAAGATAACTATTTTTCGTTAAAGCCAAGGCAAGTTGACTTGTCGAAACGTTGGACATCTCTTGTTTGACCCCTCCTTTTGAGTTCACTCAAGTTCGTCAATCACACTAAAAAAAAATTTGATGAGGCAAGTCTACATACCACCTTCATTATCGCTTATGGCAATGTTGTCGATTATTCTTTATACTAGAAGTAATTATGGGAAGGAACGCTCTCATGAGAAACGGTAGTTCGTTGACCACTGATGATCGTTAACACGTTGGCACGTTAACTTCGCGAAGGACTTAGCAGAGTCAGAATCCACAAAGGTTTTAATTTCATGGTTGGAATAATTGTGAAATAATTTTTGTAGAGACACTATAGTATTTAGGGCGGATTTCTTGTTTTTGCAAACCACTTTTCTTTTTGTTCAATTTCGCTTAGGTACCTCACCACGATCATTGTACAGACCCACCTACACGGTGACCCTGAAGCCCGGCCGCATGTCTCTTCAACAGACCATTGCCGCGTTTTTCCGGTATCAGCGATCAGTTCCCAGTCACCGCACCAAGACTTCGTAAGCTATTTGTTTCTGTAGCTCCACCTGCCAACTTTCGAAAAAGTCGTCGACAGTCAATGATCCATACATAGCTAAAATGGATCTGGTGCATCAAGTAAATTATCAGTGATGTTATGAAGGCGAAAACATTCAAAACGCACTCAGCTGATGTCAGTGCGCGGTGAACGTATCAGAACAGCTAAATTCACAAAATCATCAGCAGGAAAATTTGTAAAGATGTACTCGTTCTTGTTCTTATACTTTCTTGTGATACGTGCCGTCAAGCGGCCGATCCCGGCAATTTAAGGAGCGCCGCTTCGTGGGCATTCATTGATTAAGGCTGAAAGAATTTAAAATTAAGTGAAATCGTTACATACTGTAGCCCCATCGTCACCGTTATTTCCGCATGTGGGACAGATCACAGTAAATATTCTGTCGAACTATGCGCGAACAAAAAGGTCACTGAAATAAGCTTCACTCGCAAAAAAATAAGGGATCATCAGTGGGCACCTGTGCCTGGAGCCGACGTGAATCTAGGCTTGGCATGTGGCTCCAGACAAGGGAACAAGTACCCTTGTCAAAACTTGCGCTCTTCATTTACAAGCTTCCCTTGACCGCAGAATATTAATTATATAATTAATTATTTAATTATCTGATTGCCGGGTTGATTGATTGATTGACTGATTGATTGATTCGTGGGGTTTAACATCCCAAAGTAACACTGGGGCTTCGAATTGATTTCGAGTATCTGGGGTTCTTCAAGATGGACCTAAACCGAAGTACACGATCGGTTTTGAATTTCGTCTGCCATCGAAACGCTGCCGTGTTCAGGAGCGCAACGCAATAGCCATTGTCGCACCGCGGCGGGTCCGACTGTCGATCTGTCAAAGGGATCATCATATTGTTGCTCTCCGTAATCCTATAGCGGAACAAATGAAGGCAAGCTTATGCAAGGCTAAACAATCAAACCTTATGCGGGACAAAGCGCTTCGAAATTACGAGCAGAAATTTTTTTCATTCCGGTGGGCAAACTAACGCTCACAAAAATTGTTTTTCTTTACTGCACTGGGCCTCTGATGGGTTCAATGTGCTTTCATTTCCGGTTTGTAAACGCAGAACGGCGCTGTGGATGTCGTGTACACTTTGCGGATGAATGGCGACAAGTTGCGCGTGTTGTTGTCTTCCACGATGGCCGTCATGGTGTTCGTCGGTGCTGCGGAGTCTGACGCACCGATGAAGACGTACGATCTGTGCGAACGCGCCTTCATGACGGACTACGAAGTCACGTGCAACGCCACGCTTACCAACGGACGGAATACCTATGACCGCAGGAACAAGTACGCCTACGTCACCTTCCGGAACGGCGGCCGCCGCTACTTCGCGGCGTACGAGTCCGATGAGTCATTAACAGAAAAGGTAACTGCGTAGGCACTGTTTTGGCCAGTGAGATATTGTTTAAGTTCATAATGTGCCTAGATGTACCTTATTTTTGCCTATATATTGCATTAAGGCGGAACCTAAAAGAAATATGTTGAAAGACCTGGTCGCTCAGATAATGCAGGAAACTCGGCTAGTTGCAAACTTTAAGTTATTGAATACGTCAAACATTTAAACATAGAATAGTGTTGGTTAAGAGTATTGCTAAGCCTTATTTTTTTCCCCTACTCTTTTACATAGGTGGTGTAAATATTTATTAAGGTAGACACAGGCGGAAGGTCAACGACTTTTGCAATTTTCTTAAGATCGTCGAAACAAAAACTTCTTAAAACTTGTAGGTGCTTAGTAAATGCATTTTCTTTTTATTTTTATTTAGAGGAAGGATGCCTTATGGCATAGAACTAAGACTGTTAACAATTTTTTTCTCATCCTCCATGCTAACTTTTATCTACAAGTATTGGGATGTTTCGCAATTGTACACGTTTGTATCTATCAATTTTAGTGCTTTCATCAAGAAACTTGTATAAGATACAACTGATGCAATTAGACCATTAAAATTTTCGTCACATATTGCTCACAGAATGGGCCTTTTACTTAACTAAAAATAACATTAACATAACAATTCGCTTCAAAATACATTTGTCAACATTGACATTCCCTTCTAAAGGCTTGTTCAAGGAACATGGTATTATATTAAAACATCTACCGAAAGTTACCTAATTGCTTGAGTTCAGTTGATGCATTGGAATATTCAAAGCAATTAGACAAACTCCGGAAGTGAAAATTCTGTTGGAGATAACGTTCTTTTTGGCATCAGAAAGCAACGTTTCCCGGAAATTGCAGTCAAAAGTTCAGTTGTGAACCATCAAGCCTAAATTTCAAGAGGGACATAATTTCCCACATTATTGCTTCTCGTTCTATTGCAAAGTACTTCTTAGTAGTTAATGTAGCTTTAACATCTGCCACGGTGGCTTAGCGGCTATGGTGTTGCGCTGCTAAGCACGCGGTCACGGGATGAAATCCCTGCCGCGGCGGCCGCATTTCAATCGGGCCGAAATGCATAAACGCCCTTGTGCCGTGCATTGGAAGCATGTTAAGGATACCGTGGTGGTCAAAATTAATCCGGAGTCCCCCACTACGGCGTGCCCCATAATCAAATCGGGATTTTGGCACGTGAAACCCCAGAATTCAATTCAAGCTTTTCTCTGTAGATTACTTTTGAGTAATTGAGTGAGACACCAGCGATCTTCACGGAGCTCGCCCTCGTAACTACGGCACGACTACCTTGTTTAATCAGGGTGAAATACCGGTTTCTGCACAATCTGCGCTTGTTCTTCAGCGTTGATGAGAAGTGACGCGTTTCCCTTTGACACGACAACTCGGTCTGTATCAACAATTTATGGGCATTTAAACTACGATTAACAAAATTGCCGCCTCACATACAAGCGCGTTGCCACCATAGTAACATGCCATTTTCGGTAACTGTTTCAAACTCTCAAGAGCTAAAATTGGTTATAAAGTGACAAATATTAATAGAAAAATACAACTTTTTCAATTCTTTTGAGGATGGAGTTGTGTGAAATCGCTGTGAAGCCAAGCGGATTTTTATAGGGCCAATGTAACTTTGCTGCCATGTTTAAAGCATTTCTGTGGCTCGTTTAAGTATGATACTTTGAGGAAATACTCTTTAATATATCAAGTATTTTAGCACCATTATTGAAAAAGAAAAACGCCTTTCTTAAGGATATTGCCCAGCAGCCCCTCTTAATGCCGGACGGCGGGCTATTCGAACCCATGTTAGGTTGGTCTCCAAATGGTTCACGAACAGCAACGTTAAGAACTGCGCTGCCTGTGATATACCTGTCTGCTAAGTTGAATGACAGTATTCTAATGTATCGAAAACTTTCGTGACAACCTGCGTATCGTGATGAATGCATCGACTCCCGTAAATTGTCTATACGGCACCAGCGGTGCGCGACAAGGTGCGATTCAGCCACGAAGTGCAATGTAATATTTCGGGGCAGCTTACTTTATGGCTTGTCCTAAACAGAGGGCCTTAACGCCGCTACTGGCGCTTCTAATTGAAGAGTGTCTCCCGCACTGCGCATTGACCCCAGTCACTACATTTTCCCCCAATGTTATATGACCCAAATATGACTCTGGTATCACTAGTTCATATGACACCAATCGCTAAATTCACTAAGTGTCTCATGTCAATGGTACCTCAGCTCTCTCGGATGTGCTCGAGAATGCATACCTGTATACGCGTTCCTGACATCCCGCGGCTGCTGTTGCCTTTGTTCTATAGCGATATGAAATAACGCCGACCATGCTTACTTGAGGTTCGCGAACAGATATCCCAGGCTCGAACCGCAAGCTTCATCTTATTGTTTGCTAGCCAGTGCTTGTGTTGTGGTGTGACCTTTATTTATTTGTTTCCCATCGTATGTTTTGTGGTGAAACCAAAGGCATGAAGCTGGTCGATCGAAGATGAGATAGTTTGACGTAGTAGTTCTGCGGAAACCCGCAAGGTGGAGAGAAGTAATTAATAAAGGGAAATCAGACATCCACTCGTTCGTAGCAGTTGCTACAAAGGAAACCCATACGGGTTCCTCGAAAGAAAAGCCTCAGAGTTGAAGAAAAATTCGTCCTGGTCCGGGACTCGAACCCGGGCCCACCGCCTTTCCGGGGCAGCCGCTCTACCATCTGAGCTAACCAGGCGGCTAGCAGATGGCAGGGCGAAGCCGAATTTGTCGACAACACACGAAGCAAAGGCAAGTGTTTGACGTAGTAGTTCTGCGGAAACCCGCAAGGTGGAGAGAATTAATAAAGGGAAATCAGTCATCCACCCGTTCATAGCAATTGCTACAAAGGAAACCCATACGATTTCCTCGAAAGAAAAGCCTCAGAGTTGAAGAAAAAAAATTGGAGGACGCTTAAGCTTCGCCTTCAAGAGTGGAACGCGACAGCGTTGCCGTCGACCCGCCAAGGGGTGTAAGACAATGCGCTCAGACAGTGATCACTTACGAGGCGCCCCGCATCGGACTCTGCGCCCACCTATCACGCGGTGAGCGTCGAGCAACGCAGCGTTCGGCGCGGCAACGAAACGCGCGCCTGAACAAACGGAACGAAGCAAAGAACTCGGTGTCTCGGAGGGGGAAACGATCTACGCCAGCCAAACGTCGTGATCGGCACGGGCAGAGAGATAGATAGATAGTAATCTAAAGAAAGGAACGGCGCTTGATTCTGCAACCCGTGTGGGAGCACGGCGAAGCGTCGTCAGGGGAGAGGGAGTCGGGGACGCGAGGCGCCTGGCACCGGTCCGCGCACAGCCCCAATGCGCGCGCGGCGCGATACCTGTCGGGGCAGCGCCGTACATTGAGAGGAGGGGGTCTATTGTTTGCCGCAAGATGGCTCTGCGTGTGTGGTAAGCGCAGAAGAAATGTAGCGGAAACGTACTTCGCTATTCGTGTAAATGCGACTTCTGTAAGTTACATGCTCATAATTACCGATATACACCGCAGTATAACTTTCTACGGCTCGTTTCTAAGGCAACACCGCATTCACTAGACGCGCTTTTGTACCGCTTTCAAGCATCGAACTCGTGGCTGAGTGGTAGCGTCTCCGCCTCACACTCCGGAGACCCTGGTTCGATTCCAACCCAGCCCATCTTGGAAGTTGCTTTTTATTTATGAAGTGCCTGCCATGATTTATCGCTCACGGCCAACGCCGCGGACGCCGACGCCGACACCCGACACCGACGCCGACGACACCGGCTTTTCTGCGACACGAGCTCCTTAACGCTATCGCGTTAAAATTCGTCCTGGTCCGGGACTCGAAGCCGTACCAGGAGGCAACTCTGAGGCTTTTCTTTCGAGAAACCCGTATGGTTTCTCGAAAGATGAGATAGTGTGACGCATATTCACCTTTCGCACTTCTTTTCGTTTAACGACCCGACCTTCCTAAAACTGCCGAAAAATGATCCCTGCAACATTAATCACTGCACTACATTGAATATTACAGGCTTATTAAAACTGCAATACATGTAAAAAATTCTCTCCCTCCCTAGTTCAAAAAGCCTCCTTTCATACGTGAACACACTTTAGAAGTTCATCAAGCTGACCATTGCTTTCTTTTTCACAAAACGTTTCTGCAGCTCAGCAGGTATGTTCGGACCTTTTCTGATGGATGGGCGATCTTCGAGGTGCAGCGAGACGTGTGGAAGTCCTGCCTTGAGAATGACTACATTCGCCTGGAACTGATTGCGGTAAATGCGCGCTATAATACCTCGTCAACACTGACGGCAAGCCACGGCAGATAGTCGGGTGACAACAAGAACCTGCAAGGACAGTGCGTTTGGGATCTAGGACTCGCAGCTCCAAGCGCCTACCTTTACCATCTTCTGGAGAGAGGCTAGTGACGACAACTGTGTACACGCTATGAGCAGCGGACAGGTGTGCTGAAATAATTAAAGAGTACGACGAACGTTTTTCACTTGCACGTGTTTTCCTATAGATAAATGTGCGCGGGCTTCTTGATGTTGCGCTTGAGAAAATTGGAATGTCTCGTGGTCATCGCCTTCAAGTAAAGTGGAAAAAAAAGGCCTCATTCGGAGATTCTGAGTTATCTGCGTCAACCAACCCGGCTAACAGTGACACATTCGAAGCTTCTGTTTTGCTGTTTTACGCCCAAAAACTGCAGACTGTGTTATGAGGGGCACCTCATCAAACTAAATCTTAGCACATGATAGTTGTTGCATTCTGCCGGCACCACGGTCGCCACAGCTGAAAAACATCTTATCCCTCCATTTGATCCTTTTCTGCCCTCAGTTACGTTTTACTGCGACAGCAGCTTCATCGTCGAAGGCGGTTTTGCCGTTGGCATCCTTCCGTCCGTCCATTCCGTTACATTGATGATGATCGTTCTCATTGAAGTGTGCTTGTCGTGAGACCAGCTCGCCCTTCGCAGCTTCACCATCGCTGTAGAGTAAAGAAAGATAAAATCTTCTGCGTGACCACCACCGCTGGGCTTTGAGCCCATGTCACTACATCAATCTGGGGTTTTACGTGCGAAAACCCCGAGATGATTATGAAGCAAGCCATTGTGGGGGACACGGGATTAATTTTGATAACCGGAAATATGACTACGCCAGTGTTTTCGCATTTCGCGTTCCTCGAAATGCGCCCGTCGGGGCTAGGAATAGAACTTGTGAGGTCGTACGTAGAATGGCAACGCCATTGCCACTCAGCTAGAGCGGCGGGTATGTGCATTTGACATTTTGAGCGAGCTAAGCACACATATATCGCGCTACTACTACGCTGGGCAATCATTTCAATGTTTCGTGTTGTACGCAGAATGTGAGTGGCGTACTTAGGAGGCCAACTCTAGAAGACGAAGATGGCAATATGCATGTACACTTCAAAAGAATAGGTGAACGTTTTAGCACGCAATTCTTGGCCAATCCCCCAGTGTGGGTGTGAGCCATAACATGAGGCCATCATCATCATCATCAGCAGCAGCATGTGCATCACATAAGAATATGACAAGTTGGCAGTATGAACATGATGATGACGATGATGGCTTCAAGCTATGGCGGATTGGCCAAATGTTGGTACACAATTCTTCATTTTAATGCAAAAGAGAGGCGTACATGACAATGATCATGACCAGCCTCAAACAAGTCGCCTACTCAAAATAGGTGATGTACCCAGAACAGGCTGTTGGGGGAAAACAGAGAAAGAAGCATAGGCAATTTCACTGCCAACAACGAAGGATTTAGAAGCATTTTCTCTATTGCAAGGTTTTACAAAACTGAAAATCCAAGCCCCGGAATTTACGCATTTGGTAGTTTCATTAAACAATAAATGGCATCCCACACGTATGCTGGAAATCTCGATTAGAAAATTATTCTGCCGCATTGCCCCACTGAAGCTTTACTGGTACAGGTTTGGGCTGCAACAATCACCTCTATGTCATTCCTGACAGCAACCTGAAAACATCGATTATTTTCTATCAACCTGCCATCAATTTACAAACCAAAAGAAAATATTGCAACTTTCATTTAGGAAATCAACTATTTGTTGAAATGTTCAAAATACTCTCTCCTTCGGGGCTTGGCTATTGTACTTTAGCGACAGGGACATTTGCATGGCCATATGAGATTATATTTGAAATTTTACCTGTGATACAAGGAGGGGAACATGTTAATTAAGCTGAATCAATAACTGGATAATTCATCAAATCGCTAATCGTGTATTCAGATTCTTTCTATAACCGCCCAATTGTCTGAATATCTTTATGATCATAATGAGTTCTTTAATTCAGCCCATGTAAGGTAACCGCGTTTCGCAATTGTAAAAAATAGAACATTCGGCAGAACCCATCTCACGATGACTGTCGACAATAATTCGTTTCGGTCATAATCGAATCAATATAGCCGCACAACGCATTGCCTTCGTCGAAACGAGTGGTGCATGAGGCGTGTGCTGCAGCGGGACTCCTCTTCCGCTCTTCCCAAGGAACGTTCGGCGCCATCGAGCGCCACCACCGCGATGTCTGAGCGTGGAATCCGAAATGGAGGGCGTTCTGGTGCGTGCGAACGCTCACAAACGAGTCACGCGGCAAGCTAGCTCCTCTCTCGCACATCTTTACGAACACGCTGCGACATCTAGTGTCACTGCCGAGAAGTCCGCGCGTGGCCTCCGAGACGAGAAGCCCGGCGCGCTGGTGTGTGTGATCTGAGAATTATTTCCTCGTTTGCCACGCACTCAGTGACACACACTCAGATACCCAAGTCGGTGAGAGGATCATTGAAGAGCGGCACGTATCAGTGCATTTGTGGGGCAGCCTGCTAGTGCTTTGCGTTGCTGTCCTTAAGGAACACTTGTGACACTTGTGAACCCTGAACTGAGGAGCAGGAAACACCTACTGGTACATATCCAGTGTCCCAAGTTGGCCAGTTGGCCACAAGAAGGTTCACTGGAGACCAGCACCGACAGAGTGACACTGCCCAGTGCTCCAACTTGGTGTGAGTGAGTGAGTGAGTGAGTGAGTGAGTGAGTGAGTGAGTGAGTGAGTGAGTGAGTGAGTGAGTGAGTGAGTGAGTGAGTGAGTGAGTGAGTGAGTGAGTGAGTGAGTGAGTGAGTGAGTGAGTGAGTGAGTGAGTGAGTGAGACAACTTTATTTGGTCCACAATAGACGCGAGTAAACTCGACGTCACCTGGCTAAGCCTACTCGGGGACCATCAGGTGAAACCTGACGGCCCTCTCGCGAGCCCTCTGGACTGCCAGGATTTGAGAGGTCTGATCCTGGGCCCTAATGAGCTTCATCATTTCCTCTTGGGTGAAAGGGAGACCAACGGCATTTTGACCACGCGAGGAAGCACGTGAAGCTGCCGCGTCAGGCTGCAAATGACAAACCTGAAAATAATAACAATGGAAAGGTAACTGACCTAAAACAACTTGGTGTCAAAGATTTTCTTCGAAGAGCGGTACCTACCTAGTCCCGCATATATAGCGACTCATGTCGGCGTGAAAGAAGTCCGTTGAAGACAGGCACGTATGTGCGCATTGCCACATTCTCAGTGAGCCAAGGTGGTCCGATGGCTGGCCTCGAACTCTGTTACCTCGACACAGCAGCCCCATACGACTCCCCCCCCCCCCCCCCCAGTGACCTATGTGACCTATTTTCCGTTTCAGGCATCAGGTGCAACGCTGTGGAAGCTACACAAGTAGTTTGGTCACGAAAATTTATCACTTCGCGCGTTCTGTCAATGCTTCGCTGCGCGCCAACGGCGTTTCATCACGTGAGCAAACACGTGAAGCGGCCGCGTCAGGCTGCAAATGAAAAACCTGAAAAGAATAACTATGGAGAGCTAACTGACCTAAAACAATGCTTTTGCGGCTTTATAAAACAGTTGCTTTGTTTCTAAGCATTAAAACCTTTGTTGCTTTAAATTCTGAGTCTATATAAAGGACAGTTCCGCACAATTACTATCAATAACATCGAAATATTTGCAAGTGCGAAGACAGTCACTGCAAAAAGTATCTCTAGTTTCCATACCCTTGCATCTGATGTACGAAACGGTGTATAGGAAGGCGGGAAAACGGCTTGATAAAAACCTACATAGGTAAATACACGGATAATAATATACATACACAGGTAGATATAGTGTGTGAAGTGCACTAAGAATGCTTACGAAATGCTCGACTTGCGATTGTTTCGGCACTTGTATTATTAATTACTGACTGCAAACTGTTCAGGTTTCTCCCACATGATTTTTGTTGAATTCGGCGTTCCTGAAGGTCAAATAGTGTGCACGTTAGGCATTCTACCTGACCTTCTAACTGTATCGAATTACACAAACGGCCAGTTAGTAGCATTCGAACCCTTGAGCTAAATTACTCGAGGAGACGACCATTAATTCTGCGAGAAATCGAAATGCTTAATTAAATTATGAACATATTTACACTATTTTTATAATTACTTACTTTACGGCATATATCTCAATCTGCAAATTGTAGCTACTGTGTTTGTATAGTATAGCGATTTGGAACGAATACTGAGAATAGCCCCGGTTTGAGATACGCGCCGTCAAAGGTCCGGTGGAAGTGCACTGTGGTTCCGCTTACCTTTCTAAGAAAATGCTGTTTTAAGCAATGAAGCTCAAAATTTCTGGAACGCCAAAGAATTTAGTCGCACTTTTAGAAAATACCTCCAAACTGGCGTAGTTCTGAGAATTCAAGTGAATACGCTTTGCGAACTCACCAGCACAACTCGCAAATCTAAAAATTTCTGCACATTATTTATTTAAAAGGTAATTAGTGTAATTACGTTAATTATTCACGAGCTTCTTGAGTTCTCGTAGAAATGACAGAGTATTTCAGCTCACTGGTTACAATTCTTCTAACTGCTATAGGCAATCGTCAAAAATTTGGTGCAATGGAAAGAAAGCACGTGGTCTTACATAAATAAAATGGATTTCGCCGCAGTCACAAAGTTATGCAACGTGTCTAAATGCACGTTCGCGCCGCAGCTACCCCGTGGCCATCAAGGGATCCCACACAAGGGCCTGTTCCTGAATCCGTGCCCGGGCGTTTTCAAATTTAACTACGCGGTGGTCATCAATAACGTATTGTACAAGTTTTTCAAATGGTGTGAACTCAACGATATACATTGCTGATCGCGGAGAAAGTGAATATTGGGCCGAACAGTGGCGGAGGTGAAGCAGGCGTTAAGCCCTCCCCATACGTGGGTCGATCCCGAAGAAAATACAATACCGAGGTGGTCCGCGGCGGAGGTGAAGCAGGCGTTAGGCCCTGACAACGCGTGGACTGATCCCGAAGATAGTCTAATGCCGGACCGACCCGCGGCAAAGGTGAAGAAGGCGTTAAGCACTACCCATGCGGAGGCCAATCCGGAAGATACTGCATTCTCAGGCTGACTCGCAGCGGAGGTGAAGCAGGCGTCAAGCCCTCCCCATACGTGGGCCGATCCGGGAGATTGTGCAATGCCTGCCGACCCACGGTGGAGGTGAAGTATGCGTTAAGCCCTCCCCATACGTTGGCCGATCCCGGAGGTTGTGCAATACCGGGCCGACCCGCGGCGGAAGTACAGTCCGCCAGTACGCGGCCTACATTCACAGCTTTGTTGGTCATCCTTCTTCAGGGAGTGGAAGGGCACTGAATTTTTTTTTCTCGGTGCTAAATCAAATGTAGAGCCGACAGCCTGGCTTAAGCGTTACGCTTGTGCATATATACTTTCAACAACTAAAACAGCTGGAAATAATGTTTCTTGAGAAAACAACACTATTGTATTTCTAATCTGCACGTTATGGCAAATAAAGTGACATTTCTAGAATATCAAATGCCCATCTGGCATTGAAAAACTACGAGAGGACACCGGGAAATGGGATACGATTTATTTTCTCTCGTCTGATGTCTGGTGTATAAAAACAGATAATTACAAAAGAGCCTGCTAGAGCACTAAAGTATAGTGCCAATTTATTTTTAAGATGTGTATATGTTTTCTAATTAGACGAGTTGCGAAAGAATGGCATGAGCACAGTGCTTTCGTCCCAGCATTGAAAGGGAGCTTGAATGTTGCGGTTTTACGTATTAGCGCCATGACCTGGGATAGCCTAATTAGCCTTTCTGTGATAATCACTTTAAAACTGTGCATTTCATCCTTACCTCAGCCCAGAAATTGTTTCTATAAAAAATGTTTACTTGCTGCATCGTATGAAATAAGATGTTTCGGCCCATGAGCTTAATTTTTCGGGGCCCTTGTAGAGTGCGTCTAATGCCTGTAATTGATCTAATCTCCATGGTCATAGCTAGCGTTATCTGCCTCAAGATATTGAATAATTTTGGGGAGAAACATGTATGTTAGTTGATAACAGTGTTGATGGCTGCGTTTTATTTAATGCCACTTTAGTGCGTCTGTTAACTGCCAGTAGGTTCTTCCTAACATCACGTTTTGAAACAGTAGAACCTGTCCATCCGTTGTTCATTCCCTGCATGTGCAATATGCTTCATATTGCATTTCCCTTTTCTTTTTCTGGGGTGACTGAATTTTTAAGATAAGGATTCTCCTTCTTCATTTCTGCGCTGCTCAACTGAAATTGTGAGCTCAGAAAACAAAACTACGAAGCTCGGGAATAACTGTTTCTCATAATAATATTATGTCGCACTATGCAAGCAACAAAACGTAGCACACATATCGTATAGATGAAGGCAGAAAACGAAAAGGACATGCATGTGCACATTTACCACAAACCTTGTGTTCATTGCGGTTACATTGCCCGCCGTTGCCCTCCTATTTTGCCCCCCGTTGCCCTCCTAATTCAAAAGTGAATCTTGGGGAGACGTATTGCCGTGGGCATGCACGAAGTAAGCAAGCGGCTGTGTCCAGCGCAGCTCATGCAGCTGGCGTGAGGGCATTAAAAGGACTTTCAGAAGTAATGTCATGAAGTAGCAGTGTCCCTAGAGCAGCGCGACAGGCTCGAGGTAATTGTGGGGCGGTAAAGTAGAGCATTCGACGAGAAAAGCTCATTTGCAATGCAAAGTGCGCAAACGCCGCTCAGCCCAGGGTGAGGGCATGGAGTCATATTAGTACCACGGGTCATAGTACACCCGACGAGGCGCTCGACCACGCGTGTTTACTAGCTTTGTCGCCAGACTCCACGAGTGAATAAGCAACGACGTCTTCGGGACGCGGATGCACTTTCACTGGCAGCAGTTCGGGGCAGCTGCATTCATTGCTCTAGGCTACCGCATAGACAGCAGTGTGGCTATTATACACGCTTTCTCAACTAATAACGCGCCAACTTTTGATTGTTAACCGAATACTCCTATCGTGATTAAAGTGAATGCATGTTGTTAGCGGCAACCTTAAGGAACTTCGAGTACTTATTGAAGTGCTCTTAATCTAGTTAATCTATTAGTTCGTAACGCCTAATTAACTACCTTTTTCATTATTACCATTGTTGCAAACGACCATGCGGTCAGATGTGAAGCTCGTCAGATAGCAGAACTTCCACGGCTTTCCGAAGATAAACGTGCTCACAGGACGAAGTAACTGCTAGGTTAGCCATAATAAAGGGACGCATAGCACTCCTTTATTCATTGTTTAGTCATATTTATTGATGGGGATGTAGTACTAGCGTTTACTGCTTGTCGAAGGCGCGCTTGCTGCTGGACAGCTGATAGGCGAGGGTAGTCATCTTCCTTCTTGTAGCCGCACACCAGCCAGGAGTCACGATCCACCTCGAACAGCGCCCAGCCGTCTGAGACGTGTTCAATGTACATGTTCAGCTGCAGAAGCGGTGGATATAGGAATATAGGCTGTCATGTTTTCTGAAGAACAGTGTTTCACCGAGTGCATACGCACACGGGTAATTTTTGGCATCCAAGAACGGATGAGTTAAAGATGGTATTATTTGACGCAGTTTTAAGCTTTTTCTATAGATTCAGTTGTCGAAAAGTGCCATAATTACAACCATATTAAGCATAAAATGCTTTATCTCCCGTTGTCGGCGACCTTCAAGTGACCTTGAGCCAAATCCAGAGCCGTTACATGGGCACTCAGACGACAACTTCCGAGCAACATTGCGAGAACAAAACAAGATCATTTGGGCAACCAGTCAAAACATTAAAATGCGGTCTCTGGCCCCCAACCCTTTGTACAGGATCGCACTACATACGCTAGTTGCTGCCCAAACAAGTTACAAAAAATACTGCTTCCGAGTTCTTCCTAATGTTTGCTCACAATATCACTCAGGCTGTAACTTCTAGTACGCCGAAGTTTTATCTGTCATTTCCAATAGCGACGTTCAAAAGACAGATACAGTGCACCATACAGTTAATTGTCATCTTTTGGCGCTGAGACAGGGTTGCCTGTACTTTTTTCAACGCGAGCGGTCCGTGAGTTCCGTTGTGCAACCAGGAGGGCAGCGTCAGGCGCGCCGAGAGTGGTTGCGAGATGATGGTGAGTAATAGTCGTAATTACACCAGCCAATCTGCTTTGCTGGTAGCCATGTCATGCTTACATCTACTATCGATTGCCGGAGAGCCAACGTTTTGCTTCCTTTTCCCGTGCCCTACCAGGGATCACTTGCGGCAAATTATTCGCCCTCAGATGAATCTAAGTGTTCTAAGGCAACAGAAATCTTATGAATGTATTCAACTGCTGTGCTACTTGTTCACAGCCTGCGCTTCAGCCTTTAAATTTACATATATAGAAGCTGCAGTCGCAAGGAACCCAAAAACTTGTCTGAGTCACTATAGGCTATTGCGAATAGTATGCGTTCGGTTCAATTCGCTTCCGACGCGCCTTTCATATTTAAATTATTGGCTCAATTTATGTGGGACACCCTGTACACTGGGGCGCAGATGAGAGCAGACACATGATCTCCTCCGCAGGAAGCCGCAGGCAGGCCGACAGAGGAAAATATTCAGCTGCGATTTAGCGCTAAACGTCACGGAAGTGCGCAGGCATTACGTCGTTCCCTTTGAGGTCCCAGATCCATGAGTTAGGCCACGTTCGCCACACTGCAAAGTGTTGTTCAGGAGCTCAGTCAACACACGCCCTGCCTTTTTGGGCAGCGAAGCGCAACTGACGGGGGTCCAGAGCATAACACCGTCAGTCGCACTATATATATATATATATATATATATATATATATATATATATATATATATATATATATATATATATATATATATATATATATATATATATCCATGCTTTTGTTGCTCAATAAGCGCTACAGGAACTAGTTTTGCAAGCGCTAAAGAAAGCGCGCAAAACACAAGAAGTACCACGCGACTACACATGCGTCACTTTTTACCTGCTCTTGTGGGCTTGCGTTCAGGCTCGGAGAAAAGCTTTTTTGTAGCCCCTATAAAGCAAAGCAAAGATGAACCGCGAATTTTTCTTGACGGCCTACAGTTTTCGGATTGACGATTTTGGTCTGAATATATTTCAGAAGCTAAATAATTATTAACAACTAATTCTTATGAAATTGGGCAAAATATTAAAATAGTCTGACTGCAAAAGACATTGCCTTTGTTCTGTCGAGCTACTTGGCACTCGCATATCTTCAAGCTTTGGAACAGGTTACCTGGGCTACCCTCCATATATACGCTCCTTGTGTTATCACTGAGCGAACGTCTTACACTGCGCATTCGCATGAACTGGTGTTCGAACTTCAGCACAACTTGTGAGCGGTGTAGCGCATAAATATAAACATTGCGTGGTAATAAATGCGCGACTGCAGAAACATTGCATGAGATTACACGTTATGTAGGATGGCAATGAAGTCAGCTGCACGCACCAAATTTAGCTTTATAGCAATAACCTAACCGATCAACGAAAGCCTCTCTTCACATAAATGCGAACTTGCGCGTTGGCTCTCCGCAGTTCTTTTTATTTCTTTTTACCGAAACTTTCCTGGGCTGTTTCCTTCACATCACGTGGGCTGCCCCTTGGCCGAGTGAACCGGGCTGTTCCCAAACGTAGCGTAACCGAAAGGCGCCACTAGGTACATTTATCCTCCCAATACCAGTGCATGGCATATGTGCAATCGCAGGGGCTCTAACGTGGTTTGTAACATGGACCGATATTGAATCCGTCACACCACCACAGCAAACACATGCCTCATAGCAATAAACGATACAGCTCCGTCTCGTCGCCCTGAGCTATTAGTGGTGCATGGGCTTCAATACACCGTTCGAGCGCGTCAGCCGCTACATTTGCGAGCTAAACCTCGCAGGAGCTGTTGCAGAATTTTGTGCATCGCGAACTTTTCTGTGTGCTGAGCCCAAACGAGCAAGAAAAACGGAACATCACATGAAGGAAAGTTACCTACCTTTTCGACCAAGGTCTCTTCGGTCTCATAAGTGCCGAAAAAGGGGAAATTGCCAAACTCGAAGCTTATGTAGGCGTAGGATTGCAGCTTGACTAAAATCCTCGTCACGAGAGGTGCAGCGTCTTTGCAAGTGATGTCAATGTTGCCCATGAAAGCTTGGTGGCAGGGCTGGAAGGGGACCACCGGCTCTTTAGAAAACGGATAACCGACATACGTCATGACGCCCAGAGTTGAGGAAAACACGACTCGGAACTTGTTCCCCTGAGCGTGCAGAGCCGAGGCGGCTTCCTCGGCAATCTCCTGCGTTGACATCCACACATAAATCGATGTTTGCACATTCTTAGCGTGTAGTGTGCAACGTGAAATACACCGAGAAAGGCTAGAATTCCAAACAGGAGCGGAGTCAGTACTTGTGCCTGCCCATTTACTCTAGGCGAAAGAAGAGAAATGCATTGAAGAAAGAAAGCCGCAATTTCAACCCGATAGGCGAAGCATTAATAGCGGTAGCAAAGTATTAGACAACTGTGCCATGTAACAAAGAGCGGGCGTGCGACCGTATGCCGAAGGCGTGATAGCATACGTATCGAAAGGATTGTCCTTTCTATACATAGCTTGCACTCACTTTACTTCCTGCGGCTTTCTTGAGCGTGTCCGTCATTGCTGGGTACCATCTGATGAAGCACCGAAGCGAAGCCACTCGACTACTGTGTACGCGTCGCACCACATTTCTTTTTTCGTGCGGAATAATGCATGTTCTGCGCAATATTTGCTTGCCCGACAAGAGAGACAAGCACTCTTAAGAGGCCCAGCTGCGAAGAAAACTGGACGTATGTTGGCATAGTTTGCCAAAAGTAATAACTCGTCATGGTGAAAAAGCAAGGATTCTCCCCGAAAAGCGTCGGTGCCGCCGGTTTCCCGTATGACTAGAACGGACTTCAACCTTCACATCGTCCGTGTGTGTGGTTGACACTGCATCACAGGCAAGGGAAAAATGGGCAGTGGCTTAGCTCAGCTGTGCCAGCATATACGTAGCGTAAAGGTACGGTTATGCTTGGTTAATCTCTTGCCTTGCTTGCTAAGCTTAGCTTATCCGGCTATGGCCTTGTTCACAAATGTGTCCAAACGGATTGTTCACAAAATCCGAGACGAAAAGGGTAGACGCACCCGCACTTTCACCGAGTTTCATAGTATGTTCAGTGCACCGACGAGTCTTGGGATCGTCTGTCACACTCTCTTGATCCAGCCGCTGTTGTCGGGAGGCCATAGCACGGTGTTGAGCTTCTTGGCGACGTCTTTTCGCTAGGCGTTCTTCCCGTTGCTCCGGTGTCTCGACCGCACGTTTTGCCTTGGCACGCTCGTTCTTTCGACGCTCGACGGCAAACTGCCAAGAGACAACCTTGGGGTCTGAAGAATTTAGGTTTTCCAGTCCTTTGCGCCGACTGGCAGCGGCTCGACTCTCCTTAACCTCCATGTCGAGCACGGTGCATCAACCGTCTCTCCCGCGCATTTATTAAAGCCCCTTAAACTTCGTAAAGTAGTACCACGCTTTGAAGAATGCGGCCTCCTCCTCGCGCGCTCTGGCCGAGGCCGACGCCGCGCCGCTATTGGCCTAATAGCATCACGTGGGCCCTCGCGCTGTGCATCAGCGCCATTTTCTCGAGAAGCGTCTACGGAGTGGCTAGGAGCGTATGTTGGCGCTGTTGCTACGCTCGAGCAGTGTGAGCGGCGCCACGGTCAAGGAGGGAGCGCGAAAGAGAGGAGAGTGTCGCAATTTTACGACGTTTAAGAGACTTTAGCATTTATACGCACGGTGCGCCCTCCTCGCGCATGCGCAGTGCCGCGCGGCGCCGCAATCGTAAATGCAGCAGCGGGCGCACACGGCGCTGGTGCGTCTGCGGAGACTGCGACGTCACACCTCTGGAATGCGCCGTAGTCGGCGGCGGCGAGGGCGACGCAGCTGCGCTTCTCGTGACGTCACGCGGTTCTCGTGCATGCGCAGTATGGCAGGCGCAGAAGAACGCGAAGCTCGGATCCAACCTGCGTAGCATAGCTTTACGCTACAAAAAGCACGTCAGCACAACGCGGAAAACATGCATTGCTGGCCTATATCGGCGAGCACGAGTCGTCGAATACGCTGCACTCTGGGAGTTCTCGACTATTGTTCGCAGCTCGCTGTCTCAGCTTGTCTTACAGTCTCCTTTTGTAAAGCTACTGCTTATGTAATGCATCTGTGTACCTAGAAAAGAACAAAAACGCTGCTTGGAACAACGTTTTTAAATGTTGCGTTGATTTGGTGACTTTATTTCGAAGCGGGTTTATGTCGCCGCGTACAACGATTGTGTCACCTAAACGTGCAATTATTTGCGTGAACGTGCAACCTAAACTCTATGTATATTGGCTCAGATTTGGGCTTAGCGGTGGTCAGACACCTATATCAACGAAGTACCAAAAAACAGGGTAGATAAGGAAGTTGCATCGCATTTAGCTCTTTTGCTGAGTGCATGAGTTCAGTAGGACACAAACTCCGGCCAGCAGCTTCTCCTGCTCGCGTGGCAAATCGGATGCGCCTCAACGAAAAATACAAATGAGATATAAGCTAGTTGTGGTTTCCAGTTCCTGGTACGCGAGAATTCATTCGTGTTAGCTCACCTCACCCAGTACGGTGGCAGACTCCGACTGTGGCCGCAATTATACACGCCCTTCAACCAGAGGCTTGTGATGTAATTGTGTGCATCCAATATTACATCGGCCTTCAATTGCCGCGGGGTTACGTAAATCGTTGGGAAGCCCGCATAATTATCATCTACTTGCATCGTGCCTGGGAGAAACTCCGCATCTGCAGTGGCCCTGCACCGACTCCTAGCCTGTATGGGTCCACGCCGTGGCGCATTTCGACCTTTGTCTCGTACCTTGCCGTGGTAGAATCCACCAACCAATCGAAATACAAATGACAAGACTCGGTAATATTGCCTTTTGGCATCAGAACGCCTAAATTCTCACACGCGATTCACGGGCGGGGTGTAGTCCACAATGAACGAACGAGCGATCCAAGCGCGGTACCCAGAACCCAGCAACCGAAGGGACGGAGCGGCGGAATTAACGTCACGTGCAAGCTGTGTATACGTACAGGGGAACGGCTTCTACCCTAGTGACGTCTCGTGCATTACCCTGGTAACGTCACGACGCCTGAAGAAACGAAGCGAAAGAATCCAGAGAAGCACACGACTGTTTTTATTGCATAGCAATCATACGGTGCCTCCAGGCGCGTTCACGCCGTCGGCTGCGGCGCCGAATTACTGTCACGGCACCTGATGCACGCGCAGCCCACGCGTTAATTGTTCTGGGGTATTCAGTGACGCGACGGTCACGGAGTGCGTTTAGCTCGAAGTGCGACAAAGCCAAGTCGACGCCGCCTCACGCTCCACACAATCGCTTCCACAGCGAAGCAAGGCAGCGTTCTGCCTTCCGCTGCTGGTATGAGCGTTGTTCGCCCAAACGGTGATGCTGCAGCCGAGCCGCCGTGTGCATACCACACATCGTGGTGCATTAAGCGGTCTCAGCGAAACAGGCAGTGAACTTCTAAATGCGAACGCCGACGATTTTTCTTTCGGTCTCATTTCGTGCACGATCCAACAGCGTAAGCTGGGCCGCCAGTGGCAGCGTTCCTCATCGTGCTGGCCAGTGTTGCAGGCCGTTTGCTGGCGGCCAAGACAGTTATTGCTGTGAAGCAGTACTTCTCTCCCATTGAACGCGTCACGTCAATATGTCGCCCCCGCGTATTGTTGAACACGTTCCGAAGAGCCTCAGCGCAACGCTAAACTTTCCTACCGCTTTCAATGATTCGGCCTTCCGGCGAACCAATAATTTTTATGCGAAGCATATTAACGTAGGTTTCGGGCCTTCGCGCGACGCCCGGCGGTGGCCACCATTGACCCTGAAGTGGGGTCACGTGACATGACGTCACGTGATGACGTCACACAGGCTGCAGATGGGGCCTCATATCGCGCCGTCGGTCGCCTCCCGGCGGTGGCCACCATTAACCTGCAAGTGACCTTCAAGTAGGTCACGTGATGACGTCACACCGGCTGCAGATGGGGCCTCATATCGCGCCGTCGGTCGCCTCCCGGCGGTGGCCACCATTGACCCTGAAGTGAGATCACATGATGTGACGTCACGTGATGGCGTCACACCGGCTGCAGATGGGGCCTCATATCGCGCCGTCGGACGTCGCCCGGCGGAGGCCTCCACGCTTCGGTTCGCGCCGTCGCGCGCGCCGCGGCGGCGGCGCCACCATCGCTGCATCACGTGATATGTGACGTCACGCCAGGGATGAAGCGGCGCGCGCCCGCCGTCGCGTCAGTCTCTGTGCCCGCAACCACGCCAGCGTCTTTGCGCCGGGCGTGTATGCGGTCAAGATGCCTCCAAACACTAAGGATACGCTGAGGTTAAGCCCAGTGGATGCTTCGCATCCACTGGGCTTAACCTTGATAAGCCTCCAATTTTTTTTAATTATCCCGCAATTTAGGGACCCTTTAATGCTTGAGAGGCCTTTCGCAGTCAACGTGCCTAGCGTTCACGTATCTCGCTGCAACTATTTGTTCGAAAACAGCTGCACCTACATGACAGACACTGACATTCATGGTTGGTTACAAAGCTTTATAAATATTATAAGAACGATATTCATTCACGAACGTTGCAGTAAAAGCAATCAGATATGCGGAAGCCCGCAAGGTCGGGTGAGTTCACGAAAGTGGAGGACTGTCATCCACCAAACGGCAGCACGACCCGAGCGACCATGCCAGTTCAATCTCCTGGACCAGCACAAGGTTTTAATGAACCATGAAGCTTCTTTATGAGCAACCTGCGATGGGCTTCCTTTGTAGCTTGGCACTACTGTTGGGTGAATGAAATTTTTCCACTTTCAAGTTGTAGTAGAGCAAAATACTGTCTGTACACCAGCCTCCTCACCAGATCATTACGTATGCAGACGTATTCTTTACATCAATCAGAATACTAAGAAACACCCGAAAAAAAAAAGATGTGATGAGTATACGACATCACTCTCAAACTGGATGAAACAAAACTAGGTACATTTGGATGCTACGAAAACGACGTATCTCATCTCGCCCAGTAAATAAACATGTTAAACATGACATAAAGATAAAATTTGACGGGAACATTATCAAGCCAAAAAAAAACATTTCTTGGCGTATGGTTCAGCGAAGACTTAAAGTGGAACGTCCACATTAATCATCTAATTAATCAACTTTCGCAAACGGTAGGATGGCTGTACAGGATCGGTTCCCTTACTCTTCAGTGGGCAAAAAAAAATTTGTACTATTCGCTCTTTTATTCAAGAGACTGTTGAGGCGTATTGGCATGGATGACGAAAAGGTAAAGAAAAGTTATAACAAACGAATTGTTCATTAAAAAAAAAGTCGCAGTTGTGCCCGCAAGGCGCAGCATCGATTGCGACAGCAAATTAGGGCGGAGCTATACCAAGTAAGAATAGTAGTTTTATCGGCCGTATGAGCTTGGCATCGTTGTCTTACTGACTCAATTAACAAGCACGGCTTCATCGCGCACGAGCAAACCTGAACACACCCCACTCGATGAATGCGGACACCCGCTCTGAAAACGCTAGTGCGAGCAAGCGCGGCAGCAGCAGCGAGCGAAGTGACCTTAGTGCCGTCTATCGGCTTTAACGCAAGCGCGGCGAGAACACAACGCGCACAAAGGTACGAGCCGTCTCCATCTCACTTTCAAGATAATGCTCGCGGCCACGCGCGACCATGCAATTTCCGCACTTTTTGGCAGTTTCGAAGCCGCCCCCCCCACTTCTTCCCCCTCCCCCCCGCTCCTTCCCCGCTTGCCTCCATTTATGCCGCGCGAGAGTGAGGTACGATCATCAGTTCCCCTTGCGTCCGGTCGCGAAATGCGCAGCTACTGCCGGGGCGCTATTGTGATATCTGCCATAGGTAATGTTTAAAAAGTTTCGGGCAGCTAAGAAAAAAACACCCCTTATTATTTTTGTCATAAGTAGCCACGAGTGCATATCTTTTCTGTTGTTGTTGCCGTTGTTGTTGTTTTCACTCCTATTTACTACTGTACAAAAATTGTCTCTCATTAGCTGCTTTTCTTAGTGGGAAATATATATAACTTGGTTCCTCATGGTGTTCTGTTATGATGCGTCAAATGTTCTCGCCAGGCGTATAAAACGCCTTTTCTTTCTGTTCCTTCTCTTGTGTATGTATGCAAGACAGAAGTAATCTTCCGCTTCTTCTTCTATTTCTTCTTCTTGTTCTTCTTCTACTACTACAACTACTACTACAACTACTACTACAACTACTACTAACTACTACTATACAACTACTATTACTACTACTACTACAACTCACAAAGGTAGGGAGTCCGGGGGAACCGGTCAGCAAGGATATCGGCAAGGAGAAACAGCTTTCGTTGCTTCTGTATGCAACTGAAAGGTGAGTCTGCAGGATGATTGTCGTCACGTGCCTACAGAGAAAAGGAAAGGAGGACAGTTACGGTGAAAATACACTAGCTTCTGGCGACCAAAAGTGCCTAAGCCGTTGATGTCAATTACCACTAAGCAAACTTTTATTAACACGGAAGATTAGTATAAGGTAACTGACATTACGAAAATACACTTCGGAGATAGCAAGACGGCCACACTTGACGGGACGGAAGCGTAGTTATCTTAAGCCAGAAAAAGCTTGAACAACCTTAAGTTGCATCACCAGCTCACCTGACGTCATAGATTTTGGTAGCGCCCGCTCAAGTTAACTGTTAATCGGGAAAGGGCCACATTTCGCTTTAAAGGAACCGAATACTGGACCCATCCAGCTTTTTGTAACTTTTTCTCCCCATATACGACGAAAATACGAGAAAGATACTTGCAAATCCGTGACGCGTCACACTGATATGCGACAGCGTCACATTTAAAAAAGAAAGTTTGGCCTTCACTCGCATTAGTACTATTGTGCATTTTTCTGTGAAATAAATCGAATTAGAGTTTTTAAAAAATGATTTTTTTTATTTAAATATGGATTGGTCTTTAGTGTCTTCTTAACATATTTACTCGCAGGTACTACACACCTAAGCACGACGTGTATCGGGCATATCCCAACCACGCCAACGTGCAAATTTGCCTAAACCATGCATGAACACGTCAAGGCGAAGGCGAAGCGTTCCCTCTCTTTTATTATACACAATTAGTATGGTAATCATATTTCCGAATATGGACATGCCCAAGTATGCTTCCTCCACGGAAAGTTTGAAATCTTTATTAAGTCCTGAATACTGATTACCTTCGATGGTGTCGTTGCACATATACGCAAGTGTAACAATTTCAAACAGTATTATGGAATAAATATTTCTCTAGGTACATTTGAGGCAATCGCTTGTAACGTCCTTGAAGCAGGATTACCAATAGTGGTATACCACTATAAGCTGCAGAGGAAGCTTTAATTAAACATTGTTTTACAAGCGGAAACGGCTTGCATAACGTAATCGTAACCATCGAAATCTGGCTTGAGTAATTTTATATGCTACCTAATTTATCCAGGATTTTCTTGGGCAGCTTCGTAGAATTATCTTAAACCAGCAATCTTAAATCGACGTTTTTATTGTCAATAAGGCCAGCTTTTACACGTCATGCATTATATCAAGTCGTCATGCGTTACTCTTCATACACTTGCCGCTGTGCATTTGAATTAGTGTTTTATTATCATGTGACTTTAGCTTAACCGGTACAGCATACCCACTGCCTATCTTTATTGTCGCGCACTCATATGTAAATTTCTTGCCCTTGGTGTAACCTTGTTAGGGCAAGCTGAGTGCGACCTAAAGGAGCAGAGTGCACCCATGTAAAAAAATATAGTTTTTGATGAACGTTGGTCTTCATGTTGCAAAAGCAGAGACGATGGCTGCGCGAAAAAAAAAACAACTGTTTTGAGCTCTGTAGATGTCCTCTGAATGCACTGCCTTTGGCGTTACCGCTAATATATGCAAAGTAGTCAAGCATTTAGTAAATATGGACTACCATACACACACTACCCATTCTTAGTGAATTAGGCGTACTCCGCCAGCTTCATTGCCAGGCTTTCTGATGCGAAACCTCGTAACAATATAGTAATGTCCCAAAAAGTGGAATTTGTAATTATCCTATGCGAAATAAAAGGCGATACACTGATAAATATTCTGCATAAGTACCCTCGACAAAATATACCACCAGTGATACAAATGCACAAGAATTTATCCCAGTTCATTAAATAATAGATTATGTCTTTCACCATCCCAAACCTGCACATTGGTTTATGTGATGGGCCTTAGTCAATGGCTCGGGGTTGATTTTGCCCAACTCGCGTTTTCTTACGTGACCCCAAACCACTGTACGCGAACCTACCTACTTACCACCCAAATCGGAATGCGGCTGCCGTGGCGGAGTAAAGAACGTTATTGCAGAACGCCATAGTCAATGAACTACCACGGCGAGCAGCCATTCTTGAGCAGCCATTACTGTTTGATTTTACGAGGACAAAGTAAGAGGCAACGTGCTTTCGCAGTGCCCTGCACGCGGTGCTCATCTGCTCCGTTTTCTTTCAGCTGCAGGCTGCAAAAATATACTCGGTCTTACTGCATGCTCACGACCTCCGCCAAGAAATTGTTGACTTCCTCAGAGCTGGAAAGCCACACGCCCAGGAACGTCATAGGTTCGGTCATGCGCATATTTCGGGCCATGTTGACCGCATTCGACAAGGCCTGCGTAGAGATGCAGTCAAAAGTGTCAAAGAGAGCCCGCCGTTTCCTATTTGCACATGCTGAATATAGCTGAAGTTTAATAAAAGTGTATTCCCGAATGAGCACTCAGTTGCAATGGGCGCTGATTCAATGTGCGCGTTGTATTTATTCCAGTTAACCACTGAATTGCAAGGCATGCGATTTCCTGTTTGTTTTTGTTTGTCTATTTGTGTTTGTGTTTGTCTTTAGGCTATTGCGTCCAAAGGAGAATAAAACAAGGTCGAGAGGGCTGTTTTATTTCTACCTTTATGCATACAGATACGTATCGCGTTACACCAGGAGGGTTTTTGCATGTTCATCAGATCGTAAAAGGTGAGTATATGATTGCGGCCATTGACGCTGTGACTCCCGCGTTGATAGTACTGAGATGAGGCAATCCAGAGCAATATGTAGTTATGGAAAAAAAAAGAAAACGCCATTGCAGCGTAAGAACACGTACGCAATTCACGACTTTAGCGCTGTGGGCATGGCACCCGGTTCTCCTGGGCTGGAGGGCAACGAACTTGCCCACCAGTTCGCCCTAGAATTGGAACACCGGGTAGAGGAAGGTGAGCCACAGTCCATAATTAGTTATAGGGACATTACGAACCATTACAAGATGGAGAGGTGCCGTTATCTCGATCCTCACAAATCGCTTAGCAGAGAACAACAAAAGACCTACAGGCACATACAGGCAGGGTCCTTGCCGCACCCTTGCCTTCAAAACAATATGTACCCGGAAAGGTAAGAAAATGAATGTAATTTCTGCAATCACTCAGTTAGGCACGCTCCAACACGTCATTGGAGTATGCGATTTCGTCAAGGCGAACCCCCACCTCTTACCTGCCCCACTACCCTACCCCATCCCTCATCCACCCTTACCGAGCAATGGGAGACCTTACTAACCAGCCCCACCCTGGAAGACCAGCTCGTCCTGATCTCCAGGGCCCAGGCGGCTAGGGAAGCGTATGGGTCCCATGAAGAGGGAACCACTTCCATCGACGGCGTCTAAGAAGTTGTCGAGCTCGACTCAATGAAGTGGTCTCTCTCTCTCTCTCTCTCTGAAATAATTTTAGAACGGAATTTAAAGGCCGACATGGCATCAGTGGCAGGCGATAGAGGCGGGTGCATGCGTTGGCGTGAGTGCCTTACCACCAAGCCCACCAATCCCCGCCCTCCTGATGGTTGAGCATTCAGTAAGTGCGCGGCACGTCGTCGCGGTATGCTTGCTGCTAGGGTGTGCGTGCTTGATCTATAGGTCCGCCAGATCAAGAACGACATTTTTCTGGTGAAGCATATGATAAATGATGAGCTTTCCGCCGCGCTTGGAACTGGTCCGGTAGTTTAGGAGATCGGGACACTCTCTGCTCCGATTACGTGCCTGCGCGTTCAATATACAAGTAGCTGAAATAAGCAAGTGCTTTAATAAATTTAAAGGCACTTACTAGCTGCTCAGTTCCTAAAAAGTTAAAGGCTAGTAGTATATTGCATCGCGTTTTTATTATGGCTCTTCTCACTGTGAGTCTTCGGTTCTGTGTACTTAGAATGCTGAGCTCGTCGCTTACCCTAGAGATGAAAGAGCAAGCTGTCTACCGACTATTATCAAGAGACGTGTCCTACGTAGGAGGCTATCAATTCTATTGAAAATTTTCGATTCGCAAGAGGTCTAACGATGTCACCAGATAATACATTTCTTTTACTTGGCGTGGTATCTCGTGCTACACGGGAAATGTTGCGCACTCTCCAATTCGGTATTTGTCAAGTCGTAAGTTCCAGGGCGGGACAACGACAGACTAATGACGTGGACACCTCGTGTTGAAACGTTAAAGGAAAGAAATATCAAACGCGGGTGTATTCCGTATGCTATCAAACAACAACAACGCCATCCATAATCCTGTTGATCCCATTGACCTACAAAAAGACAGACATTATCGTTTCATGGTGTGAAAAATGGCTCATGCCTCCTACCCTAATAAGTGCCAATGTGTGTCGTTTTCGCCTAAGCGCAGCATTACAAATTACGCGTACCACATAAGCTCAACTATGATACCACGAACAGACTGCTATAAGTATATAGGTGTTTACTTGACATCGTCATTATCATGGGTTACTCACATTGAAACAATATGCGCAAACACCTCGCGCACACTTGGTTTTTTGTGTCGCGATCTGAAATATGCATCGCCCGCTATTAAAAAACTTGCACATCAGACATACGTTCGGCCGAAACGGGGGTACGCATATATCTGGCCCCTCGCAAGCATATCTCACCTACGAATTAGAAGCCATTCAGAATCGTGCTGCACGCTTTATCGTGTCAAACTACTCAAGTAAAACCAGCATAACTGAACTAAAACGCACACTCGATCTTCCCAGTCTCCAATCACGTCGTATCATCTCGCGTCTCTGTATGCTTGACTCTTTCTACTATCACCCAGCCAGACACCCTCGACTACAACCCCCGCCTAGAATCTCTCCCCGTCTCAACCACAGCTGTCCAATCGCGCACATTCAGTGCCGTACGTCTTCGATGAAGGATTCTTTTTTTTTCCAAATACAATAGCGCTGTGGAACACTCTGCCCGACTGTATTGTCTCTTCCGCCGACCACAGGACTTTCCGTGAGAAACTAACAATTCACTGCACCTAGAATGGTTTGTTAAAAAATGCATTTACTATTGACCCCTTTTAATTAATTCATAGTGATTTGTTTTCTCATGCATAGTATGTATTTAGCAGTATTTATGTAGTAGTATTTTGTTGTATTTTATAGCTTTTTTACAGTGATATTGATGATAGTACCGCTTGCTCGGTTCCCTCCTGAGCGTTGTTTCCTTTTCTATTCTTCGTCTATCTTTTCTTCCTCTTTTCCCTCCTTTGCGTGATGAAGAGTTCATCACACTTCGTTTGCCCCCGCCTTATGTAATGCCTCCGGGCATTTAAGGCTTCAATAAATGAAATGAAAAAAAAAATAAAAAACAGCGCTGGCTGCTGCGTGAATGCTTGGCTTCGCATGTATATGGCTCTCGATGAAGGTCTCCTGTGATACAGCCTTAATACGCCGCAGGGTATTTTCTAAACGAACATGAAAGCGTTCCCTAGTACGCAAGCAAAATCCTTGAGAGTGTGCCTCGGCCTACCGAAAAACACATGAAGTACAGGAATCATTTCAGAAAGCAGACGCCTATCGGTTGCAGTGCTTCTGCAGCAGGAGTTTCTTCGAGTTCATATGCACTTTGCTGCCAGAGTGCCACGTAATTCGCTTGCTTCAGGCACTTGTCCTGTCCTTCGGAGGTTACTGCGGACTAATTCTCAAAGCACTTCTATGCCGGCGGAGCCGCCATAGAAATTCCCTTTTTGGTCAATTTTCACTTCAGTGGCTGGGTGTTCAAAAGCAAGAGAAATACACCCGCGCCAACACGGACATATTTCGCTCTATAGCATATTAACAGCAACTACAGGGCTCACCATCATATTTACACTGATGGCTCTGTAAGGCGTACATGATCTGTCATTGATATGTGGATTCCGTCTGCGAGTGTTGCCATCTCTGCCACTCTCAGTCGTCGCACTTCAGCTACAACCGCTGAAGTAGCTGCACTGCCGGCAGCTTATGTTTACATCATAGACCAGAGTACTGCGTCCTGGATCATCTTCAGCCACTCAAGAGCAAGCCTACAGTCCGTGAAGTCGCAACGCACGTAGGAACAACTCATCACGGACATCAGACGCCTATGCATGAAAGCCTGCGAGCGGCATCAGGGCGTTGTGCCACAGTGGTTACCTTCCCAGTGCGGTATACAAGGCAACGTTCAACCTGACTTTGCTGCCAAAGCTTAATGGACACGACACTTTACGAGAAGTGATCCAGATGCCTGTCCCGAGAAAACATGCGGCGACAGTGGCATGTCCACACGCTTGACGATTACAGCGATCTCTGTGGACAGATGCAAGCCATCAGTAGTGATCCCTAACTGAATTCTAACCATCTGGACACTCCTATATGCCACAAGACCTCAATAGGCATGGCCAAACATGCCTTCACTGCATCAGGCTCAACGTGACCTACAGGAACTACTTCAAGTGCCATATTCTACTGACGGACTTGCCATTGTGCTCTGAAAGTAGCACCACATAAAACCTACAATATGTTCTGTGCGACTGCTGCCGCTACTCGTCAAACAGACAGTCTGTGAAGGCGTCACGACACGTGTAACGAAATTCTAGCTTAGAACTGCGGCATCTTCTCGGCCCGTGGCAAAGCAGCTCTTGCGCCTTACGCGCCACGGAAGCACTGCTGATGTTCTTGTGGGCCAAAGTTTCTTTAAAGCTTAAACATTAACGAAATTTTGTAAATATATTTGCAGTGTATACAAGGTGTTTCACGTAACTTGAACGAAGGATTTTAAAAGAGTTGTTAAACGCCGTTGTGTGAAACTAAGGAGATATGGTTAACCGTCATGTGGCTCTCTTCAAATTATTCTTCTTATATTTAGCGCCTGATTAATTAAGTAATTTGGATAAGTTATTCAACATTTTTACTACTCACTTTAAGGCCAATTGGATTTCGTTACATTGTAGAGGGGGTTCAGAAACGACCAATCCAATTTTCTGTGGCCACGAAGAATCTGCGTGGTGACCTTTCCCGTCGTTTAAAGAAAGCCCGCGAAATATGAAATAAAACCACGTGACGGCGCTCATGCGCTATTAGAGTGCCTCGATGTAGCGCACCGCCGTACAGGGTGCTGACACCTTTTGGCCTGCGCGGCGCCGCCATTTTGCTCCGCAATCACCTAATTGAGGCGAGTCGCTTGCTACGCCCGTTCCTTCCAGCCTTGGCAAAGTAGCATTGTTGGGGAGTTTGCGAAGCTTCTATGTTGTGCTCCAGGTGCTTGGCGATTGAACTGTGTTCAGCCGCAAAAACCAGCATTCCAGGGTGTTGTGCACCGCTGTGTGCTGGCTTGACAACGAAAGGCATGCGCCCTTTTCGCTTTCAATGGCATAAGGAACGGAGAAAAGTATGAGAGGCGAAAGTGAGGCCTAAAAAACAGGAATGCGAGTGATAACTCGAAGATCTGCGAGGTAAGCCATAAAACCTATGCTGCTTATTATAAGAGTATTGCACCTGTCCGCCTTTAGGAACAAGCATTGTGTGGTTAGAATAATGCCAAGAAGCTTGCTTTTGTTTGTTTGATCATTCTTATTGCGGCCGGCACGCCGCATTATCAGTTTTTCTGTGACGCGAGATGCGACCAGATTTATCTCGATTGATCCGAGCCACGCGCGACTATGTCGGGTTCCAGAATTTTGTCGTTGTCTTTAGCATGTTATCTCGAAGTTTCCTTCGCGGCTTTAAATTGAGCTTGGACGAGAGCGGGGGGCATCCCGTTCATCGATGACAGCCGAGCAGGTTAGCTCCTACGGCCACCGCGAAGTGGTGCAGTTCTTAGCCGGCGCAGTTAGTGTTTCATTTAGGAGCCTTTCCGTGCCTCTTTCACGACCAAGGCAGATAATCCACAACAAGGCAAATAATTTTCGACATACGCGGATAACTCAACATCAACTGGTTGCCGATTTGTAGAAACAGACAGAATTGAAGCCTACCTAGCTGCACGGTAGTCATTTCCTCTGAGATCTAGGCATGCAAGCACACGCTATTTTATTTCTGTGTGCAAGGAGCGCCTAGGATTGCGAGTAAATGTGCAAGACTTTCATACACCTGAATTTTCTGGCGCAAGCGCACGCTAAACAAGAATGTCGGCCGACGCTCCATTGCCCGCCGCATCTGCGCTCGCCACAATATGGCCGTCACGAAAGCAGTCCCTGCACCCTGTACCGCAGCGCGCTACATCGAGGCACCCTATCGCTATCGTATTGCAGCACCCTAAACCAAGCTTCAAGCATATCGCTTATCAGGGACGACGGCGCTTCCTATGCCACCGTCAAAGATTCTAACGACGCACTATGAAGTTTATGCCATAGCCGCGGCCGATCACTTCGCCACGATCCGTGCGCACGGTTATTACGCTCAAAAGACGGTTGAGAACACTGCTATAGAATAGCGCATAAGCATAGTCACGTGGTTTTATTTCACATAACGCTAGCTTTCTTTAAACGGCAGGAAAAAAAAAAGAAATCACCCGTAGCATGCATGTAACCACAAAAAAATTGCATCAGTCGTTTCTGAATCGCTTCTATAACGCGACGATACGCAGTTGTCCCTAAATTGAATATTAAAAATTTTGCTTAAATTATATTAGTTAATTAACTAATTGAGCATAATATCAAAAGTACGCTAATGAGCGCCGCAGGACGCCAAACTATATGTCGTTGATCTCATTCTTCTGCGGGTAACCACCTCATTTAAATCCTTGGTGAAAGTTACGTGAAGCACCCTGTATGTGTGTGTTGGTGGTATGTGTATGTTTGTTGCTGTTGTGTGTGTTGTAAAAGTGTTTATCACTGCGTATATCGTAATGGTCATCCAGCCCCCTGGAGCATCATGTCAGGAGATAATGACAGCCTATTATCTCCAGCATATCATTAATCTTGTGCCTCTCTCTCTCTATTACATCCATGTAAACGTTTAAAAGATGCCGGGCACCATGCACTCGTCCTTCTTTATTGATCATGGTGAAAATATTGTTTGTAAATATTACCGCCATTTACTCTATATTTTGTCCTGAAACAGTGACTTCTAAAATATCTTTCCCGCTGTTGGATTTCAAAAGCTGCTTTAATGATATCGTACGAGGGCGGCATTTCTTACGATCGAAAGTGAATCCGTCCTATAAAGCGCGAGGCACTCAAACAGTAAAAAATTCTGGCCTAAGCTCTCAGCAGAGTAGTCCAACATGCCTGCAGGTGTGGCAGTGCTGTTGGGCGCATATGAATAGTCAACATTATCATCATAGTCATCATCATCCCAATTTGTTGAACCGTTAAAGTCTCCTTTCCAAGGTATTACATAAGGGACAGCACAAGCAGAAAATGCAGATAGCTGGTACAAAATCTAGGAGAAAGTAGTGTGGAAGTGACAGAAAGGGTTATGCAAGACTTATGCAAGGCTATGCGAGCTGTCTGTGCTCCAAAAATCTGACAGGTGTTGAATAAAGCTGAATTAAGTTGAATTGAATTAGTCTCTCTATACAGTGAAATGGCGGTCCTCATAGGGCGGCGACCGGTAAAGCTCGCTCACATTAACGCACCATAGCTAATATATGTATATATATATATATATATATATATATATATATATATATATATATATATATTTGGAAAACGAACTGCCTCGCAAAGGGCACTGCTGATAATAAAATAAGTTCCAGCGCTTATCAAATGGGTGCCGCAGTGCTACAGTTGACTTGCCAAGGAAGTCCGAGCCTCTCCTTAAACAATAGAAGGGGGGCCGGTTCCCCCCTGACATTAAGCACTGGGGTTATGTATACAAAACCAACTCAGAACTCCAACAAATTCAGGTGGCAGCATGGCTACACGTGAATTCAAGTTAACAATATGATACAAACTGAGCTCTCTGTGAAGGCATGGCCCAAGATCTTGCCTGGAACATTGCTGACAGCATGCGGAGATTGATTCCAGTCTTGAACGTGAAGTCGAACACACCCATGGCCGATGCGTTCATGGTGCGCACAAGTTGGGTAAGCTGAGTGCCCATTTTCGGTATGACTTCGACAGTGCTGCCACTTTTCCCGACTCCGGCGAGCGTGAAACCGAGGCCTACCTCCATGTTTTGGGCGGCCGCAACAGCCTACGAAATAAGAGCGACAGATGCGAAATAAATGTGCTTAGAGGCGACACTGATACCACGCAAAGCTAAATGCTAGTGCTTAAGCCAGGCGTCTATTGGAAGCTAAGCCCGGAACGCTTAAACCTTGCAGTAAAGCGTGACAGTCTATCAGTCATATATGTTAATGGACTACAACCGGAGTGAATATGGCGTTTCAATGCCGGTTCGTGTTTCCTTAATGGAAACCAGTGTCGTAGTCAATTTTTAAGAGGAGGCGAGTAGGAAAGCCGGGGTGGTCTCGTTGTGAACTATTCCAAGAGGTTGGCGACACTCTGGCCTTATACCGTTGGCTCGCGTTTAACTTTGTGATCACCAGTGTGTGGCTTTTTTCGACAGGTAAACTAGTCCTTCGGGGACTTTATATGCAGCTAGCACAAGAATAGCACAAGCTGGCTTACCTCTTACTCATTAGGGCTTCAGAAAGGAAGTTCACGTAAACTCATTCTTCGTTCTACAGTAGTGTACAGCTCGAAAGTTGTTTTGCGTGCTCCGTCCATCTGCTCTTTCGATTACACAGTTGCAGTATTCGGCATGGGCCGTTCTCAACCCAATTTATTTACATGACGTTGCAACGATAAAACAAACCGTAGAATTACCTGCTATGCAATTAGCTCACGCTCTGTGCAGGGTACAGTGCGGCCTACTGTTATAACTTTCGAAGTCTTCCCGCGCGCAAGTGTACAATCGCCCTGTGGGGTATCCTGCAAGAGTCCACCTAGTGGACTGTCCATTTCGGCCGCTGCTTATTGGCTAGGGCCGCTCGTCTCCTCCTCACTTGTACAGCTGCATCCAATCAGCAACGGCCGAAATGGAAAGTCCACTTGGTGGACTCTTACATAATACCCCGCCTTCTCTGCAGCAAATGGCTGACGGTTGATGGCGCTGCTTCCTTTCTACACACACCACTGTGTAGGACATTCACACCATCTTCAGCCATTACTTTCAGCTTACCCTCTGGCAAATGTGCAGCAAAGTAATAGCCGCACATTAGAGTGCTACCTTTAACGGAGGATCACCCGGCATGTAAAAAGCCGTGCCAAAGTCAACGCCACTACACTCCAGTGACTGTTCGCGGAAGCTATACACCATACGATGTGCGCGCTTTCGACCAAGTAGATGTCCAAAGTTGTCTTTGTAATGCGGTTGAAGCAAAAGAAAAGCTATTAAGGAGGGTTTTAAACATTCAGCCTATGGAAGCGTTACTTTCGTAATATTTCAACCTGTGCATGTGACTGCCAGAAGTGTTTATAAACTAGGCACTAAATATTCTTTATCACGACCTACTGCTATTGCGACTTAATGACAGACGCAGAGTGGTGCTTAGAATCATATTCTTGCAATACTCATCCACCTAATTTATTCCCCATGCAGGACGAAGGCCTCTCCAAGAAGTCTCCAGTTACACCGTCATATGTCGGCTAACTCCGCGGTATGCCCACAAATTTTCTCATTTCAGCTCCCCGCCCTTTCCACGGCCGTCCCCAAATGTGCTTGCTTCCCTTTGTAACCATTTCATTACTGCACTATATCAGTGCAAGGAAATAGAAGATAGCTTGATTCGTACCGTCTCTTTATGACTGTCACTGATGCAAACGCGTCCTTACTTTTTTCGCCATGCTTTCGCCGTGCTGCTGTAGTTCGGCCATAAGGGGGTTTGATTACGTGGAGGGGGGCGGGGGGAGGGGTTCGATTGATTAAGTTATTTTTTATTGTATTCTTTTTTGTCTGACATTTGCAAAGCGGCTACTAGGTTAAGACAGTACACTACTACTAGAGTTACCACCAGTACTACTAGTACTAACAGCGTTGCTACTAGTGTAAGACCAGTGGAAGACTGCATTCATTTCATTACGCTCCATTCTTACTGCACTTTAAAGAAAGGGACGGCATTATGCGTTTTGTCAACACCAGCATCTTTTAAGTTAAGGCAAAAATTATTAAAGACTTCTGGCGACAGCTTCTTTGCCAGTTCAGCCCATGTATGAAGTCCTGGGTTGGGAAATGACTTTTTTTTAATAAATGGAGCTGATTGGTCTAGACATGTGATGAGGTTGTAGGTTTTTTTAATTCTCTATGGAACTACGCAATGTAACAACAAAGGCTACCCAGAATTCTCATCGAAATGTCTATATCTTTTAATAAAATAAAACATTATTTGCCTTCTTCACTGGTGTTTGGCGTATCTGTTCTGTTGGTTTTCCACGCAGTATAAGGTTCACTAAGCTCGTATGGGAGAGAGAGAGAGAGAGAGAGAGAGAGAGAGAGAGAGAGAGAGAGAGAGAGAGAAGTTTATTTACAGAAAGGCAGAGAGGTCGGCCTGAGCTATAACTTGCTCTGGCCTGCTACTCTACTCTGGGGAAAAGGGACGGGGAGGGAAACGGCTGATGAATGATGATGGTATAAGGAAGAGATGCGTATATACAAATTCACAGAGTTGTGGTATCTCTAAAGGCGCGCGTCCAGCCCAGTGGCTTGGAGAAAAGCTACAGCGGCTCTTGTTACCAGGGCTGCGCTGGTTGCATTAGGCCAAGGACCTAAAAGAAACTCGTCCGATGGGAGTGCAGACGTAAACTAAGCCGATCCAGGAGATAGTGAAATGAAAACTGGGTCTATCCGGGGATAGTCTAATAGAAACATTCGCCAATCCCGGAGAAAGTGTAATACACAGTCACGTGAGTCACATGGGTCGCGTAGCGGGGAGCTCCGCGGAAAACGCGGTCGCGTGGGTGGGAAAGGTGGACTAGGGGTGAGCGCGTAAAAACCCAAATAGTGTGAGTGCGTGGAATTTGCCTCCGTTTGGTGGGACCGAGGCGCATAATCAAAGCCAAAAACAAGCGTGTTGCGGATAAGGAACATGATCGCTATGCCGCAAAACGCGGCGCCGAAAACGTACCGCGAAGCAAAACGACAAAAACAACAAAAACTCAGCAGCCCCTAGTCAATGACTCCGTCAGGCATTTCCGTCGCAACGTACTACTTCACGTTACCAAGTAACCCAGTCAAACAACCAAACGAATGTTTGCATGAGCAATGGTGAAAATTGTCCTTCGCTGTAACGCCCATGTACGGTTCGAGTCACCGGCGACATCCTGCCATTTGTGACACTCCATTGTGTGAGATAGGAACAGCACATTCAAGGAAGGACACCCTAAGAGCAGAGTATAGATTAAGGACTGTGACGGCCGCGGATTACTGTGCGGGGACTTGCACTTGAATGGAGGCATGTGGTGTGCAAGTATCCACACGCGCACGTTAGACGGCAAGCATCGCGTAATCCTAGCATCACTATCCCTGATTCCGGCGTATTAAGATACATTTCTGCTTTCGTTTCCGGCAATTTATTCGCAGTACTCGCCTCAGCATTACCAGTACCTGCAATACCCACTAAAAGCGTGCTTTTTTTTTTGCGTGATATAGCTCCTTTTACACTAGTAGTCGCAAATACTTGCTGCAGAACACAATTGAATAATTTATGCTTGTCAGGTAGTCAATTATTGTTCAAGCTGACCACGCAACATAGAAGCGTCTGTTCAAGCGTGCCTGTAGCGGCGCGTCCTTGATACGTTACTTTACACTCCGCGTTAGTGGCCACTCATTGCCAAGTTGTTGTTTTTCTTTGCACCTGACAGAACACAAGATTGCTCCTATCCTATAGATCAGACTTCGGTTCCTCGAAAACAACGACATCCTGCACCAACCTAATTACAAAAATTTAATTCTGGGGTTCTATCGTGACGTAATTCCAATATGATCATAAGCCACGCCGTAGTTCGGTACTCTGGAACAACTTTGACCATTTGGTGTTCGTTAACATGTACATAAGGTATATTTTCGCGGTAATCACACATTTCAGCTTGTGTCGCCCCGCCCGCTATCTGCCATGGAAAACAAGAATATATAGGTATATCCTAGGGCACGATTTCGAAAGCAAAATTATTCGCTGATTAGCTTGTGCATGGCGCACTCGGTTGGACGCTTCCGGTGGCGTCATTTTTGTGGTGAACATTTATAAAGCTTAGGTTGGCGGCAGGCCTAAGTTCACCGCTTGCGCACCTGTCTTTCGCTCCATCTAACCCAGGTTTCAAATCAGTGCCAATGCGCTCTTTCACTCGATCTCTTTTTCATAGCTCGCACTAAAAGTAATGCATTTCTTTTTAACCTTTTCTTTCGCCGACGCACAAGTTATACCATTATACTCCACGATTCAGAAAGACCACTCACTGGTGCCTTTTAATTTTCAATGACTGGCAGTGCCGAAGGTGGCCTAATTGCTAACACAAAAGGCAAACAGGTGCACTGAAGCATCGCTTATAACAATCAGCAACGGCAGAAAATGACCGTTTCTGGTCAGGGCACGGCCACAGACCTCGATGAACGTGTTCCAACTCGTTGTTCCATAGAGCGACCGGAACGTCCCCTTCATTGCAACGAGATCTGGATACACGGCGTAGTCGCAATAGCCACGAGCAAAAATACTTTTGTCGTGGAAATCCTTGCCAACGACGCAGAACATCATTCCGCTCCGAGGGGTGGACATCGTCGCTTGCTCCGCTGGATAAATTCGGGAGCGTCCTCCGGGTTAATTTAGAGCTATTGCAACAGCTAATGCAAGCAAGAGAAGCAAACACATAAAGGCAAATACGTCCTCATGAATATTTCTTTTACATAAGCAGGATACGCCCAACTTTAGCAGTCTTAATGCTCTAGTCCTAAGATGCTATCCATGTGACGACACATCACCTAGGAGCAATATTAGCCTTGTATACATTATAGGCACTTGGTCTAAAATGCCAACTCCACCAATTAGCAGGGAACAAGCAGATTTCAGAAAAACCAAGGTGAACTTTATCTTCCTAATGTAGTGAAGCACCTACTACCCCCTACATTCAGCACTGCATTAATATTACCTGATGCATATGCGTATAGGGAACTTATTGTAAGATGGGTAACTTATGCCTGTTGTTCTACAAATGCTCTGTACATCAACTCTAGCTCAAGTGGTGAATGTATATATATACATAAAGAGAGAGAGAGAAAGGCGATGCCCTTTATATTGGGTTTGGGACAAGTATCACCTTGCCATATAAGAAAAAGTTATGCGCTCATGCTCCAACGCTATATCATGCCATAAAAGATTTTGAAAAATTGCTCCGATCGTGTTCATGTTTTACATTTACCCCAGATCTGTAGCCTGATTAGACCCAGATTGGCTACTAAAATTATTTCACTACTATGGCCAAGATTGACTGATTAGGCCCATACTGTCTGCTAAAATGCAGAGCATCAAAATATTGCTGACACAGCTGGCGAACAGTGCGCCGATACATCACGCGCTAACTTTTTATAACAAGATATCTCAGTGTCAGATTTCGTACGACTGTTACACCAAGGCTAGACTTCTTTACTTAATAATAGTCTCGCAATGACTATTCTCTTTTAGGTTGTATTTGTAATCTGAGCAAATTAAGCGAACATTTAAAGTCGCAACCATTCAATTCATCCCTAACGAGCCAATTTAAGAGGTTGTTGCCGAATGCATTCTGCTACATTAAAAGGCACTAAAAACAATTATTAGGAAAAGAAAGCAAGTGCGAAAGAATAGAATGACTACAAGAATGTGCCAATAAAGAAGTGCCTAATTATTTTTAGAAGCTCCTCCAGTTCCTCAAATGCCCTATGATAGCAGAACAATCCGTGGCTCCAGTGACATTGTAATCGTTTGAATACATATTTCTCTTGTATTAATACCGCTAGCTCTTGTTCGACGATTCAAAACATGCTTAGTGCCCGCATATTTACTACACCTTAAACCGAATCGCCAGAAGAACATTAGATGTATTGAAATAATTCAAAACTGGTTAAATATTCTGCTTACTCTTACGAACTGAGACTTATTTAGCCAGTGATATTGGCATCTACATTTGTCTTAATAAGTTTCCATCTCGGTTACCCTATCCAAGCTGTCCCAACCTTGGACGTACAAACCAAGCTCGACAATCTGAGATTTATTTTTAACATTTTGAGATTTCATTACGAAAAAGAACTGTCATTTTATAGATTATCTTTTGCGAAAAGGATTTTCATCAGCCTAAGCATTACTAGAAATTTATCGTAAGGCACGAAACTATGTGTAGTCGTACAAAGTCCATTGCGGAAAGGCCTGTACCTTCATTGCGAGAGCGAGACCATTTTCTCACGAGAATTAACAATGCCCTTGAAATAAAATAGCATTATTGATATCTAGTCATTCGTCCCTTTTTATAAGGCCGGTAAAACTGGGCAAAATGTATTATATACGTAATTTTTTTTCCAGAAATAGCTTTCGTGAAAAGCGTAAATCTTTTATTATCTAAGTACTCAGATTTTGTTCTTTGAGTGAAAAAATGTTTAACGACAAATATGGCGCGCAGCAGGGCGAACAGATGATCTCACAAACTAGGAATTTGCGAAAAAGAAAAGAGAAAACAAAGCAAAAAGACATAGTTTTGGGGTGTTTATATTTGCCAGTCGCACATTGAGCTGGTCCGAGTAAAACGCGTGCGAAATAGCGCGTCTGACAGAACAGTATTGTTTCTAAACTGAAAAAGCTGTATAAAGTTGCTGCGTGTTTTAAGGGAGAAAACATTTTTTGAAGTGGCCTCCTACCGGTCTCATAATTTATGTCGTGTTTTGTCTTCTTCGCAAAGCCTCCCGGCGGCAAATACAAGATACCTGGAAGTGAGCTTTCCTGCGCCATGGTATAGGGGCTTGTATAGGGAGCCTTTATTGCTGCTAAGTTTTCTCCTTCAGTGGTGGGGTAGCCACGAGCAGCCTTAGCGAAGCAAAACTACTGGATGGTATTTAGCAGCATGCAGCTGTCTGCCGTAAGTTTATTTATTTATTTATTTATTTATTTATTTATTTATTTATTTAGAAACTACTGTAGTCTTTGTAGGGGCCAATGCAGGAGGGGAGGGGGGGGGGGGACATTGGTGCAACATGAAGGGTCAACTGAGTTGTGCTGAAATATACAAAAGGAACAATGGCATAGGCATACCGCTAAGTAGAGACAACACCTGTACAGTGAACGCAACTCGCGAATGCAATAGAAACTTAAAAAATAACGGCAAGGACGCAACGCCGAGGACAAAAACATTAAAAAAAGGCTGAAGAAACAGAACTGCCATATGCAGGATGCTCATAAGACAACTCTTTTCGTGCATTCTTTGTAGTGCGGTAACACACAAGTTGACAATTTAAGTACTTAGTCCAAGCCATCTTTAAAGAGGTTCTTGAATATGGCCTATTTTTTTACAATTAATGACTTATAATGTGGAAGGAATATTTATTAACCGATTATTTCACGATACATTTATTTGTTCCCACTGCCTTTAAGGTCTAGAAGATGTTACAGAAAGGGACAGAGCTAGCTTGTTAACACAATGGCGAACAAAGCGCATTAGTAATAAGCACTTAAGAAAATGTCCCTCGATAGCATAGTAAAGTGTAAGAGCCTGATTTCATTGTTTTGTTGCAGTGCACAAGGCCTCTGCTCATTCCCCTGAGTAAAGCAAGTCCTGCTCCGGTAATGGAAGAAAGTGCCTCTCATGACTCTCTCATGACTCGCAGTTTGGTGACTTGCTACGAAATTCATGTGATGCTGGCTCTGGTGCAACATTTCTTTCGCAAGAAGTATTCGATGAAAATACTTCTTCCGAACTACGGAAATTTTTTTTTATTTTTTTTGAGCGCAGATGGTCAAGCGCTGTGATTGAGACAGTTAGTGTGGAATGGTCCACTTGGGCCTGGCCGCTTTTCTGATTAGCCCAAATACTGCGACTTATAAAAAGCTTATATAAAGATGTACCACTGAATTATTCACAAGTATCAACTAACAATCAATTTACCTTTCTTTAGACACTTAATAAAGAAAACTCTTTTTGACATGCACCTAGGTGGAAATAACCAATAACACTTTAGCTTCCAGACACCCCATCACATCGGATTTAAACGGGCCTTGCAGCACATTTCATCGAAGTCGTGTGAAGTGTACGGTTGGAAATCGTGCTCGCGTGGCGTATCGAAGAGTACGAAGAGGCGGACGGGCGCGCAACCGGGAGTATGCGGCCGTTATTCTTGTGACGTTGCGTTGGCCATGTTTGTACGGCTTATCGCTCTGCGCCAATAAACCCTGCAAAGTGTCTTTTCCCCCACATTTCACATGAAAGCACACAACTTTTGAGAAATATTTGGAGCAAAATGTGTTAGCGATACCTTCATTGGAAACGGAGCACGGAGCATTAATTGAAAGATCGCATTTTATCCGCTCTGCGGTGCTCCCTCGCAGTCTTCAACGTCTTGCACTGCGGAGGTATCAAACTTAACTTTCGTGTAGACACTCAGAAAGCAGGAGCATATCGTAGTTTTTTTTTAATACGGCAAGAATCATGAACATCGTTACCATTCCATACACTCTTGTGGCCATTCATAAGGTTAATGTTCCTCGGTATGTTTTCGCACATCCAGCCAATAGTCGTATGCGAGGGCGCCAAGGCGTCATCACGCACAATTTCTATGGCGGGAGTTTGGAGAAGCCACCGTAAAGCATGACCGATATTCAGGGACCGCTTCCACGCTCCATTTAATTGAATAGTGTTTGGCTCAGGTGTTCACGGAAGCGTTATCTTGCGTCTAGTATAATTTATTTACTACGCTGAAACCGTGTTGCAGAGCGTCTTTTAAGCCTAATTACTCTACTGAACTCCCGCTAACTTAATTTGCTGCTGATATGAAACAACCACATACGTGTTCTTTGCAGCTAATATTTATGTAGATTTAACAAAAGCTTAAGCTATCACTAATTATTATAAACATTTAGTCAATGTTAAGTCCCTAGGAATTTGATGCCCTATATACTCCGCTCTCCTCTGTTCCCATCAGCCCCAACCCCGCTGGCTACTAAAAAGTTAAATAACCAATAACGTATATATATATATATATATATATATATATATATATATATATATATATATATATATATATATATATATATATATATATATACATATATATATATATATATATATATATATATATATATATATATATATATATATATATATATATATATATAGCTAAATCATGGCTGGAAAACAACCTGTCCTGAACGTTTCACTGAAAAGAGGTACGCACACATTATCGCTGCGTGTCAGCCAACAACCTAAGAAATCTAAAGTTAATAAGGGTCCAGCCCCTAGAAAAAAAGCGTTATCCGATAGTTATCACGCCATTATGAAGCTTCCGGGGCACATTCATGTCAGTGGTTCGCTTATATAGAAAAAAAGCAGCAAGGCAGGCGGCGCCATAACATGGGGAACCCAAACAACTTACGCATTGCTTCAGACACAGGCATTCTAATCACTGGCGGGATGGGATGACCGGCGATGGCTGTAGCAATAGGTGGATGTCCGTCACTGGCAGGACCGCGAGCAGAACCACCAGCAGGACCACCAGCTGAACGGCCAGCGGGATCAACACCAGAGCCACCATCAGAACCACCAGGAGAATCACCAGCGGCACCACCACCAGAATCACCAGAAGAATCGCCACCAGAACCACTGCTGCCACCATCTCCGCCCCCAGCTTTGAAAGAAAGATAACAATGGCAGCATGAGTTAATCGCCCGGCAGAGAAAGATTGCTTGTTTTGTCTGCGTAAGAATTGCTGAACTGTTAATGAGAGCACTTTGCGTACCTTGCATGTAGTAAGACTAACACGGAAAGCTCCCGTACACGCAAAGACTTGACCGCTACGTGTTTTTTTCGTGTTCTTTTCGAAATTTTCTTATAACTATATAGGATTGTTCAAGGCCAGGTGGCATCCTATATAGGTTTCTTTATGGCCCCTTGGCATTGTAAGTAATCTTTCTAATCTTTCTCAGCCCCGCCCCAATATCTTTTTCTCGCTTGTTACGCATGTTCACCAAATATGCGTTTAATCGTTCCATTGACTAATTTTTAAACCTTCTGCTAATGTCCCGCGCACCCGTTGTATTCATTCTCCCCAACTCCTTTAAACTTGACACAATCCCAGCTGTGTTGCAACGAACGAAGAAGCGCTTCCTCGCTGCCTCTTTCATTTCCTTTAAAAATATATGTAACAGAGCTCCTATTGAGACAGTAGCAGAGATGGATATATGACGAATGCCTGAAGTAACAAAATCTATATATTCTGAAGGCTTAGAGCCAGGCACGTACCTAAGGGGGGGGCCCGCCCCTCCCCCTTCCCCCGCGCGAAATTAAGATGAATACCCCCCCCCCTCCCCACCCACGCCACCACTTCTCACACACATTCCTAAAGCGCCACCAAATCAATGTTGAGACTTGACAGCTATTCGGCGGTCAACACGTTGCTGCCTTTTTCACTCCTTTTGGATGGCGGTAGTTATCGGCGTCTCCTGGGATGTAAAGGCCAGTTTCCTCATCAATTCGGTGCCCGCATGATTAACTCGAGTTGCATTCAGTTGTCGCCGTCTATTCAACGGTCACGCGCATCGTTGTTGATTTTTAGTTTAACCTTCTTCGTTTAGACTGATCCAGGGACCAGGAAATGTATTCAGTTTGCGGTCAGCTGGTCTGTATGCACGTGGAACTGGTTGAGACCAGAGGAAATGCCATTTGCGCTTAAGTTTTCTTTTTGTTTCATTATTTCTTCGAATGACGGCTCGCCGCGACGCTGTGAGATCTTCGGAACCATATACCCGTGGTATGGGTTAGACAAGGTGGAAAATAAAATAATGCGAGACAGCGTCCATCAACAAACCATGCAATAACCCTTAAACCCTTAAGCAATATAACTGTCACCCGTTACCTCGTCTGGTTTTTCCCTAATTGTACAGCATTCTCGTGCAAAATTGGCAACTGGAAACCAGAGCAGCAAGGAGCTGACAAATGAAGTGATCTACTAAGGGAGAGAGCCAAGGCAACAGCCAAACAGGAAATAAAAGCGAAAATTAAGATATTTAACCGTTGTTTGTGAAAGCATTTATGAATCAACATCTTTTATTTAAAGAGGAAGCAGTTGTAACGCCGTTGGAAGTGAAGGACAATTCCGTGAGTTAATGACGCTTCTACAGTTATCATTTGAGCCGCCTAACGTAGCCGCTTCTCTGTTGTGCTTATATAGGTGTTTTTCTAACCTTCCGTGGTGGGCGCAGTAGGTGTAGAATCGCAGCTTCCTGTGCCATATGCGGTTGTACGCGACTGGCGGCCACGCAACTTTACGTAACTTCCCAAATAACAATACGAGTCAGTTGTGGCACTTCTGTCAGAGCAGTAAACGAGGGATCCAAAATAACTGTGATTGTTCCACGAATATATATTTCTGTATAATTCTTCCAGAGGTAATTCAAAAAACGCTACTATAGTAGGATACAACTTAAGTCTGCAATGAAGCCCCACCCACGCCCTTATAACCGCCAGCCACTGTTCCTCCGCGAAGCCGCAAATAATTCGTACTTCCAACTTTTTCTGTTACCCAAATAAGGCGGTAACTACAACAATGAAATTATTAGCGCGTAATTTTATACCTTTCACCTCGCCTATTATAGTGGAATGGCGAATGCATAATTCTTTATTGAACTGAAATAACATGCTTTATTCACTACAGCTATTTGTTGGGAAGTTTCACTTCAGTTGGCACTGAAGTTTCATAAGTAAAACGGGTTCAGCAGTGAAATGAACTGCACCGCAGTCTTTTGAAGAGTGAAATGCTCAGACTCGTTACATTTTGTCCATGTCTGCTGCACAACTCATTGCTTCCGCCGATGAAAAGACTATTCAGGAACAGCAGACGCTCCGGAGGTATCAAGTACGATGCCATTTTGAAAAGGCCGTATGACGACGATTTTGTTTGCTGCTGTGATTGGCTGGCGGAGTAACACAACTCCGCGCAGTCCGCGTGCCTTTGTTTTCAACTGCTGTTTTTTTAAGTTCTATTCTACTAAAGTTATCTTTATTTTACACTCTCGGGGCTTCTTTACTTGTTCTTGGCAGTGTTCTTCCTGCGCGAGTTCATTTGGCGTGGTTCTTTGTTTGCCAAGTTAAGGAGAGGTGTATCGCGCATGCGTACCTGTAAAATACACCTTATTTCATTTCTTTTTTGTGGGTTTATGCGCTTTTATGGTGAATGGTGGGCGTTATGCACATTTGTACTAGTAACCCCCTCATTTGCATAAAAAAGTTGCCTAGGGTTGCCCCCCCCCCCCAACAAATATACTGGGTACGTGCCTGCTTAGAGCTATACAATGTTTTAGCCCCTGTAATGATAGCGCTATGCAACGTTTTGTCAACTGTCTGCCCCGTATGCTTCTCCCTGCTCTAGTTTTACCTCCCGCTTTCCACGCCCATTGCCGTATACTACAGTATTGTCTGAAATACATATCATTTCTGCATTCAATCCGCCGCGGTAGCACAGTAGCTGTAGTGTTGCGCTTCTGATTCTTGATGCGGCCGTGCAGGCCGCATTTCACTGGGGGCGAAATGTGAAGAGCTGTCGTGTACTAGGATTTAAATTCGCGTTGGCAACGCAGTCAAAATTAATCCTCAGCCGCCCACTACGACTAGCCTCATAAGAAAATCGTGCTATTGACCCGTAAAACCCACAATTTAAAAAAAAAACATTATTTCTTCATTCTAATGGACATTACCCTGGCCGACTGGCTGATAGCATGTGCAAGTTTACCATTCACAATAATTTGCCCCGTAAATCCCTATTTACAAATTTCTCAAGCATACGATTGTTAAACAATTGCCTAAGAAGGGATGCGACAGGCTGAGCCAACGTTTCGATAGGGAGTATCACCTACGTCGGAGCAACAACTGTTTCCGGCTTTGGAGTTGTTGCGCTGACATAAGCCACTGCCACCATCGAAACGTTTGCTCAAGCCTGACATATTCCTTCTCTCCCCCTCCCCCCCTCCCCCCCTCCCCTGCTTGTTGACTTTATCATCCAATATCATCTATTTTTCTCTGCGCATATGTCTTGTTTGATTGTATAGCATACGAGGACAATGTTCTGAATGCGGTGCCGTACTTTTCAGCAATCCGCTCCTGAAATCTTTTAGAAACCGCTGTCTTCTATCACACGGGCTGAAACACAGATTTCAAGTAAGAAGTTGATAGTCTAGTTTTAAGCTCAAGTAATTATCATCATCGTCCCCCTTGCAGTGTACATAAATAGGTTGATTACGATGAAGATGTTGACTGCCTTTAAGAATTGGTGTTGTCGACAGATTTTTGGTTACAACGCCAGCTTTGACCTTGCCTGAAAGCTCACTCCACTGAAAGCTCGACCAACTCATTCCGCCACCTTCCCAATGCTATTGCTTCCGTCACGAAGAAAACGCTTAATATCATAGGGAACGGAGCACTGTGATTGTTGAAATCAGCGGCAGTTGATACACTTTAAGTGCCCTCTTTACTGTGCATATTCTAAAAAGCACCACTTTTGTATTTTTCTTAGGGCTTCAATGATCGCTTCGCGCATCCTTCTCGCCGGCACGCTGTTTTTGTTTCGTTTCTCTTTACTCATTCCACTGACGTGCAATATGTCTATAGGTATGACAAAACATAGGACCTGAGAGGAAAATGTTTGATACAGAAAAGCGACACAGACTATAACATGAAACAAAAATTCTTTACTCAAAAAGTTCAAGGCTATGCTCAATAACAGGTTTCTCTTTTACTGGCCACAGTTTTTGAAGCAACGCCTTCATTAATAGAAATGGTTGACGAAACCATTAATAGTCTACTCAGGGTCTCAAGGCTGTGTCGTTCCAAAGCAACATGCAAAACTGCAAACTGAACACAAAATCCGCGCGCATTGTAGAGAAAAAAGAAAGCACTGCACAAACGTGAACACATAAGAAAGTTACCGTAACTAGGTTAGCGAAGGAATGAACATGTGAACCGAGTGGAAGAACTTTGAGAATCACTGACCTTTTACGTGGTCTCCCGCATCTCCTGGAACAAGCAAACGAACCAGAAGTAGAAGATAATGCGTTTGCGACATTTCAAGTGCAACGTAGCGACAAAACATAGCTATTTCTGCGTGATGTCTGTTTTCATTCCTGATACAAGACGCTCTTTCTGCACTAGCTCTGCGCGCCCGAGATTGTAATCTCCACGGAGCCTCTGTGTTCTATCAGTCAGACGTTTTTCCCAGTGAACTGTTTCGTTAACGAAACGCGACATTTAAAAAACAACCTACGCGCTCTTTTCGCTTTATTTCTTTCTTTCTCAAGCTACCCATCTAGTTTTAACAGACGAGTTTGAACATACTCATGATTTGCGATATTCATTGTGGAACAGCAGCTTTTCGGCATCGCGATCACCGTAAAGTACTATGAAACAGTGTGAGCTGATCTATAAAAGTATCAGATGACGGAAACTTAATAGTTCTTGCTTGTACGTTCACTTTAAATTTATTGCTCTCAAGGAGCTCTCCTAAGCGAGTGCTCTTGAAAAGGAATTCATGCGTAACCACAGCTTCACTACGGGGCTTTCGAGCGCACGAGGAGGACGTCTGGTTACAAAATCAAGGTGCCTAAATCGCAGTGGACGGCTACTGAAACGCTGTAATGGTTTGATCGCAGGGGCAACAGTACTCTTTGGCTGGCAAAATTGAAAAGGAGCGTCGATGCCTGGCGCATTTGTCAGCATTGTTTTGTTCTTGTAAGGAAGCGCCCAGCCACAAAAGCGAGACCATGCGTTTATCGAAAAATCCATCCCTCCCACTACTGGAGTATGTTTAGTGATACAGAAATTGTAACGCTCACACGATTTTAACAGTCAGAAGTTAACTTTAACGCAGATGTTAACTATCATAATTGTTCTTGTACTGCATTGTATTGTACTGATACCGATACAGCATTTGAGTAAGGGACCTCCTTCCGTACACTAAATACCTGCAATATGACCCAACTTCTAATAATAAAAAAATTCTGGTTTTTGCTGCTACGAAATTTTGAAATTGTTAGTCGATTTTGAATACAGCGACGACTTGGTTGACATGGTGGCAACGTGACTATACGAGGGATGGAGCAATTTATACAAGTCGCAGGCGGCACACATTTGGACCAACTACTCTTTATGTACAAACAAGAGATGGCATTTGCCTCTTCCTTCGAGATCGCCTCCTGCTTCCGTATTAAAAACGAACCTCAACGTGTGCGTCTCGCTTCATGTTCACTGCAACTTCGGAAGTTCGTCTTTTGGTTATGAGGCTCCATTTAGACAATATGCATCAGAGTACACTGCGCAACTAAGAACGAATACTTTTTATTGAGCTTCAAGCTTTAAGAAGATGGTCTCACACATAAAGAAAAACAATACCTTTCAATGGTTTGCGCGACAGACAGCTCATGCGCACGAACACACTCAAATGGTTTTTGTTTGGTATGTGCGCTGTGTGGGTATAATTGCGCTCGGCGGCTACTATGAAGTCATTATAAAAGCGGCCAGTGATAAGGATTCTCTCAACTTATGACTGCGATAAGGCAGCGAATGATGTCAGCTTCTCTCAGGTGCCCTTTCCAAAAAGTATGGTAAGCCACCGCACACATATCGCATGAACCTCTATTCTGAAATCAGCTCTTCCGCAAATTGACGTACCTATGACGAAAATCAGGATCATGCCAATGGCTACAACAAGGATGCCGACACAAAATGTGACCATCAGCGCTGTCGTCAGTGCCGAGCTCTCCCTGCATGCACAAGGGAAAATACAGTATCAATCGTATAGCTCTGATTATATATATAATATGGATTATATGCATCTTGATTACACAAATTCCGACATAGCGTGGAGTGCCCCACCATGTGATGAAATTACGTCGCAACAAGCGTGTATGTCAAGAAACCGAAGCCACTCTCCTGAATTCCACTTGGCAACACATTTTGGTGTTTATGTCACGGCGTTCATGCTCGCGGGGAATGCACATCGCTGTAAAACGGTAATGGTTGACACTTTTATAGCAGAACGTTACCCTATAGTGGAAGGTCGTAAGCGGCGTAAAGCTCTCACAGGACTGTGAGAGATTTACAGCTTATCAACGCTAATATGACTCAAGCACAGCTTTCAAGAGTATCTATTCTTTAAAGTCATGGGTACTTTCCAAATATCAGGAAACACCGTTACCATGCACTTGCCAGATCTCAATAGCTAAACTTTAACAGCTTTTCTTTTGTAAAGCGTGGCTAAATCAGGATCAATAACGATAAGCTTGGTGCGAATGTAGAAAAAGATACAATTTCAACCATGTCACACACTATTAATTGCCTTTTTGGGAAACTTAGCCTTACCTTAACATCTATTGCGCCGATAGTCTTCAGTCATGGTGTTAATTTGGTTTGTTCCCTTCAGAATTACTGAAGTACCTACGAGAAAGCTATAAGTGCTTTGATGCGTTGAACAGTATATGTTTTCCGAATTTCTCTGCTTTCGTTTGAAGGACGCAGCTGGCTTTTCGTTTGCTCTTTCACTGAGATACGAGCGAAACCATCTTGAGAGCCGTACATAGAGCGGTACGGTGAAGAATCAATACCAAATTTAGCAAATGTCAGCCCGAAAAATTTTATTGGGCAACGCTTTATCACTGAAATAGGCAGCTCATATACTTACTCGCCTTGTCCTAGAAAGAAACAGGCAGCAGGTGAATTGACAGTTTAAAGAGAAAATAGCCCAGTATTTCCCAATGGGACAATTTGGCATGCATGCGGTCTCAAAAGGCTTAATTTATGACAGACCCTTTTAACGCCTTAATTCAGATCTTGCTATGTAGAAGCTACGTGTGTTGACAGGAGGGGCCACAATGTAAGAACTGTACACAGTCTTTTTTTCTTCAAGTTATGGGGTTTTACATGCCAAAACCACGATCTGATTATGCGACACGCCGTAGCGGGGGACTACGGAAATTCGGACCGCCCGGGGTTCTTTAACGTGCAGCAAAATCTAAGTACACGGTTGTTTTCGCGCCTCGCCCCCTTCGAAATGCGGCCACCGCGGCCAGCATTCCACCCCGCGGCCTCATGCTAAGCAGCCCAAGACCATAGCCACTAAGCAACCACAGCGGGCCTGTAAGCAGGTTCACTGTATGCTATGTTACAGCTAGCTAAACTGAGGGGTGAATAGTGCAGTAGTGTAGTGTCAAACTACATAAGCAGAAGAGAGTGTCTTTATCACTACTTCTGTTTCCGAGTGCGTCATTACTTAGCAGGAATTATCTCATGCCGCTTTACTCGCATGACAACCGCGTCTATAGAACGACATGGCATAAATAATACTTGTGTAGTTGAATGATTGGTCGGTAGATACATGAATTTTAACCCCCCCAAGCATTTCAGGAGCTATTGGAGACGTCGTAACGGGAGCGCTGCGGATATATTAAAATTTATTTCTGTTATTTATTCATTTTGACAAGCTAAGTTGCAGAAACGAACTTCTCTCTCCGATTATAAAGGACATACAAGGTACATCCAATTATGTCAACGTTCTGCAGAAAGTAATGGGCCGAAACTTGAGATACTTATTAATGATGAATGATGATTTTGCTCCTCCAGCCAACTGTCCCCGCTTTCTCGCTGGCGTGTTCGCAATCGTTCTTAAAATCTAACATTGTAGAGCTTACCTCGTTCCCAGATGTCTCAAGACAGCATTTAACTGATCCGTGAATCATCTCTAGTGCCCTCAAGCTTTGAAACTATAATACTAACAGGTTAACGCCCCAACCCAAGTTCTGTAACAACAGTGACCCCAATACTAGGCCCACTGCTTTCGAAGAAAGAAAGACGGCGCGTGAGTAAGTGTGACACAAGCAAGATGATGCTTGATGATGATGCTAGATGAACACATGCTTGAGCAAGATGATGGTGTTAGGCTGATTAGTGCCACACTTCAAATATTCATGCACCAAAAAAGTTTGTAATGCGCGGCATAATGCCTTCCATTAGGCGCTGAAGGTTGTTTGCATAAATAAAGAAAATAAATAAAGAACTAAGCGCATGCGCTATAGCAGGAGGAACGCTTCCACATGAATGCCTAATTACGGCAAATACGGACTCATTTTCCTTTGCTGTTGCGTTAAATAGAGTCGCCCGCATAAAGAAATATCCAGAAGCGAACATTGTTACTCACTCTTACCGGACTCCACTGAAGGGGAACCTGTACAAGTAACAAGAATTATGAGTCTGTGATCAAGCATGGTTCATAGGAAAACAGTGTGTAGGTGGCAGACGTCGGAACATGAGTGTCTAAAAGTGAGCGGAGTGTTATCCTGCAAGGATGAGATATTTCATACCTTTTTAAGTAACGAAAGGAAGATTCTGTGACCACGCTTCTGTACTCACCTGTGTAAGCTTGATACGTGGAGTACCCTAGTTCGTGGAGTGATAAAGACAAAACGAGGGTTACAAACAAGAAGGGCTACACATAGTGTTTCAATAAAAATAAAAATGCACCACGAAGTGATTCTGTGTGCTCCGGCAAGGTAAAAAATAACAATCCTTCCCACAAACACTGTAGACAACACGCCTTTCTTTTTACTGTACTTTTCCCGGACAGCTTTCGTTGCCAAGTATTTAATGTAAAAATGTAAGGACGTCTGTAATTTCATTCCAAAGCGCTGTAATCACACGTCGTCTTATTTATAGTAACTTCAGGCCAAAAAGACATACGTCTCTATTTTCATTCCACGGCACCGCCAAAGCACCCATGACATTTCTAGAAATTTACATAAAAACAATACAGAAGTCTGTAATTTTATTTCATGGCACAGCAAAAAGTGGCCGTAATATTTACAGCAATTGCTCGTAAAAAATATTGGCTTCTGTAATTTGGTAGTACGACTCGACAATAACATGGCGTTACATTTACAACATTTTAGCTTTTCTGTAAATTCCGGACCGGTACTTCTCGATAAAAACGAATTTGCTACAGTTATTTTTCACCATTATTAAGGTACCCCGCTTCATCGAAAAGTTTCCGTTCTCGCCCTTGCTGCAGTCTTTGTTTTACCAGGTATCAGTCACTTTAGAGTTTACTAGCTATACATTTCTTCTGAATCAGAAAAAATTGAAAACAGCTTGAAAAAGAAGAAAAGGTGGTTGCAATAAAGCCGAACCAAGAACTTCTGAATACATAAAGCATATTAGATCCTTTTTCAAGTGTATCAGACGTTATTGTAGCTCAATAAAGGAGATGGGAAGCAGTCTAATAAAAGAAATTCTGGGGTTTTACATGCCAAAACAACAATCTGATTATGAGACACACCGTAGTGGGGGGAGGGAGGTTCCATATTAATTTTAACCTCCTCGTGATCTTTAACGTGCCCACAATGCACGGCACACGGGCGTTTTTCTACACTTAGCCCCCATTGAAATGCAGCCGCCACGGCCGGGCTATGAAAACGTGACCTCGTGCTTAGCAGCACAAAGCCAAATCCACTAAGCCGCCACGGCAGGCATCAGTCCAAACAAATGAACAAGGTAAATATATAAAAACAAATTAAGAACAACTCTGATTGCTTTGTGTTAGGATACAGTGTACCAATAAATATCATTTCCTGCGATCGGCGAACTGTGTTCGAGCATGCACTTAGAATGATGTGTTATGTGTGTAGCAATACACCGGAAGCATGCCGTACAAGAATGCTTTAGCTTATTGCTCTTTCTTGGCAATAAATTCACACATTCAGGGCCCTGCACTAGGCACACAAGAATAAAAGTGGATGGCATTGGTATGCGCACCATGCATACTAAATGCAATGAAAGCATCAACAAGGAGCATACTCTAAAACACTGAAGGGCGGCGTTTGCATCAGCAGAACTACAACTTCCATAGACTACTATGTTAAATAAATGAGGAGGTAGAAATTAACTAGTTTATTGGACAGGTCAAATTGCTTGTAGTGTTGAAGAAAAAAGGTACTTGAAGCAACAGTTTCAAATTGGTATAGAGTCCACCCTGAAATATGATCGGGAGCTTGAGCTGTGGGGCAGAAAATGAACACGCACTATAAGTTCGCGCAGGGTTCTTTCAATACGCCACAATTCACTTTAATCCTTACACAAGAAGAAAGACATCTTAGGTAGAAGAATTAGATACCAAAATGTACCAGTCGGCTTCTACGATCCGATGATCAAGGTATTACATCTTTTTTTGACACGGAGATTTTTCCGTTAATTTTATGCCACGACGTGCGTTGATCCCAACGAGTCCTATCAAAAGGGCTAAACCAAAGAGAAAACAAACTTAAAGCCGAAGTTCTTATATTTCTCGAATAGGCCGTAATATGGCAAACTGTCAACTCTTGTGTAGCAAGCTCGGCGAAGAAGAACAACCACTATGAAATGCACCACGCTTCATCGATGAAAGACAGATACTGCGATGACTGCCCTGACGTCTTTGTTGTCCAACATTCTTACACTGAACTCTTGGTTAAGCAGCTCAAGCTACAATGAGGGACCTAGATTACTTCCCATTGGTACAGTGAAATGGGAATTACAGATAAGCCAAACAACATTACATGTTCCATTCAGATGCAAAACAATTCATAAGCATAGGTGCTTTCATTATTGAACCAACTCGATCAAGGAGCTTCAAGTATAAAAAACTGCATTCACTAACTTCATTTCTGTGAATTCGCAAAATACGACGCGTCAGTAAAGCATAAGCCACAGGTTCGCAAAACTGCAAAGCAGAACTGCAAAATATTTTTGTACATCTCGTTACCGAGCAGACGAGAATGTCCTGTAAGTGCGTCTGCCTGAAACTGGAAAGTTCTCATGATGTTACCCCGTGTGGCATAAGGGACAAATACAAGAAATCATCGATGCATGCTCCGAGTCGTGCACAGTGGCACATCAAGCGAAGGAACAGGAGTGAGCCCACGTGCTGGTGCATATTGAAGCAACTAAAATAATATTAAATAAGACGCATATCACTGGCACTAGTCTACGCGAACAATCAATACTAGAGCATGGCTGTCAGGCAACGCGTCCCTCACCGCCTAGGCGCGATACACCAGCGCCCAATTCGGCGAGCACGCTGGTTGCACTACAAATACAGTCAATTTTACCTTCCCTGCCACAAATGTGTTTTTTAAGTAAGTACAACTCTCGAAACACTATCAAACTCAAAGCGTACTCACCAAACTGTAGCCGCCCAGCATACATTGAAGGTCCTGTCTTGTCACGTGGGGAAACAATAAAAATCTCTCGCCACCACCAGCATGCTCGGTCGCTCAATTTTTCACCCAAGAGCAGGCTGTGCAGAACACTTGCTGCAGTGTCTGCTACAGCGGATCCCACGCTTGTCGGGACAGGCGACTGAACATGCGCGCTGTGCGAGCACCCATGATTTCTGTTTCACGCATTGCACTCTCACCCATTAGCTCCGTTTTCTCTTTTTCCCACTTCAGACAGTGCGCAAACGCGTGCCTTGATAAACGGAATCTCACCGTTTTCTCTCAGTACAGCCATAGTGCCGTAAAGATTGCAAGAAAAAAAATGCGCGACAACTGGCACTTTTGCAATCTATATGCCTATATATCACTATGGACACACCAAAGACACAGATGCTGTATGAGCGAGTTCTCAGAACTTTTGACAATACTAGGGGTCTGTTTGCTGGCCCCATGACGTCGCTCGAACGCAGCTGCTGCGTTCGAATGTGGTCGTGGCTGGCTGGTCAAAGGGGAAGTCTAGTCAATCTTGCATCATGTTTACAACCAACATGCTCCCAATTCTTTGCGACTTCGCATCAATGTTATGCAAAATAACTCAATCAGGTTCTGTGTGACTGGCCCTATAGGCCATGCTGAGTTGCAGCATGCCCGCGTCAGATTTCACTACCACAGCCGCAGAAATTTACAAAGCGACCGACAACGATACACATGCGTCCACAGAGTTAGTGGGCATGCGAGACCCTATAAAAGCGATCCTACTTGCAATAGTAAACAGTAGTGAAGCATCAGTGCTTACAATAGACTCAACAGAAATACTAGGGGAATTAAAGCGCGTATATTCCACGCTGCGTACAGTCCAGGATGTTCACCAGCTCCATCGACAAGGCCAGTGACAAGTCACCATAGGGTGGGTACCGAGACATAGTGCGATGCATAGAGACAATGCCGCGCACTTCCTCTCAAGACAGCCTACCAGATAGACAATACCACATCCTCCCTGTACTGCTGATCTCAGACTACACCTTTTAGCCCATAAGAATTACCTCCGTCTGTAAACGCGCGCTCTAGTTCTTCCACGCTCTGTGGCCATCCATTGTGGGCTGACCCGGAAAGATGAGGTGATGCTACTTAGGCTTCAGTTGGGCGTCACCCTGACAGCTCACGTCACGGGAAAGTGGAATAGAAACAGCAGCACCGGTGAACCCAGCAAATCGGCCAACAGCTATCCTCTCTTCCATCGAAATATCGAGCACGTGGAAACACATCACTTACTGTGGACTTGGCCGGCTACAGTAATTGTCAGGCGTCGTCATGCCTCCGAAGCCAAAGTCAGCCTGATAGACGAAAACTGCCTACAGACATGACTGAACGGAACCTCGTATCACACGCTCCTCGCTAACGTCTGGGCGACCAGCTTGCACTGTGAGTAGACGAGCGTGGCGATATTTTTACCTCACCACCTTGTAGGCTTTGAGGCCATCCGCATAATAAAGACGTCCTTTTTGCCACTACAAACTTCAAACTGACCTCCAACATGAAGTCCGTATAACGCGACGTGAGAAGCAAAAATTACAAATAGTTGGTTGAAAAAACCGCGCGTATAAGCGGTTGTTTAATCGAATGAAATATACTCAAGGTAAGCTTTCTTAAAAATAATTGTAATTTCGTTTCAAAGCAAGTTCTAGGAACCGCAATAACCACTGGAATACGATGCCTGTTCGTGACCTTGTTCAGGTTGTGCGAGACCTTATGCATATAGGGCATTACTAGGGGCCTCGCCATCCATCACTGTGTCTCCGCGCTTTCCCTTCCGCTTCGGTTCTTCGTTCGAAGTGTGGAAATGTGTACATCAGCCAAACTGAACGGTGTATCAACAACCGGCTCAGGGTGCATGCGCTAAAAATTGAGAAAAAAAGAGGACAAATATGCACATTTGGTTGCCTATATCATCGCGTGTGGTTGCAAGGCACTTTTTTCTGAGAGCCCTATTTTAGGCAAGTCTGCATACCACACGGCTGGAATGGCTTTAGAAGCATTCCATATCCACAAAAATTCACCTATCTGTATAAGCGAAGCACCTATGCTTTTGCACAGCGCCGAACTGGACTTCTTGAATTCTGCCATCTAAAGCAGGCAGCCGTGTTGTTCAGCTTTTTTTTTTTAGTTTTTACTTACGTTTATCACCTTAGCATGAAAAAAGGGAGTGTGACACTTGTGCGTGGCAGACTTTATAAAATCGCAAGGTGTGTCGATTGACATAAACAGCTGGTAGTAGCGCTTGTCCGCGTCTTTCGTGCTTCTTTTTGTGTATGCGTATTTTTGCGCTGTTTTTGGAATTTGCAAGTGCTGAGAACATCGACGTCGATATCTGGAGCACGTCGGCGTCGTGTTGTGCTCTCATTATCACCCAGTCCTAAGGCTTTGATGACACTTGTGACGCCTTTAATATTTACGAGGTATTAGAAAACTTGAACAAAAGCCATTGAACGTTATAATAATCATTCTTCAGGTTCGATTAGCTACAGTTTGTTAATGAGGCACGCTGTAGTGACCTGCTCTGGATGATCATGAGCGAGAGTAATTTGACGTAGACATAAATTTCACTGAAAGAGAGTTTTTGTTTTGTGTATGTGCGATCGCAATCTTCCTTCGTTCGTAACCTTCAACCTCGTTCCAAACAGGTGAATGCCATGGGGACTGTAGGTCGAGCACTATGGCAAATATTGTTGGGGTCTCTACAGCCTACAGTTCGGGTCTCGAAAGCCAGCGCTAGGAGCATTCATGAATTCGCTTTGCGACGGCCTCTAGGAATAGACAAACTGATGTGTGATGTCTTACCGTTATAGGGAGACATCACCGGCATGCCAGCTTCTACGAAAAGAAAGGAAGAACGGGAATAAGAGGATGATTGCACTATGATAAATATTGTTGTGGTCTATACAGCCTACAGTTCGGCTCTCGAAAGCCAGCGCTACGAGCATTCATGAGTTCGCTTTGCGACGGCCTCTAGGAATAGACAAACTGATGTGCGATGTCTTACCGTTATAGGGAGACATCACCGGCATGCCAGCTTCTACGAAAAGAAAGGAAAGAAAAGAAAGGAAGAACGGGAATAAGAGGATGATTGCACTATGATAAATATTGTTCGGGTCTATACAGCCTACAGTTCGGGTCTCGAAAGCCAGCGCTACGAGCATTCATGAGTTCGCTTTGCGACGGCCTCTAGGAATAGACAAACTGATGTGCGATGTCTTACCGTTATAGGGAGACATCACCGGCATGCCAGCTTCTACGAAAAGAAAGGAAAGAAAAGAAAGGAAGAACGGGAATAAGAGGATGATTGCACGATGATAAATATTGTTGGGGTCTATACAGCCTACAGTTCGGGTCTCGCCAGCCAGCGCTACGAGCATTCATGAATTCGCTTTGCGACGGTCTCTAGGAATAGACAAAATGAGCAGTGTGATGTCTTACCATTATAGTAAGACGTCGCCGACACGCCAGTTACTGCAATAAAGGAAAGAAAAGAAAGGAAGAACGTGAATAAGAGGAGAGTTGCCTATGTTACCAAGCATTTATTTTGGAAAACGCGGTGTTCAAGACAATATGCCCTACAGCACAGAAGCGGTTTAGAGTGATTCGCAAGTTGGCACCGTTTACATACCTCTTTTTTATGGCTATGCACAGCACTGCTATATCACGTCACCACCATGACTAAGGCAAACAGAGTACCTCCTTTCTGTGTGACGCAATGCGGATGATCGGAAATGGTCGAAGTCTTTGCTATGTTATTTATGGTTCTAACAAAACGATGTGTGGGAACTGCCCTCGCCGTTGGCCTTTATCCAATGTTTACTCGATTCTTAGCGCAAGTATTCGTAGTAAATACGTCCTAACTTAACAGCTCTAATTTTTTTATCGTAAATTCTGGCCAGGAAAGCCAGCATTGGCGCTTTCACAGGGATAGCTGTGGTATAGAACCACTCGACTATAGTCGTTCTTATATCCGATGATGTCTGCTTTCGGCGCCGGTGTCTATTGCTGTAAGCCTGTAATATTATTTCCTAGAATCTCATAACCAAACGAAATTACAGTGCCCGCGGGGATTAGAACTCCGCACCTACAGATTGTCAGTCGGAAATACTGCCTCTCAGCTTCTCAGCCATTCTGCTGACGCTGCATCAAAGAATGCTGTGGCCGTTTATGTACAATTTGTTCTGGCCAATGTAGACTTTACCATGAAGTTAAAAAGTTCCAAGTGTTCAAAGTTCCACTTTTTTGCGGTAAAGTCTACGTTGGCCAGACCGAGTGGTGCATCAACGCGCAACTGAAAGAACACCAGACTTTGTTAAAGGACGCACCCAGCTCTCAATGTCGCACTTGTCGTTGAGCACTGCTTTTCGATAGTACCGCTATTGTTATGAGGCACAGAGTGCAGCGGTTGCGCACGATAGCTCAGGCTTTTCACATACTTTAGCAAGTTCACGAGTACGTAGGCCAGCCATCCTTCTAACGCAGGACGAATGTAACTTTTTAAATCAGGTTTCATTACGCCAGACGTGTGCGGTGCTGTGTCGTTTCTACACGGAGTTGGTTTTAGTTTTTGTATTTCCCGCTTTCGCGCAATCCACGTCGTATGTATTAGCCACGTGTTTCAGTTGACACACAGCGCCGTTTGATCGCGTGTTATTTTACGTCTTTGTGTAGATGTCGCGCTGAAAGATTATGAACGTATTGCAACTCGCGAAGTTCTCGCTACTTGTGTAGAGATATGACGGTAGGCTGGGGACGCTGCGTTGCTGAGATGTTCGCCTGCCGGAGAAATTCACTGCGCAATGAAAGGATCGGAATTTCAGTCTGTTTCTCTTATTCCGTTAAGCTCTCGCTGATCGTAAGACGGCCGTTGCGAGTTCGATCGCATTTTTTGTACACAGCAGCGTTAGGCTCATGACACAGTTCGTACCTAGCCTAAGCGCAAGCTTTCAACATTATGAACACACACGTTCACGCAAAATAACAGTGGTCCACGTAGCACCAAGCGCGAGGACAGACACCGAGCTCCTTCCATCACCTTTGTAATGACTGGACACGGAAATCGTTCTCTGTGCCTGTTCTTTAGCTGTCTGCGCGAGATGCGGCCGCTGATCTCTTATCTTGGGTGCAGAGAATATAGAACACAAAAGCGACATCATGTCGCGTCTTTTTTTTCTTTTTTGTTTAAAAATGCAAGCGAAAAGAATCTCCTTTCGCCACTGAAGGTCCCCTTAGGCTTTCTACATGACACTGACACGGAGTTACGCCTTTAGAACGGTTGCATGCAAGGCCTGTTGCTGCGTACGCCTAATTTGAGTGACAAGCATTCAAGATGACAACATTCCTAGGGCCGACCTTGAACGACTGAAAGAGAGCTAGGACTTACCGTCTCCCATTGTTTTCAGAGGAGCACAGGTTCGACGCGAAAGTGCTATCAGGTCTGCAGAGCAGGTATTGCCAGCTGTCGGTTGACTGCGGACGAGATGCGCGTGAGCTGCACGGGCAGCGGCTAACTTCCTCCTTTGGCTATCGCAAAATCCCAGCTCTTTATTAACATTTCCTTTATTATCCCTTTTATTACAACCTCTTTTAAAGTTTTCCCTTCGGTTAGTCTGACTGCTCGCTCGCATACTACTCTAGGTATTCCATTGTCTCCTGGTTTTTTTTTTTCCTTTTACTTTGCGCTTCTCCCCTTCAAATATAAGTTCACTTTACCTCTTGCCCCTCGATGGTTGGCCTATCCCCTTCAGTGGGAGCGAGCCATAACAAGGATCATCATCATCTTGACTTTCACCTCAGTCGCCGAATCTTCCCCCCGCCTCACCCAAAGTTCAGCCGGGCGCAGGCTACCACCCTGCGTCTACTACAAACAAACACGTACCCTTCACCCGCCCGCCTCCACCTTATATTTCCGGACGTCTACACTACCCCCAACTGCCGGTGCTGTGGAATTCACCCGGCTACGCTTCCGCATATGCTATGGGAGTGCCCAGCACAGTACACCCAGACTGACACCACGACTCTCTCGTCGAGGTTGCATGAGGCTCTGCGGAGCTCCGCCCTCGACGACCAAACCTGGGCGACCCAGCACGCCCGCGAGGCGGCGGCGAGGCAAGCCCTCGACGTCCCTTCGTGGGAGGCTTAGGCCCGGCCATCATAAAGTGCTGGTTCTACAATAAAAGTTTATTCCTCCTCCTCCTCCTTGACTCAATTTCTCTTGTTGTTGTTGTTGTTGTTGTTGTTGTTGTTGTTGTTGTTGTGCGCAGCCAGATTCCTGGCCCCTGATTGGGTAGATGCACAATGGCTTTAAGGCGATCTTCCCGTGATACCCACCATCATTGTTATCATCACCACCATCACCATCGGATTTCACTTCGGTCGCCCTCATTTAGTTCAGTGCGTGATAAGGTGCAGGAGCGAGACGCTTTGGTGAAGAAGTTAGCAGGCGTGGAAGAAAACCGATTTTTAAAGGATAAGGTAATGTTCGTTTTAACGCTTTTTAGGTGTACCAAAGTATAATACGGAGCAGACTAGGGCAGATCGATGGTGCTATTATTAAAAGTAGGCGTTAGCTTTTTCGTCCTACTCAATCTTAAAAATTTTTTAAGCAGAAAGAAACTAACAAGCGTATATCGCAAACGTACAGATCTGGCACCGCTTGTATCATAAAAAAATGTTACCTATTTAAAAACGCTCTTCGGTATTGCAACCATCCTTACAATATGAAGGAAAGAAGGAACGGAAAAAAAATAAAAATGAAAGATATCGGCAAAATAGTTTTGATGCCAAAGCGCTACCCATAACGGCTGATGACGGCGCTCTTTTTTTGTGTGCGATAAGTACGTAGTCAAAACTCTGTTATCTTTATGTTACTCAGCATTTCCTTTTTGATTCCTCCCTTATTTCATTTGTTCGTGTTCGCAGTTTTGATACTAGTCTTTGCGGCGAATCTTTCTCCTGGGTGTGAGCCACATTTAGCGGCAACAACGATGACGGTGAGGACAACAACACGTTGGGATGCAGTCACCAGAAAGTTTTCACAGTGATGAAAGACTATTCTTGGCACCAATCCTAAAACAGCAAATTTATGATAATTATGCATCTATTTTTCGATTCACTCATGATGACTGTTCCGCTTTGAACATTGAGCAAAATTGACCTTTCTTCACTATTTTTTCCTTTTAAACTTTTCATTCGTTTTGTGCAAACCTCTTAATTCTTGGGCGATCCTCGAAGGCGGATATGCGCCATTTGTGCAGAGGAATGACAACAACCGGTGCTCACAACAACGCGCTCTTGTTGTGCTATCCAACTGTGGCCTTAACAGCTTCGTGTATATTGAGCTTACACACAGGCGTTGGTTCTGAGCAGGGCCACCACTGCACAACCCCGTATTTAACTGAGCGTTCAGTAATGTTTTCACCCCTGTCTTTTATTAGATTCTGAAGAATCGTTCGTCGCTTCTGGTGCACCGAGATCTCTCATGCTTTTGCGTCCCTTGATATGAACTTTGTTGTTGACTGGTTTTATCGCACGGTGGAATGCAACAAGTTCTATGGTGTTTCTACAAAAATATGTTACCAACAATGGGGCTTATGTCAATGTTTAGTTTACAAATGTATCAACGTCGTGATTAGTACTTTATTAGACAGATATCCCGCTTTAGAGTCGCCTAGTTTTTTGACAATCATGTAGCTCCGACACCTGATACTGCACTCACTGTATAGAGAACTCACACAAATTAAGAGACGTTTTCTTTAGAAAACTTGTTCGTCAGCGAAGGGCCGCCCTTGCTTGCGTGATATGCTCATTATCAATATTAGCCGCGAACGCTTCTTACTAATCGCTTTAGCGTACGAAGTCTGTAGAAGCATATGCAAGTTTAACCCGCTTTGGAGCTTCAAATCGCACACTACTATTTTACCGCGCTGTTCTGTAGGAGTCCGTGGCAGTTAAAAGAACAAATACGATTTTCCAAACATATAAAACGTAACGAAATCGCCAAGTCACGTCACAGACAGTTAAACAGGCACAGGGAGAATTCATTGTAGAAGAGAAGTAGGTGCACACACACGCTGTGCCTTGGCGATCGTACCACGAAGCCTCGCGACAATTCGGATGTTGCAGGATTTCAGTTGTCGTGCCAACAGCAAGATAGTTCAAATGTATGGCATGTTACATTTGTTCACGAGAAAATGATTTGAACATCTACCCATAGCCCGTCACTGCCCAGTAATAAGACAACTCGAAAGACCTCGGCATAAAACGGCAACAAGGTTTAAACATATAAGCTGATAGTGAGGCAGTCGGCAACCAAAGCATGAAGAATAAGGCAGGGAGGAGAGCATTTGGCAAGATTTTGTAAAGGATCCACACCAGTGAATGCATTGCTCTTGCTATACTTACTGTACTTTGTCTTACTACACTTGAAATCAGCACTTAGATATTTTTTTTTCTGCATCTCTAGTCTTGATACACGCAGCCACCGGCGCTCATGTTTGTATCGACCAATTTGTTTTGATCGGAAGTTACTGAAAGAGGCAGCCACCAGGCATCGCTAAGTTGGAATGTATAAATACGAAGCCTGCCTCTAATGTCGCTTATATCAGCAAGTATATTTGCCGTAGCTCTAGCTTTTGAAGTCCTGCAATGAATCCTTCAAACAATTCTAATGTATGTTCTTTATACGCGGGAGCTGAAGTCTTTTTAAGGGACACTGCTATACATTTGTCGTCGAATCCAGGGATGGACTCCGGAAGATCATTAGCACAACGGTTCAATCTTTGGTAGATCCCGTGTCCCCGTCTTTTATGGTGTCCTTCCTGATTAAGGGAAGACAAGGTAATTACATCCTGTGCAGGGTCAACAGAAGCAGAGGTAATTGATAGGGCTGGAAGCAAATGCGCCACCCTGCAGTTTTCGCACGAGTTATCTCACAGAAGCCCATTAGTTCGATGCAATGTGGAAAGAGTGTTTTATTTATTCGTTAATCAACTGTCAATTAGTGACGGCCTATTTAATAGTAAATGTAAAGCTGTGTGTCGTGATCCCCGGCAGTGGATGGGAAGCTTTGAGCTGCGCAACCTCTTTAACCGACTACTTTCTTTATTCCTTTTGACATGGCGTAATCCCACAAACATAGGCATTGCTAGACAATAATTATTGGCTACGAATACAGAACAATCTTTAGATAACAAAAGCCCCGTGGCAATTAGTACTCTCCTTCTGTTACCAGAAATAGCTGTCCACCCACGTAGTAGGTGCGCGCATATTCAGCTGCAGTGATGCACTTCAGGGCTTGGGGAAGCACCCGTCAACTGCAGGCACCCTTTCGTCTCCCCAAAGCCACGTGATACTAGAATATCGTTGCTCACGTGTGGTGCAAAAGCGTAGCCACCAACGTGGCAGCCGTTTTAGAGGCCCCGTCACGATCGTGATACAATACAAAAGAGATATATTTCCAGTGGAATCCATGGTAAGTCTATTTAGACCAACGTTGGGCGGACGCAGTATTTTTTCCTGGCAAACAATACTTATGAAACTATACCACTTGTTCAACATACTGTACTTCATAAGTCAGCCGTATTAACGACTTCCACTTCCTCCCTGAGGAGTAGGGGTTAAGTTTCGCTATTGCCGTGGTGCGCTTTCGACATGGCTGGGACGAGCTCGGTGCATGTTTAGGCACCTGACGTCCATTTCTAATGACGATTAAACTTTAATAGCGCTTAAAAATGCTTCATATGCATATAACCTTTTTTACGCACGCTTTCAAATCAACAACTGCTTAGAGCGAGCACTTTTTCCCTGGGGTAGAAGTTGAAGCGAGCGATAACAACGCCATAAAAGGACAAAGACATACGGCTGTTTCTTTTAATGCGTCAGAGTGGTGTGCTTCCTCCCTTTGGATGTTCCCCTGTAACTCGTTCAGCGTGGCACAGATGTGCATATTCCTTTTTCTGGTTGGCGCTTAGGAAACTGCGGAATTTCTTCGTGAATATGATGGCTATACTCGGTGGCAACGGTTCTGTGGGTGATAAGTGAAATGAACCGTAAAGACACACGATGCAACAAAGGAATGGAGACCTTTATGGCCCTTTCAGAGACAGCCCGCGGCTGAATGTTCCGCAGTTTCGTGTCGCTTGAGTGCGTTTGTAAACCGCGTTACGAATTCACGCAGCTCCACGCTTACTCAAGTGCAGCGTACTACCCCAAAAGCACCGTGATGCTAAAGAGAGGAGAACAGAATGCCTGGAGACAAGAAAATATAAGAAGGAAGCGGGCTGATTTGATGCTTCCTTACGACCAACTACATTTTGCGCCAAGGGCCTTGAAGTAACAAAGAAAGAAAGAACAAGCAAACATAAGCAGACAAATCCCCAATATGCATTGTCATTTTCTATGGGTCGTTCCACTTCAGTGTAGATTCCATTACCGGCGGCATCTGACTGTTGGTATAGCGTTTAAGGAATCTCGAATGTCGTGGAATACCATATAAATTTAAACAGGCATGATATGTTTCCCGTGTCATCTTCTTTAGCTTTCTATGTATTTTTACAGGGGTACTAGAATCTTCTTCTGTCACCGCAATAAACACTGCGCTATCCTCCTGCATGAAAGGCAGTCGCATAAACTAATATCTTTAGGATTGAAGTAATGTCCTCAGGGCCAAGGCTGGTCTCGCATCTCCTACATATGGCAATCGAGGCCAGGGTCCATGATGTAGAAGAGGTGGAAGAAAATTCCGCTGCAATACTTTATTTGTTTGTGAATTTTGCGTCACGGCAGCTGAGTGCGAATGTAGTTTATGATCTTTACATCAGCGACTGTGTGTTTGCGTGCTAGAATGCCTGCAGTGAGATATGATGAAATAAAGGGAAAAAAGGCTAAATGTTTGGTTGATATGAGAGCGTCATTTAAGGTGGAGTCATTTGCCTTTCACTCGGCAAAATCAAAAGGAAGGAAAGAAGGTCTCGCTTTCCCGTCTTCACGAGGTCGGAAATCGATGTGGCCACTTTGCTACCAAGAAACAAACGATAAATGAATTTTGTAGGTATGTGTAGTGCCCGTTTCATGGTAGCACATTAGCCATGACAATAAACTAAAATTTCAGAAATTCGATGTTAACTTCAGTTTGTTCCTCATTAACCTAACTGAAAGCTCAAATATTGTTGCCTCGCTAGGCTTTACATCGGCCAGCTTTTAAACCAGCACTGTTTCTGAACCTTATGTGCTCCACACACCAATCATAGGCTATGTAGAAAGTTTTATAGCGGTTCTAGAAAACAATAACGCACAGCATTACGCCCATTGTTAATTATATATTTAGTAATCAAAACTACGTACCAGCGTGCAGTCATTGAGATTATCTCGTGATATGCAACGCACTACAATTTGATTCAATCGCCCACCAACAGGTCCGAGCAGCAACATTATTCATACGAAAATTGTTGGCATCTTCGTTCGCCGCCCCCCCCCCCCCCCACGCACACCAAAAGAAATGTGGCAATATTTCTGGTGGCAAGTGTTGCAGATTACTAAACTTCAATACGAGTCGCTACTTCTGTTCTCCTCCCTTACCGAACCTATCCAAATCTTGTGAAATCTGTGTTCCAGGACTTCCTAGCTACCACTCTAAACCTCGTTCTAAATAAGTTTCACTAGGTAACTTAATTTTACAGCGTAAGCTGTATATGACTAACCTTCCGTAGTTTTTTTTTTTTTTTGCGTCCGGCAACAGAAACGGACTTGCGATTTCTAACAAACCCATATGGTTGCAGTGAGGCGGCGCAGACGTAAAAATGCGGAACAGATTAGAACCCTCGACGAGAACAATAGCGTGACGTCAAGGTTATCGCAGTATATGAGCAGGAGAGGTCTCGGCACTAAAAATAGCTGTATTATCGATAGGACGGGCACGTATAGTTCGTACATCCGAAGAACAAGATGCGCACGAGGAGTGCCGGAACGAAGAGCAACGAGAATGTAAACGGCGCCGGCGCGAAACGACCACCAACGAAGAACGTTTCCGCGATGATCAACGAAAACGACAATCGCGAGCCCGGACCCCTCCGAACGACCAACGACGCCAGACTCGCAATGCGAAAAATGACAATCATTTCACTCTGTGAAAATGGAATGGCAGCGAAAACACCTTGGTTTTCGTTTGAGAGCTTTGCTGTCGTTAGCTTTCGCTGCCTTTCCATTTTCACAGAGTAGAATAGTTCTCATTTTTTAAATTATTCCGTAAATATCATTTTTACAACTTTCCTAGATTCCACCCCATAGTGAAATCCATGTGCGACAACATGAAGATGCTCCCCTTACTTAGGTAGCCAAATTTATGTGGAGGGATATCATGAATGACATACAACAACATTTGTTAGGAGATCGACCGAAGGAAGAGCCGAAGCTGCAAGACATTAATTTCAGATATGTTACAATTAAGTAGAACATTTTTGCGAATCTGTTCCATTTATTAAGCGCAACCTATCTGCAATGAATGTCCTGGAGCGTCGGCTCTTCCATCGGTCGAGCTTCTTACAAGTGTTATTGTATGTCCCCCTTAATATCGTTGTACATAAGTTTCGGTAAGTCTTTCATACGTGCTCCACGTAGTGAAATCTCCGTGGATTAAGAGTATACCATAGTCCATCTACCTTTCAAAGCTGTCCTTTGTTTTTTCACGATGCTATACGACGATATCTACAAGAAACACTCAATCCCCGTTCGTTGACTGCATTTCATGTTCTGTGCGTCCGTTCTTATGCGAACGTTTAATTGATGGTTACACTGGGCACGTTTTAACATTATTAAATAGCGTCACTTCAAATGCAGCTACACGTGGTCATAGGAGCGAAATCCCCCCCCACACACACAAACACACAAACGCACGCACGCACGCACGCACACCCACGCACGTACGCATGCACATCGCTTACATGTTATCTACACAAGGAGAAAAAAAACATTGCAATGAGCGATGAAAACACTAATTCTCTGTTAGTCAACTCACAAAATAACTAACCGCCATGCTGAGGAAATGCTTCCACACGTTCATTTTATAACGCTATGGACAAAGAGAACTGCTGAATCGAACGTGACTCTGTAGCATAAAGAGAGCAGCGTTGTTGAAACAGGCGAAAGTTTTTCGTTATGTTTATTCTTACACCGAGGACAAGAACACCACGTAGTGTCAGTTTGAGGCAGCATGCAGCTTTTCCACAATTATTTCTGTCAGTTTCTTCTCAAAGTGCGTCTGGCGTGTCTGGTTATAAAGCGAGTAGAGCCAGGTGTCTTTCCACATGCTCAACCACATGTTCGTAATGAAGAGGTTCGCCTTGCCTACTTTTCTTTTCGTATACTTCCCGCCACTCTCGGCGCTGGCGATACGCTCGGCGATGTTCACGTGACCCATGTCAGCGATGACGGCCATGTGTCCCGTCACGTACTGCGGCAGGAGTGTGTAGTGCAGGGCGTACAGAGACGCCGCGTACAGCGGGCCTAGGTGCGATCCGTTGATGAAGAAGGTTTCCCCCTCACAGTAAGGTGGGAAAACGGGACCGCGGAATAGGTCTCGAGGCACGAAGTTGACGCCTTTCGGATCACGTCCCACGTTGACACCTTTGACCGGTTTGCAGTAAAACGAGGGGCGTGGCGCCGTACTGTTCATTTGATGCTACGTTGAAGAGAAAAGTATCGTGAACAATTTTGCGCTATAAATAAGCTTTTATTTTATTAATTTTCAGTTTTATATTAACTAAAGCATGTTCCACACAGTGGATAGCCTGGGGTTCGATCAATCACGAGAAAGCAACAGTAGTTCATCACACGCATACATGAAAACTGAAATAACTGAAACACGGCCCGATCAGTACGTGTCCTCACTCGTGTTACGCCTTCCGAAGTATGACTGGTGCTTTTCCCAGAGCGTGAACTAGACGAGGTCGACTGATAACTACAGCAGATGGCTCTGAGGCGTGGTCAATTGTGGCTTCACAAGAGTACCAGCAAAGGTTGTAGTATTATTGTGCGGATAAAAGAGCCTAAGAGAAACGCGAGAACAAATTTTCATACTGTGTGAGAACCTGACGCCACTCCTTATACCTTGGCTCCTCAATAGTGAGCTTAAGAATAGGGGCCCCAAACGTTTGGGGCCTCAAAGAAATAGCGTCGAAGCCACTGCGCAGGCGCGAGATGCAAAGTGCGCTTGGGTTTTACGTCGGGCACGCTATTTCAAAGATTCAGCGGGAGCCTTAAAACTTACCCCAAAATATTTGTGTTAAAAAACAAGGCGGCGCCTATCGAAGCGACGGCTCTAACCTATACACCAAACTGGGCTCGATTAGTGGTAACGCGTGAAGTTCGCAAGCTGGGAGCAGTGAATGTGGTTATCGCTTTCTCTCAACTAGCGTGTGACATGAAGATCTCATTCATTAGACGCCGCTGATTCTGAATTCGATTGTCCCCATCATGGCTCGTAGGCCTAACACTACTTAGCTTGGCGGGTGAAGGCACGTAAAGTTGGTTACTCAAAACTAAGCGCAACTAATTGTTTCCTGCTAATTGAATAACCTCTGAATTGTAATTAAACTCGAAAACACAAAAGTCAAAACTACTCTTCTTATCATGAAATGGTATATTTTATTTAATCATTTCTAATATCTTTTCTTTGACGTCGTAGTGGCGCTGTCAGCGCAGGACACTATCCGCAAACGCAAAGCCCTATTCTAAAACACTTCACTGCTGAGTGCCCCAACGCTAACACCGGCAAAGCTCTATGGGGCCCCAAACATTTGGGGCCCCTATTCTAAAACTCTCTATTAACGTATAACCAAGTCGTATTCTGTGCACCGTCTTCCTTGTGACGCCCAGCACTCACCCGCCGGGAAGCTACAGCTGCCATTACATGCCCCGTTACAGCGGCTTAGGCTTTCGCGTATATTGTGTCAAACAAGACACAGGTAACTGTAGGGAAAGCTATATCGTCATGAGCGCGTATGAAAAAATTTTGATATGAGAAGGTTTTCAAGAGTCTGAATAAAGTTTCAGAAAAAAAAACAGCTCCAAGTGCACATCGTTAACTTTCGATAATCAGTATTTCCATTGACGAAGCAATTCCTGCGTATGTCAGCAGCCAGGAACAAAAGGTGAGGGTCGGTCATGATGCTGATGATGAACGAACAGCTTTGTGATTGCCGCCATACTCTTCGAAAAGAAAGGTGTGTTACTTCCAGATGCAGCGCAAAAAAAAAAAAATACACGTACACACGATGAAGACACGGTAGACGAGGACGAGTTCTACTTGCTTGTGCTAATTATCTAGACTCAATGATATTGACCACATAAGGGCAATGCGTTCATGTTTCCGACTGAATGTAAGTGCGAAACACACTGTGCATCAGAAGTATGTGTTGAAGAAATATCGGGATACAGAAGACGTCTCCCGGGATGCAGACGTCCAATCATTCCTGCTGTAGGCAGGCACCTGAGCTATTCCGCCACAGAAGAGAAGCATTAGCATTAGCGATTTTCTAGCGGTCTCCCTCCCAACCACAATGTTGCTTAGCATAGATAATCCCGCAATAATTGGATTTGTATACCTCAGAAGAATACCCCCCCCCCCCCCCCCCCCCGTGTCTCGACCGTTCCATCATCACCTAAGCATCAAGCCTGTCTTGGGAAAGACACAGGCCTTTAACACATCAGCGTTGCCTCACGTCATGTCATTCTATAGCCATGTCCCCGATGAAATCGTAACCACTGCAGATGGCTAAGTCTTTTGTGGTTGTCTCAGAGCACATTTTAAGCCTAAATATTGTTTTAACGGTTTCCCTGTGATGTCGCTTATTGGAATTGCTTATTCGTGTGGAGTTTATTGGTCTTGTAATTTTTTTCATATGCTATGCTACCTGATTTCGCAGGCCGTTTTCATTATTTGCATTCTTGTTTTATCACGGCCATTATAATAAGTATGATCTGTCTCTTTTTCTTTAGCATTTTACACTGCATGTGCGCGTCTTGCCACTAGATTCTCTGCGTATTCTACTAAAATAGAAAATGATGTTGTGTTGGACTGCCTTTTCCTTTATGTATGCATTTCATTTCTTAATTTTAGTGTATTTCCCGCGACATGTACTCAAATAAATAAAAAATAATAAATAAATAAATGTAAGAACAAGAGGTCGAACTAAAGTACGCGATTACCCGACATTTCGGCAGCCGAGTAAACCGTCTCGTGCACCGTACGTAAGAGATTGGGTTGTGCAGCGCAACAAAGTTGGGTAACCCACCAAGTATCCCTCGAGGGCTATGGGGTCGACGAACACGGTGTCGTTCACGTGGACGAAGAGACGCAGCGGGCGTCCTTTCCCGCAGCGATCCTCAACCCAGCGCATCATGTCCAGAACGATCTCCACCGAGTTGTTGACCGCGGATTCGACGGGGGACACGAGCAGGTCGCCATGGGTGTGTATCTCTCCACGCACGGCGTCCATCCTGCATATCACAAAATGCGACGGCCGTATAGCTTTTTTACAAACAAAAATTTACTAATGGGAACTCTGGCGCTAAAGTGTACGGGAGCTGCGAGCATGGCGGTTCAGCCAGCGAAGAAATGATGGACAGAGCATGAATTTGCCGAGACATCAACCTCCTGGCTTCGAAAGGTTTTGTGACTTCGCAAAGTTATCGCCGTTAACAAAGTCTTGCGTTATAAATGCAACTATTGCCAATGACTATGCAAATGCGCAAAACAGTTACTGCCTCGCGCCGTCTACAAATGTATTATTGCTCAGGAATTTACAAGGATAAGGCGTAATAAAGTAAGAACACAAGGACTTTTGAAGCCACAAGCGCGAAAATATGAAAAATTCCTGTACCAGCAATAACTGTCATGGTAGCCGAATAAGCAGCGTGAAATATCTGTCTAGGTTTTTTTGTAGGTAATTTGTATGCGTGGCGGCTGAACAAGTGCAAACCGATGAGCCATGACGAATCGTGATATGGCCAATTGTGACAGTGTTTACTTTCTTTCAATAGTACTACGTATATGCTCCAGTTTTCTTGACAAATATGACACACTCAAATGCACGTGATTTTACAAGTTCCCACTTCTCTCGTCTCTTCAAAATATTTTCTTCCTCTGTTCTTTCAAGATATCTTGAATCGGTGTTATACCCAAGTATTTGTCATTTTAAATTCTTGCCTTTAGTTCCGCGTGCTCCCAATTGCGCTCTTTATAACGATGCTGGTCTTCGAGGATTTGAAGGAACGGTTTGATCGTAACCGTTTAGAGCCTGCTACATTTTTCTCGATTGGGCGCTATACGAGATCCAAGTTGGAAATTCACATAACAGTCAAATTGTTTATTTTAGTCCCTTTAATTTTATTTTACAACAGTGAACAATAGTTCGGTTAAAAAGAGAGATGTATATTGATGTCGCTGCCAAAAAATTATTAATTAAATAAATGGACCAGGAACTCTGACAGAAGCAGAACAGCTGTATTTCTTATTTATGCAAAACGTTCGACTTGTGCAGGCGTAATAAACACGTTTAGCTTTGCTCTTTGCTGTATTTGGAGACTCCTAATGAATTTTCGCCCTCGAAGCACGTATGTCACTGACCCAGTCAGTAGGAGGTAAGTGCCTCCGCTTCCAACATAAAAGTGATAACTATCCACAAAGCAGCCTGTACACCATCGCGCGGTTCCCAAGCACGAGTGCTAGTCTATTGCGATAGCTAGCGAGCATATTATTGGCGAAGGCAGTTCTTCAATGACAAGCATCCGCTACGAACTAGAAAGTCGCGGGCACTTTTAACGAAAAGGTCGCAAGTGGAGGAGAAAAATGCAAACACGATATTTTAGCGGCCACAGGCTAATTCTGATTTCCTATGGAGCAATAGGCTACATTATTTTAATGCTTGTCCTGACCTTGCTATATGTCGAGACGAGGTTCACGCGAAACTCGACTCACCTTGTCGAGTTTTTGACGAAGCCCATGTAGAAGAGAAACGCCCATGAAGGCAGCGCTGAACGAACGGCGCCGTGTGCTATGCTGTTCCGAATCACGTGACGTATGGCGTCGTGTCGGGGAAGCGTTCGGATTGCCAAGACGACCTGCGTGCTGTTGCCGGCGCACAGAGAACTGGGGTAGTGCGAGAAAGGTGGCGCCACAGACGGATTTCTGGACATGATGACGATTCCAGCCACGCATAGCAAGCAAATGGCCAGCAGAGTCAGGGGTGAGCGGCTGAAGCGCCTTGCGCTAAATAGGAACCTGCAACGAAAACATCAGATACCGAATTCATTAGCTTTCTGAAATATCTTTTTTCCATCTAAAAGCTGTTTGCTATTGCCTGGCAGCCTTCTCTAATGATTTGCCCATCTTCATAATTGGGTGGTATTTGCTCTAAGAGACAATGTCTGCGCAAAAACGTTTTGTGAATACAGGCCCAGACAGCGAGAAATCTAATGGGTGCCTGAACGGCGCAATAAACAGAGAGATAGCGTCAGAACAAGAGTATTGGCATACGTAAAACACACGTGTGTCAAGTGTGCGTTTCTCCAGGACGGCAAGTATATCATCCTGCCGCGAACATGCTACGGTGAGCTTCACTGAATGGCACGTGCACGTGCGTTTGTTCTTTTCTTCTTTGCAACAACATAGAAACCTGTCAATGAGCTACACAGCTGACCAACAGATACAAAAAAGAAAAGACGGGAAAAATATTAATTAATGTATGGCAGCTGGCACCCATGCATGTTTTGTGTGTGTCGTTACTCCTGTCCTCGTCTTTTTCTCGCCTGTTCACGCACCCACTAAAGCAATGAACAAAGAAGCCGAGACTTAAACACTAAATGATAAGTCTTTACTAAGAGGGTCTAATAATCATGAGTGAGGATAAGAATCCTTACTCAGAATTGTTGCTAGCAAGAAGATAATGTCTTCGACATTGTAACAAGTTTACGTGGCTTCGTATAAGATCGCCAAGCCAGGGTGATCGCGGACAGGGTGGGACACACAAGTTATGAAAAAATCAGGTTGTGCACTTTCCTTTTTATGGCAACTTAGAAGTAGTGTCCGTAACTAGAGGATAAACAATAAAAAAATTCCAGCGCCTGTAGCGATTGAATGAGAGAGACTGGGACGTACTACGAAATTCTGCACACATCTTCCCTCTAGAACGACCCTCTCTGCCAAACCTGGCCACAGCAAAATCGCCTTCTCTGCGTGAACTTGCCTGTTAAGATGAGATATATATTCAAAAAAGTATATAGCATCTCTAATTTCAAGACGTGCTCTGGTTCCTAAAAACAAGTTTAGAAAACAGGCAATTTTAAAACACACTAAAGGTGCATACAAGTTCTTCAGCGCCAATTGTATGCGTGCCCAGAAGCTTTTCTTACACTGTTTCAGACATCAGGGGGGGGGGGGGGGGGATTCTGTAAGCATCTACTAGTGAACACGTCCATTTACTCTGCTACTGAAGTGCTGATTGGCTGGGTGTGCCTGTCTCCTTCTAGCGCATACCCCAGCCCGGCCAATCACAACTTCAGCAGCAGACTCAATGGACTTGTTTACTACGTGGACACTTACAGAATACCACCTCCCCACTCCCAGGTGCAACGCTGTGGAATCAACGCAAGAAGTTCGCTCAGGAAAATTTGTCACTCCGCGCGTGTTCGCTGGCCAAATGGCGTTTTCTCGCGCGAGCATGCACGTGAGGCCACCACAACAGGCTGCAGAGCAAGTTTCACAGTGACGTTTCACTTCGTGAACGCGGGTTACGCGCAAGTCTATGGACACTGCGAACCTGCGCAGCTACCACCACGGCGTCGAGCCACAAACGGAATGGGGCGCGAAAGCGGTCGCGGACGCTACATTCATCTCGACGGTGAGACGCCTGGGATGCCAGAGGGATAGCGCAAGTGCTACAAATGCAAAGAATAAACGCCGCGAACATGCAGAGCGAGAGAGAATTTGTGTGATTGTGAAGAGGAGGAAGCGCTATGAACATCCACAGCGAGCCCTGCATGCGGCGTCGAAGCACAAACGGAAACGACGCGAACGCTGTGATTCTCTTCTCCACCTCCAAGCACTTTCCTCCTCTGGTGCTTGCTTCCCTGGCATCTTCAAACATAACAGACGGGTCATCTAGGCTTACGCAGTAAACCCGAAAAAAAGAACAACGTAACGCAACATTATCTAAAACAAAGCATTATCAGCCATATACTACAGTTTGCATGTTTTTAAGGAATATAGCTTGTTTCCATTCTATACTTATAAAGAAACGTTTCGCACAATTGCGGTAGAAAGACATCGAACTATATTTAAGTGCGAACGCAGCCCCCGCAAAAAATGATCTCTAGCTTCCACGGCATTGCACCTAACGCCTGAAACGGAGTATATGTGTTATAACACACCTACAATGAGTAAATATCAACTCAGCGCAAGCAAAACATAGTTAATAACCACACAAGCAAGACACCAAACATGGGTGACCATAACTGCACATCCGTGCAAACCTATTCCATGCACAGAAGGGTGCGGTCGTGAGACAACCTTTGGTTAAGATAGCGAGCTTAATTAAAGAAAAAGACACGAACAATATGTCGCGCCTTTCGTGACTGAGCTGATTATTTTGGCAGCCCTAACGTAAGGTCTCAATATCCTTTGCACCAACGCAGAACAGCAAGCAGCAAGGTACAGTGGTGCGGTAAGCAATACGTTGAGTTACCCATAACTGGCAGGTGTTAAGACCTCCCAGGTTAAATGTTACTTAACCTCTACTGTTGTAAAGGGGACTCACTTCATGGTTAGTCAATAACAGCGTAGCTTGGGAAAACCGCGAAACCAGCAACAGGAGTTCTCAGCAAAGCCGCTGAAACAGGCTGGCGTCCTTCTTTCTTTTTCTCCCTTCTAGAACAACTCGTTGCAACAGCGTCTCGTTTGTTCATGATGATGATTGCGATTTGTTGTGCAATGGGGTAAAAGCGTTCTGCGGAGGACTGGCCATGAGTAAGATGGTAATATTATAAAGAACAAAAACATGCGAACAAAGATGCTGATTGTAAGCGCTGTTGCACGAGCACTCCAAGCATGTTTCTTTGCTTTCTTTAGTACACTTTCAACATCGCAAAAAAAGAACATTCAACTCATTCGACCACTCTTAGAAACATTCTTAGTTGCGCCTTCCCCATGAAACCTCTATAAAGCGTACGGTATATTAGGCTCGAGTATAGTAACAGGACAAGAACGCTGAAATAATTACGTCATTATGGAGCAGCTTCTGGCTACTTTCCTCTAGCAATGTCGCCATGCTCACAACGAGGTAATAATACACTCTAGAGTTACTGCGTATGGCTCGCGTAGGGAGTCGTATACGGTAACTCTAATAAACAGCGGACGTGAGAGCCATGAAGCGGTTGGTATGGTATGGTATGAAATAATTTATTCAGGTCCTTCAGGTCGCGCTAGATTCCTAGCCCAAAGCGGGCCGCTCCCACGTCGGGACCGAAAGGCTTAGTCTCTCATCCGCATTGCGGGCCCGATGGACGGCCCATGTCTGTTGTTCTAGTTAGGGGCTACGGAGAGCCGCGTCCCAACGCTCTTTAGTGTTGTCCATGTCGCTGAGCAACGCGGAGCACCGCCAGAGCATATGTTCCAAGTCTGCTAAGCATACCGCATCGTGGGCAAGTGTATGAAGCCAAGGCTTCGGGAAATATTTTGATTATTGATAGGGGTTTGGGATAGGTCCACGTCTGCAAGAGCCTCAGGGTGAGAGCTTGGGGTCTGTTTAGCTTTATGTGCGGAGGCGGATATGGTGCGCGCGCCAAGTAAAAGTGTTTGTTGGAGGGAAAAACTTACTAATATCAGAAATGTGAACTATTACTTCAATTCTCGTCGTTCTTTCCTACTGACGCCTTATATCATTGTGGTTACGTGCCATTAAATGAAGATACAAGATTAACGGCGACGTTCATGAAGAGGAACGACGAAGGCGCCTTCAACAATTATTCTTAAGGAACTGTCAGGGGGGCCTTTCACTACAACGATAAGACATTGATACATAACAGCAGCTGATCCAGAACCTCTTTAATAGCGAGCTCAACCGTCTAGTTTTCTCGTTTCATTTTGCCGTGGCAAAGCGTCGGGCTTGTAATTGTGGGATCGTGGGATCAAACCTCGTTGTGAAAAATTTGCTACGTTATTTTTTTGACGTTTGACATCTGCTACACTTGCTCTTTTGTCCTATGCTTCACCACCACGCCTGACACGGAGGGCTCCTGTCCTCCGTAGACCAGGGGGAGGCTGGAGGCCTTAGTACATATATTTGCCTGATGTTGGTCATTCTGACTTCAAACGGATTCTGTGACTTTTCAAACCCTTCATTTTAAGCAAAGGGCTGTTTTAAAGCCTAGCTTTCTTTGGCTCTTCTCTAGACTTTCCGGGCACTGCTGCGATGGTCCTGCCACGCGTGCCGCTTGGTTTTTTGCCACACCACCAGAGGGCGCTCGCGTCCGCACATTCCGGCCGACGACGCTGCAGGACGGGATGCGTAGTTTGTGCTATGGCAAGTGATGCGCTTGCTTTCCTATGCGACAAAAATGCAGGTGAAGAGCTAGTGTAAACGTTACAATCCTCCATTGCCTGAAGAGAGCGCTTGGCGCTGGCGTCTCATCAGCGGCCTGCTCACGTATACAGAAGAAGCACGTAAACAGGCGCCAGCAAAATGGCTCCAAAGCGTGCACTCAGCGTCGAAGACATCCAGGCACCCAAAAAAGCGTCGCGCGGAGCAGGATCATCTTCGCTACGCAGTGAAACGTGGTGCAGACCGTGAATGCATACAATATAACAGAATGCATACAATGCATGCGTCAATTTTATAATAATTAAATGAATTACGTACAGCCCAATTATTCAGTTAAGGTTTAACACTTCTGCCACGATGCGGTGTGCCATGTGAATCAATCATAACGCTCAACTCTCGGAGATTCCGAACAATGACACACAACAACATATCAAGCAAACCCGTCTCCCTGTGTATTCTTGTGGACTACGGAGGCAAACAGCAACGGTGCATGCAAGGTAACGTTTAAAACCAACTAACCACTTGCGTATCTGACTAAACGCTGAATAAATTACACATTCGCCACCGATATCCCCGCTAATTATCGTCAAATCAAAGCAAACAGCACACAAACCGTCGCTTATCAATTCCCACAGCACATGGCGTCCGCATAGCGTTTTACGCGCAAGCGAACTGGCCGCCTCTTCAAATTGGTGGTGTTTGAGGTCGCGAAGCAAGCGAAGAAGGAAGGCGCCTGGAGGTGAGGAAAATCGCGCGCCGCGGATAGTACGAAGGAGCGCGTTCAGCGCGCGGCAAAGTCCCGCCACCTATAGAGGAATGTGTAGGTAACGTTGAGCGAAGTGGAGGAGCAAGGCAGGCGGATGTGCACAGGCATGACTTCTTCCGGCAGTTGCTACTAGTTTTCTTAGCGATGCATACGCAGTGGGTTCGTCTCGTGGTAACGTCATCCTCACGCACCGGACACTGTGTGCGCGAGTGAAAGGGTGCGACGGTGAGCCGACGATGGCGGCTCAATCTCACGTGAGCAAGAGGTGGAAGCGTGCATTGCACCATGGCAGCGGGGGAGGGTATATAACGGGGGAGTTGCACTTCGGCCGCCCACGGTCGCGCGAGCTTAACCTTGAAAGCGATTACCAGCATTAAAATTGTCTGACGTCAAGATTCAAACACACAGCGTTTAGTACAGAAGGCCGATATTGAGACCATTACGCCATGGGCGCATGCATGAACGAGCGGCATAGAACACCGTTATGACTTTCTCGCAGGCACGCGAGCGCGTTGAGACGCTTGACGCGTTTCGGTTTGGCCTGACCGAGGCGCAGTTAGAACGCAGGCGAGCGCTTGCGCTGACAGGGAATCAGCGGATAACGCACGCAACCAGAAAATTGCGTCTGAACCAAAAGAAAGTAGTAGTAGTAGTATAAACTTTTATTAAAAAATAAAAAAACAATTCCATTCAGGAACCAAAAGAAAGAAGCTTCTGAAGGGGACCCGTTCTTTGGAAAGAGGGCGAGCGTGTCAGCGGGCAAATTCTGCGAGAAAAAAAGAACTACAGCAATGTTGATTTTGTTTAGCAAACGCAAGGTTGGTAGAGTAAAAGAGTTTACTGGGCAGATAGTAAATGTGTGTATGATATACTTTGCACTTGCTTATCTCTTTAAAAAACCACAGTCTTGGCTTCGAGGGTACGTTATAAACTTCATAAGTAAGGATTCCAAAGAATGCTTCTGACTATATTAAAATGCTCGAGTGGCAAATTTTTGCCCACTTTTTTAATGCATAAGCATTCTTTGATGACTACGCCAGCAAAATCGGTCTGTCACGCGAAAACTGCGATGCCGTGTATCTGCACAGAAATGCAGTACTTGTGAAGTTAAGAAATTTTATCGTTATAATATTGTGAATGTAGTTGATCGATGGCTTTAGAAGAAATAAGAACCAACTGAAACAAAAAGAAAAGGAAAAATCGATCACAGTGAAAACCGTTCTTCTCAGGCGGCCTTCAAAAGTTTACTTTTCCGCATTACATACGTGTGTGCAAAAAAGACTGCTGTGGGGCTGCTGACTATAAAAATTGTAACTGATTGGTACATGTGATAATAGTTTAATATTATTAATAATAAATGATTATTAATAATAAATGACAACCATTTAACTCTGTCAAATGGCAGCGAAAGCTGACGGTAGTCAAAGCTCTCAAATGAAAAGCAAAGCGCTTTCGCTGCCATTTCTCTTCACAGAGTGGAATGGTTGTCATTTTTCGCATTGCTAGTCTGGCGTTGTTGCTCGTTCGGAGGTGTCCGGGCTCGCGATCGTCGTTTTCATTCAGCATCACGGGAACGTTCTTCGTCGGTGGTCGCTTCGCGCCAGCGCCGTTTACACTCTCGTTGCTGTTCCCTCCGGCGCTCCTCGTACGTATGTTGTTCTTCGGGTGTATGAACTGTACGTGTCCGTCCCGTCGATAACGCAGCTTTCTTTAGCGCCGATACCTCTCCTGCTTATAAACAACGACAACATTGACGTCGCGCTATTGTTATCGGTGAGCATTCTAATCTGTTCCGCATTTTGACATCTGCGCCGCCACACTGCACCCGTATGAGTTTGTTAGAAATCGCTAAGTTCGTTTCTGTTTCTGGACGCCGAAAGAAACTACGGAAAGCTGGTCGTATACAACTTTCGCTGAAGAAGGAAAAAGAAAATAAATAAGGGGAACAAATTTGGCGGAGACACTTAAGACTGCTTACGTGTGGGAATGCCAAAGCATTATAGCCCTTTTCGTGAAATGATTTTGTTTTTCTGCGCGTTCTTTGTCTGCGTAAGCTCGCGCCTGCGTTTTAACTGCGCCGCGGTAGCGCCAACTCAAAACGCGCCAAGCGTCTCAACGCGCTCGCTTGCCCACGAGGAGTTCGTAATTCGAACGACCGCTCAGCGATGTTCAATTGGACATTATAGGGTGGTGGTGGTGGTGGTGGTGGTGGTGGTGGTGGTGGTGGTGGTGGTGGCAATAATGCTCTTTATTTCATACACTCATTTTGTGCACTCATGACGAGTAGCCACATCATACGCATTGGCTGCGCCGCCACTAGCGCAACGACGCACGCACTAGGCACGCATTTAGTCCATCACAACCGTGGAGCGACCGTGGCATCGGGGTAGCCTGCTCATCTCGCACGCCGGAGGCACAGGTTTGATTCCGACCCACGCCGAAATTTACCAAATATTATTTTCAAAGGCATTAGTTTCTTTTTTAGTTTACAGGAATCTCCTTGAGAAATTTGCCATCAACCCGAGTGTTTTTGACGTGTTTTACAAGCGAAGCTTGTCTTTCTAGCCTGAAAGTTTCGTACGCGTCTGTTTCTCCAAAAAACCAATGGCTCATACTTCCGTAAGCAAGCAAAAGATGCAATGGCTCATACGACTCATACCTTAATCCGCCCTAATCCATCCTAATTCACCTTAATCCAAACACTAATCAATCATTAGTTAACTTTGCTGATGATTCGTCATCTCTCATACATGGCTGGACTTTGTCGCGATTCTGACCTGAATTGGGTCACGTGATATTTTCTGCATCTCACAACGCGACATTGAAACATTGAGATCTATGGCTTTCGTCTTAAAATTTCCAGGTTTTCTTAGCGATCACCTAAGAGACGCGAAGGCGAAAGCCTTGTTACGCCTACTGTAATCCACCTTAATCCTCGTTAATCCACCATTATCCACCCTATTTCTCCTTAATCCATCTTAACCCAATCATTGACCAATCATGAACTATCTCTACTAATCATTAGTCATCTCTCATACACGGCTGGACATGCTTGCAACGTCCTAGATAAGGCAGCGGTCATGCGCAAGGCGGCATTGTTTCATTAACAAAGACTAGCGTTACGTTGACATTACCTATACCTCTGTCATGAAGTTATTCGCTGGGAACCACAGATGACCGCTAGGCTTGGACATATCAACAACCTTCAAATCAACAACCACAAAGAAGGGCAACAGAAGGTTGGCGTGTGCACATAGTATTCAGCATACAGTGATTCTCCCTGCGTTTCTTGCACTATTTCAATTAAAATGAGCCAATATAAGCAAATAAATCTTTATTGCCTTTAGCTCATTTAATGGAGTGGATAGGGCGAAAAAATCGGTGTCCATTAATAATTAATTAATATTTATTATTTATAATGATTGAGATGCGCTAAACTTCACTGATAAAAAAGAAATGAAGGTACAGTTTTCACCATCAACAAATGTTAAGACCAAATGTATTAGTGGTCCTGTGGTTTTATTTGCTTAGTTCTTCCTTTCACATCGATTCATTGCTTCGAAATTGTTCGCGTGCTTCATAATCAAATGCTAGTTGTGGCACGTAAAATTCCAGATTTAAATTCGAAATTTTCCCCCTAAGTACAGCTGAGAACATAGAATCGTCATGAAGTAAGCGTCCATAGAGTTCCCCACCTGCTCACAGCTGTCGTGCTTACCGAGGTTACCTGTCTGCAGATGCTAGAAGCTACCTTGCCTTGCAATGACTTTAATTTCCTGGAGGCATCGGAACGTTCCGGCTTTCTCAATTTCCGGTGGTGGCCAACTTGGCGTGAAATGACGAGTAGATTCATGGCACGGTACACATGTATGGCATCCTTCTGCAACTTCTGAGAACCTGGCTGTCGGATATTAAAGAAGCAATGCAAGCTTCGACTTTCTTTTATGATGGCACACGTCCTACTGGAATAAACGCTATGCGAGAAACGAAAGAAATGTTATACGGTTTGCCTTTCCTCATCAACCACGGTGCTTAGAATCAGATGCGGCACGTCTATGCGTTTTGCTTGTTCGGATAACTGACAACGAAAGTCAAATACGGAAATGCAACTGGCAAGAATACGGAATGTAGGGCGGCTCATGCGCGGAAATGATGCTTCGCGCCCGGTTTAGCATGGCTATGTTCAAGGCCCTTGAATCGCAGCTTCTTTACGGTATTTCAAGTGTGGCTGATCGAACATCAAGCACGAAATTTAACCGGGGTACGTGCATACTCATGCGTCCGTATCCTTAGCCTCACAGGCTCCGACTTGTACATACTATATCTATAGCATAGTATGCTGTGGAATAACCTAAAATTAAAGAAGACTTTCTTTGTTCTCTTAGAATGCTCGATGCGTCTTTCATTACTAGGTCAGCTGTTTGTCAGAGCTATGGGGCATCAGTCTTCAGCGGTTCTTTGTCAGTTGAACGTTGTTCAAACTTGGTTCAAACGGACAACTATATGGAAGGCACAACGTCATAATGGAATTATGCACTATTTCAATTAAAGCTAACACTACCTTTCCCTTTTACATGGGCTGCACAAAAAAGGGAAGATGATTCTAGGATCCACACGAAAAAGGTGATAAACATTCAGTGTGATCTTCCTCCCTCCTTTCCAGCGGGACATTTATGACCACCTCGGAAGGTTACATTGGTGACAAAAGCGCACAATTTTATTGAAGCGTCCGAAGAATCGACAATACTGTGATGAACAGAAGTCAGTGAAGCAAGCCAGAAGTATATTTAAGATATGTTAAGATATTGAAGGTGGACCTAAAGATGTCCGCAGCTTCTGAATATAACTTTAGCTATTGCTCATACTACAGAGGCTAGGTAAAGCCTTCGATTACTGTTTTAATACGCGCTCGCACCGCCAAAGTTTGGACTTGTAAACAACTATATGTGGGACATGATTATTTTGACATCGCTCTCTTCCGTAGGATCGTAAAAGCGTAGCCTATATCTAACATAAACGTGATTTGCATATTGTGCAGAATGCGTCAAAATACTTCTTCCTAACGATAGTGTTATGCAAAATTAGAAAATGGGTGCAAGAAACTAATCAGACTGAGTAAGCGTGGAGATGACTCAAAAGAAAGTAAACAGTGCAGAATACGCGGTGGCATATCCCGCCGCGAAGCCATGATGGGAATCACATGGGAGTCCAGCATAAGCCCCGATTCCAAGGCAGATTGCAAATGTGCAGCACTCTGGGAACGGAGTAAAGTTTTACCAAGAGCCGCTTATGGTTACTGCGAGTCGTCGTAACAGACCTGATCGCAAGGTTTATGCGGAGGCATAGTGCTAGTTAGACTTGCGCGTGTCTGTTACATTAATGAAAAAGCATTAATACTGGGAAGCCTTTCCCCACACTGTCGAAAGAACGAGAATAACTACAGCGCCTACCGGTAGAAGCCGCAATGGCTATCTTTCTTGGCCGCCGACTGTAATTCTCACGTGCAAGAACTCTTACGGCAAGGCCGGATGAATCCTCGACCCTGACAACCTATAGGCGCAAGGAGGCAGCAGAGGAAAATAGGACTTCCCATTACCGAGTCTGCTTAACGGGCAGGGCGCTCCGTCTATGAATAAGGCATTAGCCTGCGGCGGGGTTTCCCGAGTATGCCGAATGGCAGACCCGAGAGAGAAGAAGCCAGCTCTTCTGTACCGTGGGGCATACGGACACGAGTACGAGCGCACTCGCCTTCTCACTCTCTGGAATCGACCAGCGCTCTGCATACCTGCATCTGGGCAATACGGCCAGCAGCTGTTGCTTTAAATATTTATCTCTCGCTTTATTCTCCTTCAGCATTGTTAATCCCCGATGCAGTTGATCCAGGAGCGCGCTTGTTCTAGGCTCACGATCTTTTGACATAACTTCCCGTGTAGGCCCGGCGCTAGTCTATTGCCCTGACAGCGAACTTTGTGCTGTTTAGTGAGTACTGGGACGCGCACAAAGATCTCAGAGCTCACTAAGAACAAAAGAAAGTATGGCATCGGAAGAGGCTATTCGTGCCAGGCACGTATGTTATGCATGCCCGCTGTAGCTTACCGCAGGGCTGTTCTGTTGAACGCATATCTTTGTAAGCAACCGAATATTATGTGCTCAATATTCCCATCCAAGAAGCTTGCGAGGCAGCGTGCTCAGGGAAGAGCGATACAACACTGCACATCAGAGAGCGGCCGAGGAAGAATGGCAAACTTGTGCGACCTTGCCGCATCACAACTTACTTTCCAGGGAAGCTGTTTCTTTCGAGCAGTTGCAATAAGAATTTGGGTTGCCTGAAATAAATCACAGGCTTCAAGGAGTCGCCCGTACATGACTGACCCATTTGAATATTGGATTGTGTATAACGCTTTCAAGCACTTGTTAGGAATTTTTTATCAAAGGTAGTAATTCATCCACACATTTATATTAGCAAGAGCATTGCTCATGTTTGCTTGTCAAGGAATCTATCGATAATTACTTTCTAATCTGTCGTCGGCTTATAATACAAAGAAATATATTTATTGAAGCACTGTTCAGTGAACGTGTCCTAAATTTAAGTTATCTTTTGCAGTTCTTGTACTGGGTTTTATCAACAGTCGTGTTTGAAGCTGTCTGTGACTTCAATAATGTAACAAAGCGTACATCATGCTAATTCTTACTTTCCTTGCTAATTTATTATATTAGTACATTCTTTTCTATAGTAAGTTATTCATTGAATCTTTATTTATTTTTTATAAATAGTATCTTCCACTTATCGGGGGAGGGGTGAGGGGGATTTCCCTACTCAAGCGCACATGCTCTTTCGTTTGCAGTTTTATCTTTCCAATTTAATTTTTTTAACGTTACGGACTGGTGCAGACGGACACCCGATTCTTGGCGAATTTACTATTGCATAGCTACGTTCCATGTATCAAAAGCGCATCATCATCATCATCATCATCATCATCATCATCATCATCATCATCATCATCATCATCATCATCATCATCACTACATCTCCTATGTGTAGCAACATATTTTTTTCGAGGTTAACCCTAGTGACATTATAAAATGCGTATAAGGTATATTTAAAACATTTTTTCCGCCTCTAGCACATTCCTTAAAGCCATGCAAATGCGCATTTTATTTTACAGGATAATCGACGGGCTTTCTTTTCTAATTTTTCCAGATCCTTATTTACAAAATTGGCATGTTTCGACTTGTTGTGATGTTGTCGTTTACGAAATCCCCAACAGTGCGCTATCATAGATGATAAATGTCCCACAGAAAGACATGTGCGCTTCGCGTTAAATATAATTTGCAGTCTACAACAAGCATTTGAAATATTAATACCGATGTTAACTAATTACAGCGCTCTGCAATCTAGCGAAGTACTCTCGTCGATTAAGAAGGTGTATCCCATCACAGCTCACATCTCACATCTGTTTACACACATATGTTCACACACGGACACACATTCTCCCATCTGTCTGTCGTGTACCAATATTTTCTTCAAGGTTGGCATTACATATTAACATTGCGAGCCGTGTATACAGCATCCTTAAGAATGGTTCCGGCTATATACCACGTTTAAGAAAAGCTGCAGACACGCGCATTATCTTACCAGTCAAATATGTCGGATTCCTCTCCTTATTTTTTTTCTATCCTGATTAACAAAATCAACATGTTTCTATTTGTTTTCGCGTCATTTCTCATGACATCCCCAACGGTGCTGAATCCCAGATAAGAGACACGCCACGCGAGACCCTGTCTTCGAGTCTTGCGAGAACCACCCTGTCTCTACGTTTGCGCAAGGCGTCTTGCGCCACCTGGAGTCGTTGAACGTTCGAAGAGCCAAGGCAATTTATAGCATCCCGTAAATGTAATGTCCACTGCAAGTTATAGGGGTTGAGGGGCAAGATAACGTTGTATTGAACATCGCAAAAAAAAAAGACAGACGAAGAAGAAAGGAGACACAGCGAGGGCAGAACAACACGCAGCAGCGCACCTTGTTAGTTGCGCGAGAGCCCTGTGCGGATGTCTTACAATGTCTGGAATGTAGTGGCAGAGCAGAAATATCGTTTCTATCCGGAGCATCGAGGAAGAAGTCACTCGGGTAGCCTGCACCGTGTCTATTACGCTTCCTTTCCTCTCGTTCACGTTGTTTTGTATGAGGAAACATGTCCCAAAGCTCAAAGGGTGCGCAGGAGCGATTCGTATTTGTTCTTTTTGTGCTTTTCTTTTAGTGCCACGTGAATGGAATACGTCCGGGCATTGTAGCTTTCAGTGATCCCGAAACAGTGCTCGCGCGTTACGCCACATATGTGAATAGAACTTGGTAGTCGTGTGTGCAGACTGGGTTGCACCATGGAGAACATTTCGTTTTGTCTGCTAGCTTTCCTTTCTTTTTCTCTCTCTCTCTTTTTGCAATTTCTCAGGTCGATAGCTTCACTGAAACAATATCTATGTCCCTGTACTTGGAATTCCAAAAACGAGACATTTATCACTATTGCGTTACACCTCATTACAAGTAATTGAGAACAAGCAAACTTGAGCACCGTTACAACGAGTATATGTTATTTTTAGGCAAGGTTTATTACGCGTCGTTGCACTCTGCTTTTTCTTGTGCTTGTTTCTTCAGTTGTTTTCAATTTAGCCTACGTCCTTCATTTTCCTCTATCTGTAGCGATACAATCACTTCTGAAATTGTTCAAGTTAATGCTCATTTCTATAGCCATTAGCTCTATCCATCCCGCTCCTGGCCTGTCCCCTAGAGCGGTTGTGAGCCACTAGTTGAGAGTACAAAAAATTTTAGATGTAGATAAAAAGAAAGAAATAACTGCTCAGTTATGGTGACGCATGGCTGATTCGTGGTTTAATCGTATTCTTTATTGTTTTTATCAGGTAACATGTCTTTTTTTTTTTCATTGTATGAAATTTTCCACACAAACAATAAATAAATGTACACTTCTCCTTATCGTTTACAGCAATACATCACACAGGAAAACAAAAGACAAGTATTGAAACGGGGCAATGCATCGCCCCAGCCGCGATCATAACCGACCCCTTGTCCATCTGTTCTGCTCTAACAGTGCCAAATTTATCTACCATTCTCCGATCATTTTATTTATCTATCCCCCAAAATTTACGCCTCGTCAATTTGGCATGGGTACCAGGGCACATGGGACTAACCTTAAGTGAGTCTGCAAACGCATTAGCGGCGGCATCTCTTAAAGGCCCGGTACTGAGGATGCTACGACCTTGGGCATACATCACTGCTGCGAGATTTTACAAAAAATATGTCCAAGAGGAATATGCCAAACACGAAGAAAGAAAATTAAGAAGAGAGTTTCATTTAAGAGAATGTGTTAGCGAATATCAATGCTTAATTTTTATTTCCACAGGTCTATTTCAGTTCTTTCCGCTCAAAGTTATTATTGCAATGAACCGAAAACTATAGAACATTTGTTTATAAAATGCCATAGGTTCGACGTGCAAGGAAAATGACTTCTGGAAAGTCTCCTTTAAAAATTTATTGGCCATGACGCTTCCTGTGATACTATCTCTTGGAGCGTCAACATTAGGATACTACAACAGTAACGTATGCGATGCCACATTTAATTTTGTAAGTGACGCAAAGATGCTGCCATGTTAATTTTATCACTTTTTGTTGCTCCCTCACCATAAAGACAAGAATATTAACTTCAAATTTTATATATCGCAGCCTTAAAATTGTTACTAACTATTAGTATTGAATGAACATTTCATTCTTAATTCACAAAATTCCATTTGGGATTTCTTCCCGTTTTACCTACTGCCACTAGTCCATGACCGATCTCCCGTAGTGGGCTGAGCCATACCCATAGGCACCAAACCAAACCAAACCAAACCTGGGAGCTTTATGAAAATTTCTTACAGCTAATATTTGGCACTGCCATGACGTACCATGATATCAGTTTTGTTATTGATATTCGGATTATTTATTACAGCAGTTAGTAGTGCAACATGTTGCAAGCTGGCAGCGATGTACATATGCCGCAAATGTATAAAATAATATCCGCTGATAATAAACGGCACTGGCTACCAAGACGTTGACGCACGTGTGCAATCAGTCTGATACAGTAGCATGCTGTACTTAGTTGTACCGCAGTACGATCAATAAACTGCTACGCTAGGAAAGTGGGATCAAAATTTCTAAGACCTGCCTACTTTTGCAATTAAATTGGCGAACTATAGAAGCTCATCAAACGGAATAAATATCTCGAAGCAAATCTGGCAATGTGAGGCCTATTTTAACATCTGCATAACGTTTAATAATACTCCTTCTTAACATTGAAATACAATATTTTACTACAAAGGTTTAGGGATATAATTCTACTATAGGATACATTTTTTCCACATATTTGTAAGTACGCCACCGTCTCACAATGTCCACTAAGGAAATTGCTGTGTTGGTGCTAGTAGGCATTATATTCGTCGCCTGTTTGAAGTTAGCGACAGAGAGTTAGAAACGGTGTCTGAAATACAGGGTGTTTCAGCGAACACTTTCAAAAATCTTTATAAGTTGCCTGTGGCAGATATCACAATTCTAGTTGATGAGCTGGTCTACTCGAAGCGGCGTACAATACCTGCACAAAGAATAGAGATAAAAAATCGGTTAATTAATAATAATTCACTAATTAAGTTCTTAACTAATTACATTATGGCCCATATTGCAATTTACAAATTCTAGCCGTGGAGCTCGCTAGGCGTATACCCTTCTAACGAATTTTCAAGATGACACCAGTTTCGAGATCTAAGTTCCCGAACTTTGCGGAGAAATGCATTGGCGTACACGTCGTTTCATACACTGAAGCACACTATTAACTGGAACGCCAATGCATTGCTCCGCAAAGTTTGGGAACTTATATCTCGAAACTGGTGTCGTCCCGAGAATTCAGTCCAAGTGGATCCGCCTTGCGAACTCCTCTGCTAGAATTTCTAAACTGCAATATGGGTCAAAAGTTAATTAGCTAAAACGTTAATCTGTGAATTCTTGTCAATTAGACACTTTTGCATTTAATTTTTTGTGCAAGTAGTGTCTCACTTCGAGTAGACCAGCTCATAAACTAAAATTGAGCTATCAGCCACAGGCAACCTTTAAAAAATTTGAGTGTTCACTGAACGACTCTGTATAATTAATAAATCAACGAAAACAACGGGAAAGTTATCATACAAAATACCTGCATTTTTATTCTTTTAAAGCTGCACACTCACAGCTTTCGAGGACATCTGATTAAGGCAGTAACAATGCCTTTCTTCAATACAGCACTTTGAATCCATTGAGTTCACCGACTCGGGATGGTACTGCCATGCAATGCGAATAAGCCTACGTTCCGGTCACACCGAAGCAGTAGCCCCTAACCTGGTCAACTTCTGCACAAACTATAAAAAACAGTGCTGGTGCTTTCTGCTGCTTTTACTATTTGTGTGACCAGCCGTGGTAGTTTAGTCACTGTATTTGTTTTGAACACATATATACAATTAACAGGAAAAGGAAACCGAGGAGCAGACTGGCAACTGTTAGTCGCTTTAGCGTTGTGCTGGTAAACGCGAGGTCGCGGGATCAAATCCCCGCCACGGCGGCCGCATTTCGATGGAGGCCAAATGAAAAAACACCCATGTACTCACATTTAGGTGCACGCTAAAGAATTGCAGGTGGTCAAAATTAATCCGGAGCCCCCACTACGGCGTGCCTCATAATCATGTAGTAGTTTTGCCATGTAAAAACCCAATTTTACATTAGTTTTTACGATTTGTGTGTTCAACAGGCTGGAAAACATGTATAACTGCACGCTGGAAGAGACGATCTGCTTCAAGTCAATGTAGTATTTAAGCACGTTACGTTGAAAATTTTCCGAGTGACAGCAATACGACAAAGCCCAGCTTATATATGGCGAGCGAGGGAATCCGAGACGTGAGTAACGCCATGCATATTCGCCGCGACACCTCCAGTAACTTACCACGATGCAGGCGTGTCCGATGTCTGTACAAAGCCAAAAGACGCATGCTTCGCATAACTGTACATGATATCAAGAACATTCGCTTTCGTAGCGCTGGTGTGAGGAAGAGCGGAGGCAGCAGCAAGCCAATCCCCCTTCGTGTTGGCTCCCATTTAAATGCGGAGTAAGCGGCGAGAACACAGCAAACACGAAGCCATCAGCCCTCGGCGCGCCTAGACACCGTGCCCATCGAAGACTGCTGTCAAGATATGGCCCGCGCGGCTGCCACCGGAGTATAGGACATCCCCACTCCCTCCTCCCCATTCTCACATGTTTCAATGTTTTGCAATGAGTACCTGAAAAGCTATAAGAGTCTGAGCCCTCAGTCATGGTATTATTATAACTTATAACAACAACACTAGCTTGGGCACTGGTGTTCCTAAGAAACTAAAGGAGGTTTGTGTTTCCTTATCTGCATGTTATAATAGACCCTTATTATAACATGCAGATAAGGAAACACAAACCTCGATTAATAAAGAGAAAATCAGACATCCACCCAATCGTAGCAATTGCTACAAAAGAAACTCATACTGGTTCCTCGAAAGAAAAGCCTCGCAGTTGAAGGAAAATCCGTCCTGCTCCGGGACTCGAACCCGGGACCACCGCCTTTCCGGGGCAGCGACTTCCTCCATCTCAGCTAACCAGGCGGCTTCAAATGCGATGCTTTTCTTTCGCGGAGCCCGTATGGGTTTCCTGGTCGCATTTCTCTTTATTGTCTCATTTATTGTATCTTTATTGCCTCTATTATATCTTATTTTTTCTTTAATAATTACTTCTCTCCACCTTGCGGGTTTCCGCAGAACTAGTATATCAAACCTGGATTATAAGATGTTTTCTTACCTAGCGAAAAAAAAAACATCCTAATCTGCACTTTCTCTGAGCAGACGTGCCAGAATGGTATCGAGAGAAAGTACACGCGCTTATGCGTTGTTTCTTGTCGAAGTGCGGAGTTGTCGGACGCGTGACAATCAATCCAGGACTGGGCGCACGGGAGGCAAGAGCGCCCACGCTACAGCGGGTGTGGATCCCCGAATTCATTTAAGGTGCGAACGTGGTGATGATGTCGAGCCAGAAATCCGGGAAAAGCCGTTATCCGCCGCAAGCACGCGCGCAAGAATCAAGAGAAGGCGCCTCAACTACACGGATTCTCCAGGGCACATGTTCGGGCTTTTATATTTTTGCGTGTTCACTGCCGAAGGCATCGTCTATGAAGGCGGCATTCGGCTTAATCCCATTCTTCTCACGTCGCCGAACAGACCAGAAGTCTAGAAGCGTGGGAGAAACAATGCTAGGAGGGATAGGCGGATTGCGTTCGGGCCATAGAAGTAAGAAGAGATCGAATTGACTATTTGTTTCTATTTTTGTCTTACTACATTTTATGGCGGTTCGTGTGCCGCATACAAAATGCCGATTTGCTTGTCACTTTCTTGGCGTGGTTTAATTTGGTTCGATTCATTGACGCGAGAATTATTTACAGGAATGTGCACAAAAAGCAGTTCACCCAATAGCCGAGGCTATAGTGGAGACTACATTCTTCGACTATTCTAATCAGCACCAAAGCAAAGTACACGCTTAGAATGTACACGCACGTACACGCATATTCTCACAGATATACACAATTAACGCATATGTGCTGCACCGACGCGTAATTTTTATCACAGGAATAAGTTACCAGCAATGTTCCGCATTTAAAACCAAAAAAATATGGAAGGGTGGGCAGTTACGGGCACCTTTGAGTGAGATAGATAGCGGGATAGATAGATCTAGGTGTTCAACTACAAGTCCGTCTAATCTTGAAGCTTTTTAAACAAACTAGTTCAATTTCTTCACACCGTTTGCAATATTGCTGCCCGCTTATAGCTTGCTAAATTTGGTATAAAACAACAGATTTCCTTTTAATAAAATGTTGTTTTTATGACGTTTCCTTTCTTGGAGAAACATTTCTGAAAAAAAAAATATATATGTAGACACGGAGCTCTAAATCTTTCTGGTCCTGTATTCGTAGGGCTTTTTCTTAACGAAAAAAATAACTGTGACCATTGTCTAGTAAAAAAATACATATTGGACAGTTCTGTTTTCAGCCTTCTTCTTAGGCAAGAAATTTTAATGATCAGCAAAGTTCCGGCAGAAACTCATTTTATTTAATTCAGTAGGTGCCAGAAACATTCACGAGCAATTCACGAGAAGAGCTACAGTAAAATCAACTTAAACTGAACTCAAGGGAACAAAAAAATATGCACCATTTGTCCGAAATTTCATTTAAGCAAAGCACACAAAAATTACCAATAATTGTTTGATACGAAATGCGTGCGAGTGTTTATATTACTGTGATGAAAAAAGAAGAACTACTGGGCGCCCTGATTCTAACGGTGTAGCTATTTTTTTTTTTCGGAAGGTCGTACTGATGTGCGATTCTATGCGATTCTGATGTGCACCCTGATTCTAACGGTGTAGCTATTTTTTTTTTCGGAAGGTCGTACTGATGTGCGAAATGATTCTCAATAATTTTGCGGAGTTCACGGGTTTGAAAGAACGCTCTAGATTTTCAATTGTCTTTCTTGCTGTTTGGTCCAAAACAGTAACGTACTCTCGAACAGTAACATCTTTATCTTCGTCACGAACTTCACCAATATTTCTTTCTTGTCAGAACAGATAACAAAGGTCTCTCTAGGGTCTCTCTACGGTCTCTCTAGGGTCTCTGGGGTCTATTATTCTTCGCGATGGGTACGAAGCACTAATGTTCACCTCCCTATAAGATCCAACCCACTCGTAAGGGCACTCTTTCTCCTCAGAGATCATTAGTCGCCTGACGAACTCCTAATGATGCAAATAGTTATACCTTCGACATCTTTGATTTACATTACCTTTTCTGCAGCCACTTAATGAATTTCATTTCTTCGCGAATTGTAGCGTCACCATTTGAGATGTTTATTTGTCTAACGTTTCCTGTTCCATACACCTATGAAGTGGCAGCTTTCGGTAAAGTTCCGTTCAACCGCAGTTTTCCACAAAAAATTAGTTCCGGTTAACAAAAGTTTGTTAACATTGTTCCTATAGGCTGCCAACCAAAGCTCATTTCATTGTTCCGCTTATCCAGCATTTCCTTTTAAGCGAGTTTTGTTTATCCAGAGTCCAGAATGTTTGGAAAGTTGGGCGGTTACAGAGAAAATTTCCTTTTGTCAGCAAAAGTGTGTTTCTGGGAAAAATTGATTTGAAGTTTTACTTTACGCACCAAGGACGTTTTAGGCTAACATGTCATAGTCTTCACAACCATATTTTTCGTAATGCCGTTTAATGCCCTTTCTTTCATTCGGCTTGATTATCATTTCTTTCATTGTCTAAAGAGGTCTGAAAGTGTGCCTATATTATCCTGTCGGGCTCCGTCTTACTTAGCACGTGACCCATCGCCAAACAAATCGCTTGTAACACCAAGGGTCTCAAAGACTTTCTTTCTGGCATTATTGTCATCACTGTAGTAACTAATTGCGTGATAAACAACATATTTAAGTGCGGATGCTCCAACAAACGCTGTTTGTGGACACCCAAACGAATCAAGTGCTCGCGCTGGAACTATGGCTACTATTGTTACGCCTTTGGGTCGTATAAGGAACTATTAAAAACGTTAATGTAAGCACATACATTATATCTATAAATTATTATATAGTGTATATATTTCCGCGCTTTTAAATTCAGAATAACAAATCAAACGCCACAGCGCACGGCACAAACTCGCATAGTTAGTAGGCGGGGTCAAGAAGAAGGGACGCGTTTGGCGTAATTATTAAACGCTTTCTGGTGTGCATTTAAAGATGCCACTATATGCAAATATTTGCCTAAAGATATGGCATATATTGGCGTAAAAATAAAGACCATTTTTAGACGCTTTTGCTATCCACCCCTCCCTTAACTGGGCCAGGCGTCATCTCAGGTTACACTGATGTAAATTTTTTTTCGTTGGCAAATTTCCGAGCAGATATGTTTTTGATGATTCTCAAGGCTGCATATTGTACACTAAACTCAGCAGTGCCAGTTTCTTGTGTTGGAGTAGATAAAAGAATTCCTGTATATAGAAAATTTGCGAAAAGAAGATAGAAAAGACACCTGGGTATTCGCATCGACCCGAAGGTACAAAAGCAGTTGCGAGCTGTATTATCTGAATCATGCACGACGTAGCGCTCATTCAGCACACTGGCATGAGAAGAAATTCACCAGTGAGAAATGCGATGGCGCTTGACTGAAGCTACACCATTCTTGAAGCCAACAAACCGCGTTTCCATGCTCCTGATAAATTATCTACACTTGTTGGCACGAAATAATAAGCCTAAGCAAGTAGGTAACACAATACGACAATAAACAGTAGAAATATATTTTGTTTATAATAACTGAGTTCAAGTATACGAATGCGATCCGAACGTTCATTGACGAAATTAGAGCTGAATACAGTGAAAATATCGCTTGTAACTGCTTGTATTTGGCTGGTATCCTTTATAGCCCTTTTTAATATAGTTCATTCTCAAACGGTACAAAAGCTGTTCAAAAATAAATGCACTTGATTAACCGTAGGTACGAAACCAGGAAATGTATATCCACTTTGCTTCGTTCTCGCGCCATCGGAACTCGGAAAAGAATCACTTGAGCAGTCAGAAACGCTCAGTAGAAGAACACTGTTAAAATGCCTTTAAACACTAAATGTAGGCAAAAGAGGTCGCCCAAAGCACCCAGCTAGTGACTAGCTCAAACAAGCAGCAGAACCCATCTCACGATGACTGTCAACGTCAATGCGTTGGCATCAAATAAATCACACAACGTATTGCAACCGCCGAAACGAGTTTTGCACGAGGCGTGTACTGCAGCGGCATTCCCATTGCGCGTTTCCCTAAGAACAGTCAGCGCCATCTACCAGCGCCGCCGCGAAATTTGTGCATGGTCTCCGAAATGGACGGCGCACCGGTGTGTGCGAACGCTAAGAAAACTCGTCATGCGGCTACCGGGCTCCTCTGTCACGCTTCTTTCTGGACCCATTGCACCATCTAGCGGTGCTTACGAGAAGTTCGCGCGCGGCCTGCGAAGCGAGAAGTGCGGCGCACTGGTGCCTGCGAACGCTCGAAATCGTTCCTTCGCTTGCCGCACACTCAGTGGCGCATACTCAGTGACCCAAATTGGCGATAGGCTCTTTGAGGAGCGGCACGTATTCCGTGCATCTATGGCGCAGCTGGCTGAAGCCTGTAATCCTGTACTCCTGTAGTCGTCACTTCAATTTTTCTAGAGGAGCACCATTTGTTGTTCCAAGGAAAATTGAGATGATGTAAATCATAAGTTGCCAATGATGACTCGCAAACTTATTTGTAGTAGTATATCTTCTGAATCGCACCGCAGTGATGAACGCCGACGAAGGTAAAATGGGGATTATAGGACCATTGTGGGATGCTACTGCGAGTGTATCTGCATATTCGTTTAAGGCTAGGCCTTTGTGACATGGCACCCACACTAAACGAACTAGACGTAAGTGTCGTGGGAGAAGAGAATAAAAAGTTTATAATGAATCTGACAATTTGTGTCTGGTTAGTGAAAAACAGACAGAAGGGCAATCAGCTAAGATTATGGCTGATGACAGAGATGGTGGCAATTTGCGTAAAGCTAAAGCAATTGCCAATAATTCCGCCTGAAAGATAGGCGGGATTCACGTAGACGAATCGAAAAAGACCAATGTAGATGTGGTGATACAATGCCCACACTTGCCTTTTTTCACAGACGGAAGCATCAGTTTCTCTAACGGTCTTTGTCTGCAGGTGTGCACAGTGGTCTTCCAGAAACTATTCAAATATTGATAGGGAAGATGTTCAGCATTATTTGGGAAAGTATCATCATATTCAATTTTGGCATCTGGAACCGAGAAATTTAGTAAGACCACCTCACATAGGTGAACGTTTAATGGGTCCAATAGTTTCTAAGCGAAAACAACTTTAGGGCAACGTGAGCGATACCATCATCATCATCATCATCATCATCATCATCATCATCATCATCATCATCATCATCAGCCTAGTTACGCCCACTGCAGGGCAAAGGCCTCTCCCATACTTCTCCAACCACCCCGGTCATGTACTAATTGTGGCCATGTTTTCCCTGCAAACGTCTTAATGTCATCCGCCCACCTAACTTTCTGCCGCCCCCTGCTACGCATCCCTTCCCTTGGAATGCAGTCCGTAACCCTTAGTGACCATCGGTTATCTTCCCTCCTCATTACATGTCCTGCCCATGCCCATTTCTTTTTCTTGATTTCAACTAAGATGTCGTTTACCCGCGTTTGTTGCCTCACCCAATCTGCTCTTTTCTTATCCCTTAACGTTACACCCATCATTCTTCTTTCCATGCCTCGTTGTGTCGTCCTCAATTTCAGCAGAACCCTTTTCGTAAGCCTCCAGGTTTTTGCCCCATATGTGAGTACTGGTAACACACAGCTGTTATACACTTTCCTTTTGAGGGATAGGGGCAACCTGCTGTTCATGATTTGAGAATGCCTGCCAAATGCACCCCAGCCCATTGTTATTCTTCTGGTTATTTCAGTCTCATGATCCGGATCCGTGGTCACTACCTGCCCTAAGTAGATGTATTCCCTTACCACTTCCAGTGCTTCGCTACCTATTGTAAACTGCTGTTCTCTTCCGAGACTGTTAAACAATACTTTAGTTTTCTGCAGATTAATTTTCAGACCCACCCCTCTGCTTTGCCTCTCCAGGTCAGTGAGCATGCATTGCAATTGGTCTCCTGAGTTACTAAGCAAGGCAATATCATCAGCGAATCGCAAGTTGCTAAGGTATTCTCCATCAAATTTTATCCCCAATTCTTCCCACTCCAGGCCTCTGAATACCTCCTGTAAACATGCTGTGAATAGCATTGGAGATATCGTATCTCCCTGTCTGACGCCTTTCTTTATAGGGATTTTGTTGCTTTCTTTGTGGAGGACTACGGTGGCTGTGGAGCCGCTATAGATATCTTCCAGTATCTTTACATATGGCTCATCTACACCCTGATTCCGTAATGCCTCCATGAGTGCTGAGGTTTCGACTGAATCAAACGCTTTCTCGTAATCAATGAAAGCTATATATAAGGGTTGGTTATATTCTGCACATTTCTCTATCACTTGATTGATAGTGTGAATATGGTCTATTCTTGAGTAGCCTTTACGGAATCCGGCCTGGTCCTTTGGTTGACAGAAGTCTAAGGCGTTCCTGATCCTCTTTGCGATTACCTTAGTAAATACCTTGTAGGCAACGGACAGTAAGCTGATCGGTCTATAGTTTTTCAAGTCTTTGGCGTCCCCTTTCTTATGGATTAGGATTATGTTAGCGTTCTTCCAAGACTCCGGTACGCTCGACATTATGAGGCATTGCGTATACAGGGTGGCCAGTTTCTCTAGAACAATCTGACCACCATCCTTCGACAGATCTGCTGTTACCTGATCCTCCCCAGCTGCCTTCCCCCTTTGCATAGCTCCCAAGGCTTTCTTTACTTCTTCTGGCGTTACCTGTGGGATTTCGAATTCCTCTAGGCTATTCTCTCTTCCACTATCGTCGTGGGTGCCACTGGTACTGTATAAATCTCTATAGAACTCCTCAGCCACTTGAACTATCTCATCCATATTAGTAACGATATTGCCGGCTTTGTCTCTTAACGCACACATCTGATTCTTGCCTATTCCTAGTTTCTTCTTCACTGTTTTTAGGCTTCCTCCGTTCCTGAGAGCCTGTTGAATTCTATCCATATTATAGTTCCTGGTGTCCGCTGTCTTACGCTTGTTGATTAACTTCGAAAGTTCTGCCAGTTCTATTCTAGCTGTAGGGTTAGAGGCTTTCATACATTGGCGTTTCTTGATCAGATCTTTCGTCTCCCGCGATAGCTTACTGGTTTCCTGTCTAACGGCGTTACCACCGACTTCTATTGCGCACTCCTTAATGATGCCCATGAGATTGTCGTTCATTGCTTCAACACTAAGGTCCTCTTCCTGAGTTAAAGCCGAATACCTGTTCTGTAGCTTGATCCGGAATTCCTCTAGTTTCCCTCTTACCGCTAACTCATTGATTGGCTTCTTGTGTACCAGTTGCTTCCGTTCCCTCCTCAAGTCTAGGCTAATTCGAGTTCTTACCATCCTATGGTCACTGCAGCGTACCTTGCCGAGCACGTCTACATCTTGTATGATGCCAGGGTTCGCGCAGAGTATGAAGTCGATTTCATTTCTAGTCTCACCATTCGGGCTCCTCCACGTCCACTTTCGACTAACCCGCTTGCGGAAAAAGGTGTTCATTATCCGCATATTATTCTGTTCTGCAAACTCTACTAATAACTCTCCTCTGCTATTCCTAGAGCCTATGCCATATTCCCCCACTGACTTGTCTCCAGCCTGCTTCTTGCCTACCCTGGCATTGAAGTCGCCCATCAGTATAGTGTATTTTGTTTTGACTTTACCCATCGCAGATTCCACGTCTTCATAAAAGCTTTCGACTTCCTGGTCATCATGACTGCATGTAGGGGCATAGACTTGTACCACCTTCAATTTGTACCTCTTATTAAGTTTCACAACAAGACCTGCCACCCTCTCGTTAATGCTATAGAATTCCTGTATGTTACCAGCTATTTCCTTATTAATCAGGAATCCGACTCCTAGTTCTCGTCTCTCCGCTAAGCCCCGGTAACACAGTACATGCCGGCTTTTTAGCACTGTATATGCTTCTTTTGTCCTCCTAACCTCACTGAGCCCTATTATATCCCATTTACTACCCTCTAATTCCTCCACTAACACTGCTAGACTCGCCTCACTAGATAGCGTTCTAACGTTAAACGTTGCCAGGTTCAGATTCCAATGGCGGCCTGTCCGGAGCCAGGTATTCTTAGCACCCTCTGCAGCGTCACAGATCTGACCGCCGCCGTGGTCAGTTGCTTCGCGGCTGAGCGATACCACTGACAGTTAAAAAATAAAGCCGCTTCGTTAACGAAAAGATATTTTCATCTCCTCTGCTGTGATGCATATATCTTTAGAAAAGTTTGTGCTGTTAGAATATGAAATCGCATGAGAAGAGAAGGCAGTCATGCTTCTTGATATAACATATCGTTAGCGACAAATTTAGGAAGCCCAAGACATAAACGTAACACCTCTCGTTCTAATAGAATAAGAGGCTGAATTTTGTCTGCAGATCCGCCAGAAAATAAAACGCAGCTAAACTCCATTATCGGACGAACATGCATACAATGTATTATAATGAGAACATGCCGACGCAACCCTGATCGATTGCTGCTGAGCCTACGCAGCATTCCTATTGCGCGTGCTCCCTTTGAGGCAATATGCTCTATATGTGGACTCCAATTAAGCCTTTTCGTGCACATTACTTCCAGATATGCAAGTTAATTCCCCTGTGGGATACTGTCTTGTCGATAAAGAATCGAAATTTGCACAGGAACGCTTTCAGAGAAAAGTAGGACGGCGGTTTTTTTTTTATATTAAAAGAGAGCTTAATTCCATCAAACCCCATTTCTAGGCGGTTCATATAAGAGTGTAGAGTTTGTGCTAATGACTCGGATAGGCTCGCAAATAGATTTTCCATTGCCTTCTGCGTTGCCCTCTCTACGGCCCAAGCTATGACATCAGGAAGCGGTGAGTCAACTGCACGAGATCGTCGATTTGCTGCATAAGCACACCCACGTGATTGCTCTGCAATGATAGAACGGGCTTCCCGTTTTGAATATCTATTTTGTTCGATTATTTCTAAAATTTGTAATTCCTGTGTTCTCGCAGAGCAGTTAGTATGGTCAGCTGAGTGATAACCACTGCAGAGACAACACCGTTCTTCCTGTGATGAACAATCTTTTAATTCGTAATTTTCTCTACATTTACGACACCGAGGAACTGATCGGCATCCCTTAATGGCATGCCCGTAGCTAGCGCCAACACCTAAAGCACTGAAGGGGCGAGGAGACAGCGATTCAATCCGGTAAATGAGGGCCACGCCTTGACCTCTGTCGGATGAGCTATTCCAGCGAAGGTAACAATGACTGATTCTGTGAGTATCTTCATGTTCTCAAATAAGCAAGAGCAATGAAATACGGACACGGCTCCGGTGACAGAAAACATGGAATGAAGGAGCTCACTGGATGTGAAGCAAACATTGTAGATTTGGGAAGGTCAGTAATGCAGGCCTGGTCTGGCGAACCGCAGAAAATGCCACCGCGACCAAACTGCCATACTCCGGTGATCAGTGGGTAGTGGGGTGTCGCCTTATGAAGTTCTTGCTGAATAAATTTGGGGTTTTTCATTCGAATGGAATCCCCATTGGAAGGTACCAGGGCCGCAGGAACGTTGGTCAGTTCACTGCACAAGAGACGTTCAATCGGATAATCATGAGGTGCAAGAGAAGCCGACCAGGCAGTGCTTGCCTGACCGGGAAAATAAACAAACCTGAGTTCGGTTTGCCTAAGACAACCACCGCCCGATATCCAGCCGTTCCCCGAGAGAGTACACCAAGACACCAGGAAGGGGCATCCCCAGTGAAACGGTTCGCACAGTTGCACGGCAAAGATCCATCGAAGAACCAGGTAGACCGAGGCGATCCTCGAACGCAGTTACGATGAAGCCAGCCAGCCACTGAGAACGTGCAATCACCTGCACCATGAATGAGCCGCGCGTGTTCTAGTTTCGCGCTACCTGCAAGTTAGCCTATCTTCTCCGTCTGCCTGCGAAGCGTGATCGAAATAAAGTCCAATGGTGAAGTTCAGGAAAAGTGTAGAAATAGTGTTGTCCTTGGTAGTGTCGGATGCACGCAATCCAACACAGATGTACCAGGCAGCACCTGCAGCGTAGGTAGTGAGCGAGGCGCAGCCACAGTGATACAGCAGAGCGAAATTGCGACCTGCCGAAGGTTCTCGTAGATGCCCTGGCTTGTAGAAGTCCGAGCTCCAAAAGGAAGTCTGCCAGCTCGCGACTTCCGGGGAGATAGGGCAAGTATTGATGACTCACGTTCTACGCGTATAAGTGATGCTGGAGCTGAAGATACCAGATGGCGGAACGGCTAATGTGAAACTTCGGCAGGCAATGCATCCCCGGAAGGTGTCAGTACAGAACATCAGAAGGCTTGCCTGCTGCTGCTTGTGGTCAAATCTCGAATGCCGATAGCATCAGAGTTGCGATGGTCGCTGCAGACATCGCGAATGTTGTGTTTGTGGCGTCATAGTGCATGCGAGAGTGAAATTTGCACTATATAGTGGAGCCAATGGTGGAGCCTCTGTATAGGGGATGAGTGAGGTGCCCCAGAACGGAAAGCGGACAGCTTGCGGGAACGTCCAAGAAAAGGGAGAGCGGTGGGTCGTAGAGTACCTGAAAGCGCTCGCGTTTGGCCCAGTGAAGTCCTTGGAAGGAGTCATCAGGCAGCTGCCTTTAAGCTGGGGAGGAGGCTCACAAACCAATCAGAGGTGTGATGCTGGGGCCGGAGATGGACGCAGGTAATGTAGGAAGACAGGACGCGGAATGACGCGACGGTTCAAAGGCGAGAGCTGTTGTCAATGGGCGTTCGAGGTGACGTCGCTCCAACACACGTGTGGCACGTGTGCGCACAATGACACATATTCAGTCACCCTAGTTTGTCCGATGGTTGGTTTCGAACACTGTCACTTGCCTCTACGGTGACCCGTGTCGGCGTGAAAGAGGTTCGTTGAAGAGCGGCACGTGTTTACACAATGCACATATTCAGTCACCCTACTTTGTCCGACGGTTGAATTCGAACACTATCACCTGCTTCTACAGTGACCCATGTCAGCGTAAAACAGGTTCGTCGAAGAGCGGCACGTGTGTACAAAATGCACATATTCAGTCACCCTAGTTTGTCCGACGGTTGGTTTCGAAGACTGATGCCTCAGCACAGCAGGCCGATGCGCCAACCACTAGGCCATGTACAACCCAATGAGCCAGGTAGGCAGGACAATAGTTACACAAACACACACACACACACGCACACAGCCCCTGGAAAGTGAGTGAAGTAGCTAAGTATGATAACGCGTTAAAATTGTAGCCAATGAAGAACTTCCTGTACCGCTGTTCACTTAAGAAACAATGTTTGCATGAAATACTGCCTTTCATGTTTACGTTGCGCACTAAGCCTTTTGTCAGCGCCAGACATGAACAAGTTACCACCGAACCACCGAACCACCGAACCACCGAACAAACCACCGAATACACCCTGAAAGAATTATCACAAAGGAAAAGGGAAGGGATCCCACGTGCATCCGACTGGAATCCGAGCTGTGACGTGTTGTTATGGATCCCAGGAGAGCCCATTACGGCCCGGTGTGATGCGGCTCGCACATAACGCGTGGCGGGGACTTGCATGCAACAAAAGGAGAACGACGACGCTGCCAGCGCCGGCAGCCCGCACAAAAGAGGCTTAGCCTTTTGACCCAGAGTGGTGCAGAGGGGCACACGAGGCACCAGGTTGGTTTATTAGGTTCGAAGAAAATGAACACAAATGAGAACAGCACGAACTTACTGTAGATTGTTAGCTAGAAAGCATTACGCACATTGTTGTCGACGCTAGATTGCAGGATATATAACGAATGCAGAGGAGCAAAAATATAACGAAATCCATGGCACTATAGTGGGTGCGAGACCTGTTTGAATTGTGGGTGCGAGACCTGACATGCGGAAAGCGGCCGAGATAATAAAGAAACGGAAGAATAGAAAGCTGACCACGCTGGTAAGGATTCAGTGTATGAAAAGGCAGGTGTATACACAAAATAAGGACACTGGAGGAACAAAGAGGAGGAAACTCGTCGTTCTCTTCTTTCTTCCCATTTATGTGTTTTATACGCCAGCCTTTTGATATCACGAAGGGTTCTTTGTTCGGTCGGCCTTGCCGCGCAACGAAAAAAGTTTCGGAAGACAGCGGCAAAGCGGGAGATGCATTGATCTTTGTCATTGGGCCTAAATCCTAATTCAAGTGAGTAGGGCAAATTTTCGCTGCTGTGCACATTATTTAGTGCGAATTTTGCACTCATCAACCGTTATAGACATATGATAGGTGGGAGTGACACTAGCCCAAACAATGAATACTGTGAGGTGCCAGAAACACTTTATCATATATATTTGCGTGTGTCCCGCGCACGCGCAAGAACGCCAGAAACTGGTCTCTTCCGTTGCAACGATCCATAGGAGGCCGCTATCAGACGAGTTTCCTTTTGGTCATTGGCCTGATGCAAACAGCGCAGCCCTGATAACAAGTGCCACTACAGCTTTTTTCCAAGCCACTGGGCTGGACGCACGGCTTTAGAGATGCTATAACTCTGTGAATTTGTATATACGTAACTCTTCCTTATACCATCATCATTCATCAGCCATTTCCCTCCCCATCCCTTTTCCCCAGTGTAGAGTAGCAGGCCAGAGCAAGTTATAGCTCAATCCGACCTCTCTGCCTTTCTGTAAATAAATTTCTCTCTAAACGACCTAAAAACATTTTTCCTAACTCCTCTAGTTGGGCGTCATAGCGCACTCGATAAGTTTCTCGGCTCCCTATAATGCTGCGAAGAGCCCTCCGGTATCATGTAGTCGCATCCCTAGAAGTGCGATCAAATAACGAACCAGATAAAAGCAAGGTGTTATGAAAGTTATAATTTACCTATTACAGCTTTCTATAGACCTGTACTCCACTCAAACATAAGACAGAAAGAACAATTGTGGGATTTTACCTACCACAGCCACATATGATTATGAAACACGCCGTGGTGGGGCACTTCGCAATAATTTTTAGCAGCCGGGTCTCTCTAACGTGCGCCTGATATTATATACACCAGTGCTTCTATTTTTTTTTCAGCATGTTGAATTACGTTGAAACAATGTTTGCAAACGCAGCACAAGTGGTGCCTGACTATGTAACCACGACCATCGTGGCAGGCTTGAAGAACTAGCAAAATATCTGCGTCCACGTAATATTTTATGCGATAAAATTTGAATTCATCTATGTTGAGCAGATGTCAACTATGATGCCACTAAAAAAATAAGATGTACTCGCCACTTGGCTTAGCTCAATGCGCTACTGCGCGGCCGTGCCCCAGGAAGTTTGAGTATCAAATTTGGATAAAAAGAAATAGACAGCTATACAAAATAAGGATAGTAGTTTTCTCGGCCGTATAAACTTGTAAACATTCGCTTACTGACTACGGAGGCGAACCAGAGAGTATTTGTCCCTATTTTTTATTAGCCAACATAAAGTACATGCCTATAAAGACAAATATACGTACTATTCTACGTATCTTACACTATTTTGCTACACAGTCCCCATACCGGTTCAGACCCCCATTTGTCCCATCTCAGCACTAAACTTCAGGTGCCCCTGTCGTAGAATTCTTCCCGCTGACTGTGGAACCACCGTCGGACTGCTGTCTTGGCTCCGTCGTTGCACGTGAATCGCTATCTCGCCAGGAATTTCTTCAGCGGAGTGGAAACGTGAAAATCACTAAGGCCGAGGTCCGACTGTATGGTGGGTGGTCCAGACTCTCCCAGTGAAATGGCTAAAGCTGCTGTAGGTCGGCGACGCACGCGGTCTCCCCGAACGCCCATTGTCACACAAGTCTTCGCGAACTTTGGTAAACTCACAACATCACCATCTCACACTTCTCAAAGCGAGACATCTTTCTCCATACGTGGGCTGCAGTTCCCTGTGAATTTCGATGGCCGTTCGTCCCTTGCTCCATAGAAAATTAATCACACTTCGTCGCTCGTAGGCCGTGGACGTTTGAAGCACAACCGCCATCTTCAGCAACTGACAGCAGCGCCGTGCCGCGGAGCTACCGGCAGATAAGGCCGGGCCAGTCCAAGAAAGGTCCATCGCTGGGAATGGATATGTTGACTTCGCATTTACAGCCGTAGTTTAGCTTAAATTTTTGGGGCAATGACTTCGCCCTGTTACGTTTCAATACGGCGATGAGCATTCCTTGAACGTTTCCGCCGAGGTGGTCCTACCATCAGCACACGCCGAAACGACAACGGGACCCCCCCCTCCCCCGACATACACTCTAAAAAATCTTATGCTTAACGGCACCCTAAACTCTAAGTTCACGCGTGACGCGCATGTAAATGAGACGTGGATGACGTTTCAAGCATCACATGACTGAAAATAAGGGTGGCATTTCTTCATGTAAGTGTGAGGTCAAGAGTGCGTGCCATGGTTCTGTCTTTTGCGAGCATGGGCAACCTGCGAATGCGTGAGAAACGCAAAGCACAGGGTTAACATTCCGGGAAGCGCTCGCGCAGGAAGTGTTCATCGCGCATATAAAGATCCGAGTAAGGGAACCGTGATATATGACGGGATCTGCACGGAGCGTGGACGAGGGAGAGCAGCACCAAGCGCTTTCTCACCGCCCTGCGGGGAATGCGAAACTTTTCTTGCGGAGGCTGAAGAATACCGTGGTATTTTGTAGACGGCTTTCGGCCATTTTTGGCGTGCATTCTCCGGCCTACTGTCACGGCGTTCGTTCATTGCCGCACAGAGCTTTCCATGTAATTTTCAGACTTGGTTTGCATCGCCATGCTCACTTCTGCAGACATTCTTGCTGTACAATGCGGGGGGTGCATGCATAAAGAGTGCGACTGTGCCGAGTTACGAGAGAAAATCCAATGACATCTGACGGCTCAGGAACAGCATTTCTATATGGATGGTGCATATATTGCGGCCCCTCACCTGCCATTTATGGATGATTGGCACGTACACGTAAGAACATTACTAATGGTTGGCTCTCATTTAATGGCTCATATTTAAATTATAGACCGATCAATTTACTGTCCGTTGCCTACATAGTATTTACTAAGGTAATCATAAATAGAATCAGGAACACCTTATACTTTTGTCAAGCAAAGGACAACGCAGGATATGGTAAAGGCTACTCAACAAGAGACCATATTCACACTATCAATCAGATGTTAGAGAAATGTGTGGAATATAACCAAACCTTATGTATAGCTTTCATTGACTACGAGAAAGCGTTTGATTCAGTAGAAACCTTAGCAGTCACGCAGGCATTACGGAATCGGGGTGTAGACGAGCCATATGTAAAAATACTGATAGATATACATAGCGGCTCCACAGCCACCGTATATAGTCCTCCACAGAGAAAGCAACAAAATCCCAATAAAGAAAGGCGCCAGGCAGGGAGACGCGATCTCTCCAATGCTATTCACAACGTGTTTATAGGAGGTATTCAGAGGCCTGGATTGGGAAGAATTGGGGATAAGAGTTAATGGAGAATACCTTAGTAACTTGCGATTCGCTGATGATATTGCCTTGCTTAGTAACTCAGGGGACTAATTGTAATAGATGCTGACTGACCAGAACAGGCAATGCAGAATGGTGGGTCTAAAAATTAATCTGCAGAAAACTAAAGTAATGTTTAACAGTCTCGGAAGATAACAGCAGTTTACGATAGGTATCGAGGCACTGGAAGTGGTAGGGGAATACATCTACTTAGGGCAGGTAGTGACCGCGTATCCAGATCATGAGACTGAAATAACCAGAAGAATAAGAATGGGCTGGGGTGGAATAAGTATAATAGTATGATAGTAAGAGGAAAGAGAGTAATGAGGAGGGAATGAGGAGACATGTAATGAGGAGGGAAGATAACCGATGGTCAATAAGGGTTACGGACTGGATTCCAAGAGAAGGGAAGCGTAGCAGGGGCGGCAGAAAGTTATCGTGGGCGGTTGAGGTTAAGAAGTTTGCAGGGACAAGATGGCCACAATTAGCTCATAACTGGGGTAGTTGAAGAAGTGTGGGAGAGGCTTTTGCGCTGCAGTAGGCATATCCAGGCTCATGATGATGATGATGATGATGAATTCCTCTGGATTGTTCTATTTATTGTCGTAAAGTATACCAAATTCCCACGATTATAACGCGAGGTTATTTCTGAAATTTCAGTAGTCGCAACGCGCCTCGCGGTATATTGGCGTCCATGACGCGAATATAAAGTGTTTCTGTTTTCTTTTTTTTTATTATTGTATATTCAGCTCACCGTGGCTCTTTCTATCTTCAAGAGGTGTACGGTAGCGCGATTAAAAGACAGGATGAAAGAAGACACACAGGGACACGCACGCCGTCTGTGTCCCTGTGTGTCTCCTTTTGTCCCGTCTTCTAATCGCGCTACCGTACGCCCCTTGAAGATGCATTACCAGCAAGCCCACATTGCAACCCTCGTGCTCTTTGAGACCGCTGCCGCTTCGCCTCGCGCAAGGGTGGCGAACGAGGAGTTGCCACGGTGCCTTTTGTGCCGCGTTTCTTCTTACGATTCAGAACGCTGTTATTGGCGCATCAATATGGCTACGGTGTATCAATCGCAACCTTGAGCAATATTATCGGTATTGTGCAGGTGCGTCAAGCTAGCGGTCTTCGTGGTCACGCGGTGCACCAGCACGCAATCTGTGAAACGTTTTGCCGTGTTCGATTGTATCGCGGGCACTTCTGAATGATGTTGGTCCAATAACCCTTGCGTGTGTCACGGAGGACGACGCCGTTCTCGTGAAAGTGAAACAGTGACAGTGAAAAAGGAGTAAGCTCTCGTCCTTTCACTTTATTTTGTGGCGGCAGTTCGCAGTAACGATGAATGAAGCCCTGCGGGCGTCGGCTTTTAACCGCCATTTCCTCTTTCTATGCGACATAAGTTCGCATCATAATCCTAATATATTTTTTTCTGGTGGTCCAAAAGTGCAAACGCGGTATACACGCCGAACAAGAAAAAAAAGACTTCTCACTGTTTTCCAGCCAATGATAGGGACAGGAATTATTTCATACCTCAATCATAAACGCCTTTTTTTACAGACCATAGCAGGAGAAGCTGGTTATGAGGTGGAGATACCTGTTAACCATATTAAAATGCTGATGAAGGCATCTTTGCCACCCGAACGTCAAGACGCACTGGCACCAATGCCCACGTATTTGCGAAATACAGAACTGGTAAAAAAAAGCATTTATATTGCTTTGGGCACCCGATGAAGCCGTTGTGTGATATTGTTTATAGCTCGTGACATCAAAGCAAATATTCAGGTGTTTTTGACAATGCCCGCTTGGGATCGAAAAAACATTATAAAGAACTCATGTTCGGAATTCATATACACGCTTTTGTGATTCAACAACCTGCAGGAAATGTTTTTCAGGCTTACAGTTGCCTTAGTAAAAGAAGTACATTACAAGAAGTAAAGGCAATCGCTTTTTCGTTTTGGAATTATCTTGGGCGAAAACAAGAATTTTTCGCTGCGTTGTGTATTTAAATCAAGCTCATATAAAGACTTAGGCTTTCTCAACGATCTGAAAAATCTTTTAGCCCCGTAAGTTTAGTCTTTAAACATCAACGTTTCGTTGTATCCTATTTTCTGGGAATCATTACTATCAGTAGAAGATTTAGCACAGGAAGAAATTTGTCATATTTGTCCTCTGCGTAGATTATTGACCTTCTTAGAAAAAGAAGCTCGTGAAATATAATTTGATCAGGTTTTTGCGGACAACAATCGGAAAAAGAGCGCAATAGCATCAGGATTTTAATGGGGACTAATGCTGTCCTGACGTCCTTATGCTGCACACAGGTCGCTATCTTCGAACACGTGACGCCGCAGAGAACGGCCGAGGGACATTCGTCCTGTTGCGCAAAGAGATACTGAGGGGCTTGTTTGGGTTTTACAGTCATTGGCGTCGTTCAGATGATCCAGGGCTTAGCAAAGCCCCTAGTCTGTGAACTAGTTTCACCGTCACCGGCGGGAGTGTCTTGCGCAATCTCTCTGCAGCATAGTCAGCTTCTACTTCACCGGCCTGCTTCCAGTCCTATAGCGTCTTGGTCCATCAGTTTCCACCGGCGAAGCAGAAGTTAAAGAGGACTGCGAAGAGCTTGGTGAGCGAAGCTCGCTTCGGAGAAGCGACCCAAGGCGACAACAGCCGTTGCTTCTTCATTGCCTCTCGCGCATGCTGTACCGAGGCGATGAGGCATACTTCCCACCCCACCCCCCTTTCCCCCTCGGGCGGCGTCCCTCAGGTGCCATCTCTAAGCGTGGAGAATGATCACGCTATAATAAGCGTGTGAAGAGGGATCCCTATCATGCCTGCTAAGCGTCAAGTAGGGTTGCGAATCACTCCTAGTAGGCGTGGTCGGTAAGCGTGGATAAATATCACGCGTAGATTAAGCCTGTAAAATATTGCAAACACAGGTTAGCAGTTTTTTGCACGTTTGTAAACCTGGATTTCTTTTTTAGAGTGATAGACTGCGACACGCAAAAAAAGGGGCTCACTTCGAGGTGACACCAGCCGCCGCCCTGCGCACAACTGGTGATTACCGAGAAAATAACCCTAGCTGAACCTGACAAGCTGAACTAATTTATAAAAGGGGCCGACGTCGAAGGTTACCATAGAAAAATCGTCAAACTCGTACTCCCAAATCGCTACGGGCTTGCGCCTTATGCTGGAGCGAAGGCGCCACATAGGATGCCCAACGGTGCAACGTCATGGGAGGGATATTGCGACCGTTTCTACGATTGTGACTGGCCGATATACAGTCATCTGTTTCCTTAGTCTAGTCTCCTAGGGAAGACGACGAGATTTAAAGCGGAAACTTTTGGTGCAATGAGGTAAGTGGGCTGATGTATCCTATTGTGAACTCAGACGTTTAATGTGCTTCCACATGGAGTGCTTCCGTACCTGGAGCGAGTGTAAATAATGTAAAATAAACCTTTTTTTCTTCATTCCTACTACCGGACGCACTCATCAGTTGACTTCATGGATTCCTGGGTCACACGCTATCTATAACCGCAACAGCCATCTTAAATTAACAAGCATGATGTCATGAGCTCATAAGCAAACATGAAGACATCTATTCGATGCTCATATGCTTTCCTTATTGGTATGGCCAACAGCCCCACGTGTGCCACATACAACATCGATGAGACGCACGCACATATTATCTGTGTCTGCCCGCGATATAGTACTCAGAGACAAGTGTTGTGCAGAGTACTGGTCCGGTTGGACAATCGTCCACTATCAGAACCCAAAGCTTTAGGTCAGTACTCCCAAAGAACATCCGCGCTGAAGGCCTTACTCGCGTTATTAAGGTACCTGCGGTCTGCGGGGCTTAACGATAGACTTTAAGAACGCCGCCCCCTACCCCTCTGTAGTGTAAGCGGTTTGTTCGTGTTCGTCTCTCTTACTCTTGTTATCCCCCTTCACCTTTCCCCCTGTGCAGGGCAGCCAACCGGAACTGCCTATGGTTAACCTCCTTGCCCTTATATGCATCCTTTTCTCTCTTCTCTCACTCGATGACCGCGGAAACGCTGGAGTGAAGAAGCACGGCAGCAGCAGCAGGTCAATTGACTTTAGTGCTACCTCTCGCTTAAATGCGAACTAAGCGGCGAAAACACAGCGCACATGAAGCTATCAGCACTCGGCGCACTCTGTCCTCATCGTAGGTCGCTTTCAAGATAGGGCCCGAGCGGCGGCGTGCGGCCACGCCATACGCAGTAGCCGCCGGAGTATAACTCCCTCCCCTCCCCTCTGTGCCTTGCGCCGTGCTTCCTCCCCACTTTCCTCCCTTGCGCACGAGAGATTCGTCCGCACCGTCGTCGGCTCACCCTTGCACGCTTTTACTCGCACATACAACCTACGGCGCGCGGCGGCGATGTTATTGCCCTACGACGACGGCGACGGCAAGAATGCGCCTGGTGTGTTGCCAATAAAAGAATTGCGCGTAAGCAATCCCTCTCTCACGCTTACATAAGCAGAGAGAGAGCTTGCACGGTTCAACGAGTGGCTGTAAATTTGTTGCTTCAGCCTATTGCATTTTCGCATATCGTTATCTTGCTACTTCTTATATTTATTTCCTTGTCCCCGTATATAAATGTGTTCACTGACAGGATTAGTGAGCTGGCAGTTTGCTTGTCGTACTCGTTAATTTTTTTACTGTTGGAACTCTGCGCAAGATAATTATGAAATGCGGAATTCAGACAGACAGACAGACAGACAGACAAGTAACTTTATTGATGAAAAAAATTTAACAGTGGCGCTGTTATAAGTCGAGCCTTTGCCGTCAGGCGTCCGGTGTCACGACGGGGGGGGGGGGGCAAGATAATGGCACAAACCCACTATGGTGATAGGCCATAAAAGGGAGAAGAGAGGGGTATAGGAGCAAGTGTTTCGCCGGCGCGTGCCCTTTCGCGCCGCGGATTCCATTCGGCGCGAGCGGCAGGGCAGACGTCGCGCATATTCCCATCTTCGAGAGGGAGAAGCGCAAGCATAGCGCCAGCGGAGAGAAGGCGCTACCACCGAATATCAAGAACGGGAAGCTCTAGCCAAGCGCAGGCGGAGGTAATCCAGCCCACCCTTTCAAGAGAAGACAACTCAAGCCAAAAACCAGCAGAGGTGAGTTAACCCTCAACTTAGAGAGTACGAGGCCGAGCAGAGACGTCGACGCAGAGATTCCTCCAACGAAGGGTGCAAATGAATGGTTCAACAGAGAATTCCTCGACTGTGAGTGCTGCCACAGCTGCAAGGTGTGTGATCAACTGTGGTTTGATCACAACCTGACGCAACTAAAGAGTGTGCACAATTCGGAAGCGAAGCTCGAATCTAGCAAAACGACGACAACGAGACAAAATACTTTCGTAAAAATCGCGCTAAACACGAGTTCAAATTTGATAAAACGACGACCACTAGCTTCGCTGTCTCTGACAGCTTTCACTGCGTGGAACTGACCCTACTTTTTTTCATAAATATAATTTACTATTCGCCGACCGCCTTCGCCATTATAGAGCATTCATTATCATGTTCCCGCATCAGCTGCTCTCGAAGTGCTTTGAGGAGCTTTGTAAACGACGGTAAATATTACAAAGTTAAAAGCTGCGTGTAGTACGCCACCCCAACCGCGCAGTTCATGAAATGCAGGTATTAGTGCTGAATTCTTGGCATACGCTTTGCTTCATTTCTTGATGTTCATTTGACAGATCGACAAAATCCACATCCTGCTGAACATCGCTAGAAAGTGTGATTGGAATAGTGACACAACAATGACAGGTGAAAAAGTCATATGCTTTTAAGTGCATTGTATACTAGTGTTCGAAGTGAGTATGCAAGGGTTCACTTTTGGGCGACAGTGCTTCCCCTATGATCTTGTGCGTTTTATAAAACATTAGGGTGCTGAATTTTGGTATAAGAAACTATTCCTGAGGGATGCGTTGTGGAGGGACGCCTGGACATACGTTCGTAATTAAGCGCCGACAGCGTTCGGTCGTAAGTTGTTCCTACGCTGTTTTCTTTTCATTTTAGAGATTTACAGAAGAATAGTATTTAATGAGAGGAAAAGCGGACAGCTTTTTTTCTGTGTAACGTGGCAGTTGACGCGAATGTTGTGGTAATGTGTTTAAACTGATTAAATCTCTCGAATATGAAAGGTTTAGTTTCGTCACTGCATCGCTGACATTATACGAGCCTATATGGTTGTTACTGCTTCGTAATTAACATTTCATGAAATGGAAGATAGGCCACATACAGCTGACTCTCCCGATACCCGTTGTAGAAATTGAAGATACCCCTTTCACTATACTCCCCCACACACATTCCACAGACGCAGTCGCATACTAAGACGACAAAGAAAAAAATAACAATTATCAACTATAGCAAAGAAAATTAAATCTAACCAGAAAGAAAGTTCACTGTGCAATAATATTGCGCAAACGAAAGTCATATTGTTCTATAGTGGTCCCAAAGGCCACTCAAAACGTGAATAGAGCTCGCATGAATCTACAAATCGCTTCAAAGTCAGGTTGTTCTCGACAAGGACATTCCATAGAGCCATCAACGCACATATCGCATTTGTTACCAGGTCATATTGCCTAAGCGTGTACTTAAGGTGCACAGTAAATATTCCTTTACGCCAGACCACCAATTTCAATCATCTTTAACTGCAATTGTTGTCAAGACAACATTGTGAAACAGCTAACAGAAATATTCCAGCTCTGGAAAGGAATTGCGAAATGCAGCGTTTTCGCATTCATTCGGTACCATATGTTATATTGCTGTTACCTACGTGTGAACGCACAACGTCCTAATACGCGGGATAAAACACACAAAGAGAAATGAGCTACACAAACCGCAAGACACCAATAAACAAAAATAAATAAGATTACACTGTTACACCCGCAAAGCTTTCGTGCTGTAGTAAACGGCAATGGTTTAATAACCCGTGCAAATTGGTAGATCCCTCTTTCAGGGTATTTGGTCTTAACACGTAATTGAAACGTGTACTCTAAAAAGTAGTGGCAGCTTTGTTGCACATTCATGCATCCAGGTCCGCTAATGTGCACACTCTCTTATTAAGTACAGTTTAGGCGATGTAGTGACAGCGGTACAAGTACGCGAGCTACACAGGAGGCTGCTATGTGTCACAGGTATATCCGACGCGACAGTGAACGCGAATGTCGCGAAACGGCTCCGGGTCATCGTGCACGAGCGCCCATAGGCACGTTGAAAGGTTAAAAGTACGTGTGGAAACACCCTGAGGCACGGCGGTGCCGCCGTGTGGTGACATTTGCCCGGGATCACCTGTATGCAGACGCCGGTTGAGTTAGACTGCAATACGTTTCCAAGCACCACCACCTTTGCTACCCTTGCCTGTCTCCAGGCTGCAGGCTATGTCTACGAAATTACTCCGTGATAAAACAAGTCGTACCAAAATATCCTCATTCCAATAAATATACGTCATGAAGAGCATGATTCGTTTAAAATAGCAAGGTTTTCTACGCCTGTTTAGAAAAAAGTTCATTTACATTACGTACGAAAATTAATAATGAGCGTAGGTATACACGAATTCGTACGCAAATAATACATTAGTACAAAATAGTAAACAGGTACTACAGAAGTACGAGCAACAATTATAGTATAGTACAGAGCTTGCGATACAGAAAGAAATACTATAATTGTTGCTGTTTTGGAAAAGTTTATCTCTACAAGAGACGATACAATGACGGCACAATTCCACAAGAATGATAACGTTTACAAAGCACGAAGCATTGTATTCAGGGCATGTTTTCAAAGAAGTCTCCGAGTCCTCCCTTACTAACATATTACTAACATATAACCACATAGACCCACGGAAATGCACAGTTACCCATAAACTAATTGTCACATTATATAAAATGATGTTCAAAATATACAGTGTAAGCACTCGTTATGTACGATGATTCTGTGATAGAGGCACTTTACATAAATTTGTAGTGATGCTATAAAACATGAACATATCAAAATGATGATGTATACGAGAGAACGCACACACAGAAATCACGGACACCTACTTTCTATGTGCATTCAATGAGTACTTTTGATGGCCTGGCTACAAGAACCAGGCTGGTCGAAAAGTAAGTCATACACATAGATGTGCAGCAGCACATGTGTATTGGATTCTTGAAAGGGGCAATTGGGACACAGCGAAGATGGGACTATATGCCCCTCCGTTGTAGCCTGTCGCCCGTTGTGAGCACTTGCCACCCCAGACGCCTCATAAAGTCGCGTAGGTGGCCAGGCAGAAATGACGCCGTTATCGCAGCCCAGGACCCATTGTTGGAACTTGAAAATGTCATGGCCGTAGAGTAAAATGCGGGTGCGTTTGGCACTTGTGGTCCGCGATTCAAGTGCACGCCCAGTAACATGGGGCATCACGCGCGCCAGTCCTGTCGTATGTGTTATTTCATCTTCGTCTTTAGCGCGTTTTTATGAAAACTGACATGTAACGGATTTTTGTGCCGAGGAAATGTCAGGCGAGTGTGCCAGACGGGGCGCTGATGCCGTGACATGCAGAACAGAAATTGCGGAGCAAGCAGCTGGCAGCAGACAGACATACACAGGAACACGAATCCACCGCGAGAGTGTGGCTGCCCAAGCGTCGCGCGACAGACCAGTCCCGTACTGCCCGATCAGAAGAAGGAACCAAGAAGGGACTGCAAGGACCTAGTAACTCGTAATGGTGGCAGTACAACGTGACAAACGTACCACACATAGCCGCAAAATACAGACTGTGCTAAATATCTTCTTTTTTAATGCGAGTAAATCATACCCTTCAAGATCCTGAATATTTCACCTTACATATTCAAGAATTGAGAGCCGCACGGAGCCTGATCTGCCGTAATAGGTGTAATCAAGGCCTAAAATATGAACGCCTACTGAAAAGTAAGATACCTACCTTTCCAACCATTAGGTAGGGACAAAACAGTAAACTATAACTGCAAGACACTGCCAGAAGCTACCATCTTTACTACGAATATATATGACCACGCTGCCGATCATAGTGTCGACCAAATTACTTAGTGCTAAAACATATGATACCAATATATCCTCATTCCAACAAATATTCGTAATCAGGAACACAATTCCTTAAATAAAGCAAATATTTCGAACATTTATATGCCTACTTTTTAACCATTAGGTAAGCAAAAAATGGTAAGGTATCGCCATCTCGCGGATTTGCGTGATGATGATTGTGTGACATACTTACTGGATAGATTCTCGGTGGAGCCCGGCATAAAACATTTCTGTGTTGTAAAACCACATGGAAGCAATCCTCCGCCAAAAGTGCAGGCAGGCTGAGAACACTTCGTTGCGCTGCCTTTTCTGAAACCTTCCATAGCTACACTTGACAACTGTTCTTCTGGGAACGAACTGCTCTATAGGGTAGAACACGCTCGCAGAATACGAGCCTCGTACATATATTTCAAATTCAGCTAACAATACGATTCTCCGAATAATCATGCAAAGTGTAAGTAGCCCTTAAAATAGTCGATGTAACGAAACTGATATTCCGTTGCACGCTAGCCTGCACAGGACAGGTGATAACGCTTAGCAGATGCGCAGAGTGGCAGCTGAACTTGACACACACACAAAATGAAAGAAGCATGCACGCTTGTACACATGGGTTCCGGAATACTATAGATGATGACTTTAGCGCGCAGATGTGGTGATAGATTTGGACGATACATTTGTTTGGGTAAAAGATGCAAGCAGCTGTTAGTAGCAGTGTGACCAAAGAAGACGCAATGAGTGTATAGTCTGAGTGTTGCGTCAGGGATGTTTCCGCCTCTCACGTCTTCAACGTTCCCCGAATCGTAATATTTCATTTTTAAATTTTATGACATTCTATCTATACCTTAACTTTATTCTACTAGATGGCACATGCTGCAAAAAAAAAAATATGCGTTTATAATTTCACGCCATCTTCGGTTCTTTAACATGCGTAAGACGTGCACACATTGCTCTCCGATGCTATTGTGCCACATAAGGCGGTACTCGCGCTGACGCTTACAGGCACGCCCGTGCGCTATAATTCTTTTAGTGGCCGGATGACGAACGAATATGGCTGCGTGTGAAGAAAGCCATGTCGGTTCACTCGGTAATGTTTTCTTATTACTTATTTTTCCAATTCCTTTTCACTGCGTTTCATCTTCCCTCCGTTTTCATGCAAAAAAGCAGTTTTGCACGGCAGAAGGGCGTTCCTCTGGTAAAACAAGTTTGCGAAGGAAAAGAACCACATGGATACAATAGGGAGGCAAGGCGTGGCATTCGAGTTTGAAATAGGTTCCCGCCAAAGCGGACGTGAAAAGCGTGGAGTACGAGACTAAGAAAAGGGTAATTTCAGGATTGTCGGTTCGTGGTTTTGCGGAGCCTGCAGCTGACGTCCCTTCTGTGCACATGCTCGGAATAGAACGAGCCGGGAATGAGCGTAAAACGGGAAAGGCTCCTCAGTGCAGCAGTACGTCGAATGCTGGCTTCACACAGGACCCGCGATAAAAGGAAGACGTGAACTGAATACAGCACGCGCCTTGAAGGGAAGCACTAGCAAACTGAGGGAAGTTACAGGAGAATAGAATCAAAACGCGATTCAGTAGAAAAATAAAAGCGGTCAGGAGACGGCATGGCAGTTAGACGAATAGTGTTCACTGATTAAAAGCATTAAAGCTGATAAAAAGGTGTGAAATACCTATATTCAGGCATTTAGTATACTGTTTTGGCATATATAACTGTATAATTTTGTATACAGGTGCTTTATTCAACGCGTCAGAAGCGCGAAACAAATATCCTTCTTAGCAGTGAGGGACGATATAGTGTAACATTACTTTTGCACGACTATTTATTCCTTTTCGTGCTTCGGCAGTGGTTCGAGCGGCGCTCCGCCTACGTTTCAGCTGGATAGGCCGACGACGTTAATGTGAATAGGTATGCATATGAATAGGAATGCATAGGAATGCCTCGTCAGCGTACTATTTGTTGTTTACTTATTGTTTTTGAAGGACGAATAAACGGAAACTGAACTGAAACTGAATCTTTCTTGTAGTTGGTCTATAGTTGCTCATCCGTTTGATTTTTCATAATAATTATTATGAGGAGCGGCACATGCACACTGGCACATACCAGTGACAAATACCGCAGGCAGGCAGGGCAGGGCAGGGCGGGGCAGGGCAGGGCAGGGCAGGCAAGACAGTCAGCAATTCTAACTGCATTAAATGAAATAAATCTCGACAAGATTCGGTCCAATATATGATGTGCATCGCACGCACTGGGTAATCGTTACTGGGTAATGGTCACTGCCATGGACTTAAGCAAGTTGTTGCCGAAAAGTATACACCCAGACGTCCAGTCAAGCTCTTGGAAACTGGCAGAAATGTTGCCTCAATACAGCAAGCGTTTTTCGTTGCAAATGCTATTTCGTTATTCACACTAGGCGAACTACAACAAGATTTGTTCAAATTGACATTTACGATATAAGTATACTCGAAGAAATAAATTGAAGTACCTACGGCATCGTATTTATAAAATCGTCGGTGTAGCCAACGAACATTTTAAATGTGTTATGTATAATTTACTTAACTGGAGTCGACATGTGAGTGTGCCTCAACAAATATAAGTAAATTACAGTGGACATAGTATAAAAAAAACTTGCGTAAACTGAAACGCCGCTAAGCGGAACAATGTTATCAGTTTTGATTGGCCGCCCATATGCACACTGCTAACAGACTTCGATTAAATGGAACCCATTTTTTCGGAAACTCTGGTTAAACTGAACGTTCGCCAAAACTGAAGCCTACCTCATAGGCGTACGGAACACGAAATGTTCGACAAATAGGCATGACAAGTGGTGATACTATATGCATTCCGTGACACTGCGTCAACTGACCGGGGCCCAATACCGCAAGTGGCAAGATGATGAGCCCTTTGCCCATTTTCCAGGTTGGTTACTTACACCATTCTAAAAACTACCGAAGCAAGAACCGGTGCGTCCAGATGGCATCGTGCCTATACGACTTCAAGTGATGCAGTATCGTTAGACTGTGTTGTGATGCGCTTGCCCTTGCTGTGTACTGTCATCGGTTTCTCTTATCGCACGGTGATGTCAAGCTAAACCCAGGACAATTCAACAAAACCGATATAGCACTACTCGTGGAAAAATAAAGAAAAATCGAAGAAATCCAAGCTACCCTAAATAAGTTGTAACACTCTGCAACCAAATAACTGCCATAAAATCTAGAAATCAGGAATGTGCTTGCAAACGGGACCGAAACCGAAGCATCACATAATAATTGCGATATCTCAGCCCCGAAAAGTGCGAGCGCCGGCACGAGCCAACCGAATGCGCCTAATAAATAATCTGCTCCATCCTGAGATCAACGAATTTTCGCGCGAAACCTGGCAGGAATCTGAGACGAAAGTGCTGGATTTATGTGGAACACTTTAAATATTCAGCTTTACTCTAAGCAGGGTTGAGCATATGCCTATGTTTGACGAGTTCAGTAAGGAAACGAAGAGACCCATGAAAGTAAGCAGAGCTTGAAAAGGGCCTAGATGGTGTAGCTTCATCGTTCTGTTACACTATCACGGGTCATATTGACACGCGGAGTTAGAGTGCGTTCCTTGTTTTCGACTAATTTCATGTGTCACCTTGCTTGCCACAGTGCAATAAAACGATGAAGAGACCCATAATTTTAATATTACACAACGTTAAGACCAAATCAAACACACTAGCATGTGGAAGCAAGCTTTACGACAACGAATTGGCAATAAGATATTTTGACCTGGCCACCCGCAACTCGCGCTCAAAACTTCTGCAGTTCATCCGGCCTAAGAAATGTGCTTTTAAACTAAGTGTTCATAGGCTGCACGTGGGCGCCATGTAATACTTTAGGGCGTCGGCTAAATCAAATTAAATTGTGATGTTTTGGAAGCTAAAACCACGACCTGATTACGAGGCACGCCGTAGTGGGGCACCCCGGATTAATGTTAACGTCCTGGGGTTTTTCAACGTGCACCTAAACCTAGGTACCACGGATACTTTTGAATTTCGCCCCCGTCGACATGCGGCCACCGTGTCCGGGATTTGATCCCGTCGTGCTTAGGAGCGCAACGCCAAAGCCACTATGTAACCGTGGCGGGTAGGACGTCTGTTCTGAATGCGTGAAGGAATGCTGAAACCACAGTCATCGATATTCAGAATGCTTCAGACAGGGTCGTTCTCCTCGAGAGGCAGAGTGAGCCGTTATTCACCAGAAGTAGAGCCCCAATGTCCGGATTGTGGCGAATCTTACTGCTCGCTAGCGCACAAGCTCTGGCAATGCTCCGCGTTAAGCGGCACCGTGTTCACTAAAGAAGAAGACTGGGTGGACGCCCTGCAAAGCGACGACCACCAGACCCAGCTCCGGGCCGTCCAGAGGGCTCACGAAAGGGCGGAGGCTCACGGGCTTCCCGTCCCAACGCGGGTGCGGCCCGCGACCCCTGCCGACCACTAAACCAAGAGTGGGTGGGAAGGGGTTCCTCAGGACACATTAAAGTTATTTCCTCCTCCACGTGGAGCAAATGGTGCTATCTTCACCGAAAATGCTGGTGGCTCTGTATGACCCGTCGGGCATAAAACCTCCCTGTTCGTATTTAAACTTCAAACTCGCATTCACAAACATTCGAAGCACACTGCCCATACGCGACGACATTGACAGCTTTATTCAAGAGATTGATACCGATATTACATTTTTTACCGAGACATGGCTAATGAAGGAAGTAATTCACAGCAAAATCTTCCCTTCGTCATCCGCGTTATACTTGCGTGACCGCGTTTATCGCAGGCGGTTGATGCTCTAATTAGCTCTTAAAAACACACTCTTGACATCAGTCATTCATCACGACGGTAACCTCTAGTAGACTTAATTATAAACATAACGCTACAACCGCGAACATAATATTTTATTCGCGAGATCACGCGGCTGCAGAAAGCTGAGCGGCGCGCTAGTAATAGACCAAGGAGAAATTAGAAGGCGAAAGCTACGACTACGCCGACAAACAGCGTTCACAAGTGACATCTGGTGCTTCTGTTATATGTGGTTCAACTTTAACTCACATCATTTGTTGAACCACATATAACTCACATCATTTGTTTCGCACTGAAGTCAGAACGGCTGGGGTTTAGCTTTAAAGAAATATACTGCCACGCACTGCAACGTACCGCTGACGCCCACCGGATCCTTGGTCTTCAGTGGTGACTTCAACGTGCATCACCAGCTATGAACCACCAAGATTGACGGCAGCCTAACGTATCGACGGAACACTTGCTTTGACTTAACTAATTCCCACGCACTTTGCTGCATGCACAGACAGTGTTCCCTGTATCCCACTTTCCTCTTTCTGTTCCCCCTTTCCCTTCCCCGGTGTAGGGTAGCAAATCGGACGCTCGTCTGGTTGACCTCCCTGCCTTTCCTCTCTTTGCTATCTCTCTCTTTCTCTCTCACATTATTTGTCTTTACATGTGTGCGGTTTTATAACATATTTTCGGCTAGTGTCAAAAAATTTACGCGTATTTATTGGAGGTGAGCTGCCTTAGGGCATACCAATAAGAAATGAATACATAAATGGATGCAGTGGACGAAGCCCAGTAAGGTTCTGCAATGAGGCCCATACTTAATACCCGTGCGGAAGTCTTCATGCCGGTCACTTCATGCCGGTCTTCAGGCCGTCTTACCAAAGGCCCCTAGTTACGTCGTGTACCTGAGAATGTTTACAGCAGGCGATACAGATCGATGCCTTGTGCCAGGGTTTGGGCTGGTGGTGTCTTTCATGAAACATTTATGCTTGCAGGTTACAGCAAGGGTGAGAGCTACGTCACCCCAAATGCTCCTCATGAAAATTTCAAGCACCCTTGCTAGGTTGAAAGGTGGGTCATTACGAGACATAAGTATCTTATGACCGAGTAATCTAGCTGTACCATCTTGCTTTACCTGTTTATTGCCACCTAAACAACCAGCGTAAATTTAATTTGAGTATTCTTTTATAATTATGAGGTTGCTTCAGTATAGCGTCATGTATGGGCTGGAGTTCAAGTAGACTCGAGGCCCAGACATCCGCCGTATATTCCTTGTTTTCTCCAAGGCGTAAAGGCGCAGGACTAACCCATGCCGCGCGTCCACCGTCGTGTGCAACGGTATGGTCAGTTTACACCACACATTGACCCAAAGGAACACTGATGTGCAGTTGCACCTTCGGCTCAGGTTTCTTATTGCATCCGAACAATTTCTTGTGTGTCATACAAGCATACTTGAGGAAAACGAAGGAGTGGAGGCGGAACAGTTAATTGACTTGAGGTACCTAGAGTGGTGAGTTGTGACAAGGCCGTTAGATTTTGATCTAGCGGCTGTGGGAATAGGCGAAGGGTTCAGCAACTGTAACATGTTATCTTTTTATTCGCGTGCCCACTGACATTTGCGGTGCCAATCGCGATGTGGTGCTGAGCTGGGCGCGTTCTTGAATCATCGAAAGCGAGGTTGTGCACTGAACAGCAGTGGTTGCCTTTATCGCATCTCGATTAATGACCTTGCGGGAGGATGGTGCATGCGGGCCGTCTACTTTTCATTGTAACCGGAGGCAAATAAAACTGCCAACTGGACAGTGGAGCGCCATACAATCGTTCACTGCCTGTAGCTTGCTTGCTCCTGACTGTTGCTGCTGAGTCATTTTGAGCATTGACAAACCCATGAGCTGGACTGGCCATACAAGTGAGAATTTCAATGGGGTTAAATAAATCAGAAATTAAATACCAGAAATTGAATTGAAAATATTATTTCATGGCGCTTGTCTGCTATGGGGGATTAGCCAAGAATTCGGTGGCTAAAGGGTAAGGTGAAAGAGAAAACTTGAAAGAGAAATTAAGACAGGGTAAGGTAGAATTTCTTAATATAATTAGGAAACAGGCTTTACTTGACAGACTGTTATTTTAATAAAATAACTATGATTATATCTAAACAGCAAATTTGGTGGTAGTCGAATAACTTCGAATACACGATCAGCGATTAGATGAATTATTCAATTATTTATCCAGCTAAATTAACATGGTGTCCTCCTTGAGTCCCAAAGATATCCGCAAATGCCCATGCATATGTTCCTGTGGCTAACGCCGAATAAGGAATAAAAGTTTTAATTTTTTGTGGTGATTTGTATATCGACATTTCAGTAGAAAATGATCAATGTTTTACTGTTCCTTGCAGGTATTACGCTACCATATGGAGCCTGTAAGGTAAAAATTAGAAGGTGAAGTATGTCGTAGTGGTTCTGTAACGGATATTTCCAATTTACGCGTGGTACACCGTTCATTATCTCATGAAAAAAGCAACCGACTAAATTCTGGTGTCTGCATTTTCAGTTTTGCAGAATCTAGAAATAGAGAAAGTTTTCTCAACCTAGCCGCAGTGTCATAAGCCGAAGTAGTCATAAGTGACATAACCGGTCCAACAAGGCATAGCCGCGCGAGTGTGTCGGCCATAGTGTTTAAATATATTCACCGATGGTAAGGTGAATATATACCCATAGCAATCGCATAAGTCATGAGTCTGGTGTGATTAATGATTTAAATGCATCTACTGCAGTAGTTTTCGAAGACAAATTTAGTGACGTGCATACTGACAGGGAATCGACAACTACAACACCTGTCTAACTTCTTTAAAGGCAGCTTTCGATAAGCTATACAATAATAGCGAATAGTTCAGCCTGAAATATGAGTGTAAAATCCAGAAGGCATAGTGTAAATGACCAAGATAACGTACCCACACCCGCTTCCTACGCATTCGATGACGCATCAGTCACGATTGCATTACTTTTTCCCAAATGCACCAAATTATCTTGTACCATGACATTTGCATATGGAGAGCGGTAGCCCGGAGCGTGGCCTGGCGATATTGATCCTGATATAATGCGTGTGGCTGCAGTACAGATCTAATAACAACACAGGCTGTTCCAGTGCGTGCTCCTCTATATATACGGGAGGAGCACCAAGATGAAAATTAGTTGAAACAAACTCCCGACCAGATTTATGCGCCACGTAGGTAGTACACAATTTTGTAGCGGAAATTTCCGGACCTGCAACGCGGCAATATATGTCGATTACGTCCAAGGCTAGCTGCATTTCAATATGTTGAATTGCATTTTTGTGGAACAGATGGTCGCGCAGTCGGCTTATAATGGAAAACTCATGTGTGAGATCTAGACTCCATGCCAAGAACTAGTTGGAAAGAAGAGGAGCAAAGACCGACCCTTAGTTTCAGATAAATGATCCTGTTGGTGGCAACCATCCATAATAATGGAGAAAGTAGGGGAATTCAGGGATGGATGTAGAGTGTGGGTTACGTGCAGAGGCTAGCCAAGAGATTTCATATTTCAAACCCTAGTTCCACGCTGCACGTTTTCGTATATTTAGCCATAATGGTTACAATTACATTACATGTGAGGCTGGTGCGCGGGGAAACATACAGAAAGGACACGGCTAGAGCGCGCAGGTCGTCTTCAGTGCTCAGGTGCCTAGAAAATCCAATCTGCGCTCGACGGTGCTTGCTCTCGCGTTCTAGCCACTAAAATGGGCAGTTTACGAGCACTCGCTCAAACATATTGTATATAGTTGGGGTCACAGAGATGGGATGCAGAGCTTGAAAGTTAGTAGGCAGCATTGCTGGCTTCGAAACAGCAACCCTTCTCGAGCGATTCCACTCAATCGGAATGACATCGTGTGCCCATTTTCACTGAAGATGTCGCAAAGTGAATCGAGAGAAAGAGAGAGAGAGAGAGAGAGAGAGAGAGAGAGAGAAAACAAATAATACATTCTTATGAATCGTTCGAACTTTCCAATTGGTTAGGAAAAAAAGTGGGCATTTTACGAAAAACAAAACGTCAACTGAATAAAATTATTTTGTCAATCGTTTGGAGAACGAGAAACTAAGCTCTGTGGCACCTTAATTCAGCTGTCCAAAAAAAGTAATGTTCTTGCGATGGAACGGCCGGTCAGCGACATATAAAACAGCTGCAGCCACCGGCAACAACGCCAGTCAACAAAAACACATCAAGGTTAGCATTCATAACGTCAGGCTAGTCCAACATCATTGTAGTGCAAGGCCTGCGGTGGCCAAAGCTTTATTTTGATGAATGTCACTGCTCTCTGGCTGATGCTCCCATTGAAAAAAGATATTAACTTTAAAGGGACACTAAAGGGAAAAATGATTTCTTCTGCATCAGTAAATTACCGTTCTACAACACCAAAAACACCACTCTTACAATGATAAGACGTTTGGTAAGCCAAAAAAAGCGCAAGAACGAAATACGGGTGGCGTCGCCTACTTGAGTTCCCGCACCTGGGGGCTGTGACGTCATGGATTTTGATGGCATCTTCTAGGGCCTACTAATTATGTATAGCGATACAGATTCACAACATTGTGTTCTAAAGGAACCAAATATTAAACATGGCAAGTTTCGGGAACCTTTATTCAGCCAACTTGGCCCAAATGCGAAAACATACTTTGGAATCCCTGACGTCACTCTGACGTACCAGCACTGGGGTTTCGGCGCGGAATTCAAATATTGATACTTGGACCTTCATTTTCTCATCTAATAATCAAACTATTTTTTTAATGACTGCCTGCAGGGTTCTCAAACAATTCTCCATTAGTCTAAACTGATTTATTGTTTCCCTTTAGTGTCCCTTTAAGTAGAATGTAGCGACGCCGTTTGGCTTTGACTCTTAGCTTTGGCCTTCACTGAAATGCGCTCAAGACATCACATTCGGCAGGCTGAAAACAAGCACACGAGACGACGTGAACTCTGTTGGTCGTCCGGAACCTGGGTCCACAATTGCTCCAATTCCTGTTTTCATTCAGTAGTTGCTACATCACAAGTACAATTTCTAGTGTCGAACTTATTAATATTTGATTACAATATTTGAGCTTATTACTAAACAGTTACTTATATTAGCGTATGTTGCCAGAATAGACAAACTAGTTGGCGCATTCTAGATGATTTTATGCACTCTTTTAGCGCAATCGAATTTCGAGAGAAAACTTAATCTGTAGCATAAGTTCATGCAATCGGTCAGAACAGTAAGCTTCAGTTACAAGCTACAACCTACAGTAGCCAATTTCGATTATGTTTGGCTTGACATCATTGTAGTCTGGCGATTTCAAATGTTACCACAGATTTCTGCGATCTCCAAGGCCTTGGTGCCACTCCAACGGCACCTTTTATGCGACAGCAGTGTTTTGCTGTCCGTTGCGTCATCGTCGTTATCGTCGCGGTAAGCGCCTCCTTTTTAGCTTCACCATCACCGCAGGACGAAGAAACAAAACTTAGTCTACCGTAGACGCCGGCATTCGAATTCATGCTCCTGCCAATGTGCATTTGGGAGGCAGATGCGCTCGCTACTATATGCTATCGCATAGCTTCGCCGCTGCAAACCTGCGCGGGGTTTTGCCTGCCACTAGGCTATCTAGGCTTTTGACTCGCATGAAATTTGGAAGTCACAGCAGGAAATATTATAACGGGCGAATACAACGTGTACAAAAAAAAAATCGGTGTCGCACGTGGCAAAAGCATTGTTTGATTATGAGGCACGCCGTAGTGAGGGACTCCGAATTATTTTCTGCCACTGAGGTTCTTTAACGTGCACATAAATTTAAGAATACGAGCTCTTGCTTTTTCCATTCCTGAACCATCGAATAGCGACCAAGACGACGTTGCCTGCGTCGTAAATAAGCTGTTTCTGATATTAACAGGTAACATTCTGCTTTCCTGCCATACTTATCCTCCCTTCACATAATGTTTCCCGAGTTTCCGCTACGAAAACGTTTAACGTTACCCATCTCCGGTATCTAGTCCTTAGGCGGGTGACTGAAACAAGTGGGTGGCTGAAACAAGATTATGCTATCAGTTCTCCACAAGTTCACTCATGTCACGAGAACGTTGCACTGTTAGGAGTACTTTCGTGGTACTCTCTTTTTGTGCTGTAAAATCACGTTGGAGGCCCACTGTGCTTCCTGAATTTTTCTTTTTCTTTCTTTTCTTCTTCTTCTTCTTTCCTTCTTCCTTTCACTCTTTGAATCTTTGTCCTTCAATCATAATGCACGCATGCATGAGCTGAGCGCATTACCTCTTGCCGTGTTGAAAATCGATGTGCTGTGTATGAGCAACGTTTTTAGGCAACTACTACTATGGAAGCCCACTGGAAGAGCCTGCTGCTGTAGCAGTTAGTGAAAGAGAGAGAGAGAGGTAATATGTTTACTAGATCATGGAGAGATTTGCCTGGAGGCATGCTACTCCAGATGGATCGGTTTTTTGTCGTAGTGAGTCAGTGCTGAGCCGAAGCAACCGCTCAAGTCAAGAGACCACAGCTCATCCAGCGCACTTAATTTTTATTCGCAAAGTAACTCCTTCAGTCGATTTCTTGTGAAGCTTGCGTCTCCAGCGCTCCACTGCGTTACAACCTCTTTGATATTACACGAGCCTCACAATAGAGCAAAAGCCGATGCGGGCACGCCTTAGGGACGTGCTAAATACAGGATGCTGCTTGTACTTTCCTAAGCTCACCTGTTTTTCCTCTTACCTCCGAATTCATAATGGTGATTGTTGAAGCGAGAGACACCGACATATACATAATGGCTGCTTTTAGCATGTAAAATAGGCTGCCATCATTGTTCTCACACCCTCTTATGAGAACTCTCCGCAGTCACCGACCCAATGAACAGCATGCAAGACATTCAATCCCACTGTAATATATCTTTCTTGGGCTTGATCATTCCTGGCTTCTCTAATTTTACAGGCAAATGCAGCATTGCTGTTCTACTGACACGAAATATCAAGCTATGCCCCTTAGCGCGTAGAATTCTTGCTTCAAAATGTGTCTTGTGTCAAATATATCGAGTTGAAAATCTCACTTATGAATTCTAACGTTACAGAATTACACTGACGAATTCATTTTGCAATAATGCGTTTTGCATTTTGCAATTCATTGCAAAACTAATATTACAAAATATATTACAAAGCTTTTTAGCTCTACGGTACAAGACAAGTGGAGCTCCTGACGCTGTGCATCGCGTGACTACAGCTCGGTGACATCACAGTGTAAGTTTTATAATAATCTTATGACATATGTAATAAACAGCGAAATGGTAATTATCACATGATTTAGAGGCGCAGAACCACACTATGAAAACAGAAATTTGAGTTTACCTAATATTTAATCGTGGAAATCAACTAAATACGTATACAGCTTCCGGATTCTTTGGACGACACGAACATAGAGCAGTATCACGAAGCCTGCGCGTTAAGCGGAGTATTGAACCTTAAAGAGCTGTCGTAATCTCGCGCTGCGCCTGAAGACAGCCTCGACAAAATCCTGTCGTGACCCGGCCACAGTTCGGGTAGCACTGCAATCAATCACGGAGTTGTTATCCAGCCTTTCATTAATTGTCAAGCCCGTGCGTGTGGTACTCTCAGTTCCCGTCGCGTAAGGCACGACGGTTCGTGTCGAAGGCCAGGGCTGAGCGCATCCATCAGCGCAAGGCCCGGACACTTTATTGCCAATCACAACAGCTTCCGGGCCAAACGACTGGGAGAAACGCATCCATCAGCGCAAGGCCCAATCGTTTTATTCCTAATCACAGACGCATCCGATCGAAGAGGCGAGGGGATGGAAAATGTGAAACAGTCACAATAACGACAAGGCGCTGTCATTTCAGAAAGCTTGTTAAGTTACTTTGTTTGTCGCTTCCTTGTGCACCAGGCTTCTCAAGTCCCTGCAAAGTCACGGCCCACATATGCGCCTATTATGCCGACGGGTTCCCACGGGGCAACCTGTGGCAAGTCCTTGGAGTACTCTTAAGTATTCTAATGCCCTGGCAGCCAATGGAAAGAGTTAGAACGCTAGTGAGCGCTTCGTGGGCGGTATACATACAAAGGCTTCAGTGGGAGCGTGTATATGCATGTATGCTTTCTTGTCTGAGACTTCTTGCATAAACTATAATATGAAATTTGTTTTTTGTTCGAAAGCTTGTGCTGCGTCATCAAACTTATAACGGGCAAGTTATAACATTAACTATTTGATTTCATCTGTATACATATGTACGTGAAGCTACCAGGCTACCTTTTAGAGCATAAAATGGAAAGAGTCGAGATACGTTCGATAAGAGCAAGTAAATCACCTATGCTGGCGTCAGGACATTACAGAAAATGCGTCCCACGTGCATGAAAGCTACGCGTCAGACGTTATACCAGTAACATCTAATGCGCTGTGCACTATTCTATAGACAGGCTACATTTCTTTTTTATTTTTTGCGCGCAATCTTCAGGCACCCATTTCCTATGAATGTTTAGCGGTACCCCTTAAAGAAATGGAATAATGCCTCGCTGAGGGTAGCAGCGGCAGTATTCAATTACACACTACATTTGTTTACAAGGGTGCAAGGCGTTTTATTTACTTGGATCACCGAGGAGTGAAAAACGAGGAGGAATCACATAGGACAACGCTTTCTGCGTATATATTAATATAGGTTACGCAGGGCGCCATTGACATCGACTATATCTGGTACTTACACTATGAAAAAAAAAGTTCAAGGTTGCATACACTTGTTTTCATAAGGAAACCCAGCAAAGTATAGGTGTGCGCGCATACTAGAGACTTGTGCATTACCGTAATGGTCAATAAAACATTATTGATATTTTTTTCATTGGCCGGAATATGCGAGATCACTACGGTTCTTGGAGCGATGAACACAAGCACACGCACACGCAGAAGTTCTTGGCGGCTTTATACTGACTGCTTCAGATGTCCACCAATGAGCCAACGTAAAAAAAATTTACGGTAAGGCATGCATCCCTCGTTCAACTATTGAACATAAGGCAGCCTCGTTAATCAATGTCGCGGTTGCGTTCAAAGTCCGCACGGGCACGATGTTTTGGTTCACTGTAAATTTTTCGTGCTGAAACAACGTACCTCAATATTCTGCTATGTTTGCCGCTTTCAATGTTTAAAAGTACTCAGCTAATCACACAAATGTTGAAAAGCCAGGGCAATCACCAATGCAAAATGGCTTGTGCAGAGATCGTTAGATACACGTAAAGTACCTTCAGGCAACCGACATCATTAAAGGGCGTACCTCCTGCGGTACCTCTTATATTATTCGAGTTATATTGTGGCGTCAGACTTAATCAGACAATCAATAAGACAATTAACCCCATATTCGCACGCAATGAATCAGAAACAGTCAAATACAGATACCAACAGTAAGAAGCGCAACTTCATGAAAGGAAACAGAAGAATACGTTCTAGGATATCTGAAATGCTATATTATATTACACTTGTAACGGTGGTTGAATGGCTAGGAGGACATTCTGTTACCGTGTAACATGTACAAATCACCGATAAGGGCTATCTGGCAAATATGAATATTTTCCTCTTGCACAATATACGAAAACACGAAGATAAGAAAACACGAAAAAAAAAACGAATATGCACAAAGTCTGACACTACTAAAGCAGTTGTAAATATTCACACAATTTGTTTGTCCGAGTTCTCTGTCTTCGTGCTTCCTTACATAGCGCAAAAAAAAAAAACATATTAACAGTGTTTTTCAATACCGTCAATGAAAATTATTGAATGATTATGATATTTGTAACACGTCATTACCTGCCGTCTTTCGGGAATCTAAAGCTGGCAGTACTGTTTTGTACGGAGTTAAGACACCACAGAGCTGCAGAAGGAGTGCGACGGTATGAATGGATCGCCCCGTCTGATGCAATGCCCGACACTTTCCCTGCGTTTTGCAGTTCTTTGACGCCTTATGAAACTTCTCGGCTTTACGCATATTATGTTTACGCACCTTTGTTGTTATTTTTGCAGTGGCTACGCGCGTACCAACCATGATACCCAACTATCTCAAGACTGACGATCGGGCGCGGGGAGCTGACGAGCACAGAAAAGCGATAAGCACTATGTACGAAAACCGGCAACCACTGTCCGCGACGATCCCAGCTCTAAATTTTTAAACGTTCATTAAAGAGGAAGCACAACTGTGTTTTTCGTTATGTGCTTTCGTGCCAGCAAATACAATATTCCGGCCTGCACTCTCGGTTCAATGTGGAATTTTAAAATATTATCGCATTTGCCTAATTTACGTATTTCTTCTCGCGTTCTATTATACGTTTATGTTGGCTTCATCTGTTTATATTTGTGCGATGTCTAGTAGAAAGACGATTGGGTTTATTCTTAGCGGTAAATGGAGGGGGGTGGGCATAATGTTACATGGCCACGCAGGCACAGTAACTCCACACAGGCGAGCACTCAGTTACATATGGTGATCGTCTGTTTTCCTTTGAAACTCCAGGCAACTGCCCACGAAGGAATCGTAGACGACTCAGCAAACGTTCCTATGACGGTAGGCTAGCAGCGACGCTCCAAGTGAGAGGTACAACAATACTACATGAATTCACCCAAAATACGAAAAGGAATCTTCAAAAGGTATTTTCGTGGATCAAAACCGCAAGCAGTATATCAAAAGAAATGATCAATAGATTCCAGTCAATTGCAAATGTAGCATACAAAAGATACTGCAAGACCAGGGCCCAAATTCATAAAGCCTTCTTATGCCAAAATTGTTCGCGAGATAAAATTTCAGCCAATCTGGATGCATGGCATATGAGTATTAGCCAATGGAAAGGAGCACTTACGAAATACAAGTAAATATCGAGTGATAGCACACGACACTGCCACCTTGTCAATGAAAGTTCAAATCATAATATACGACACCACTGTCTATTCGAATAATAACACAAGTGCATAAATTCTATGAACATTTTTAATGATAATTTCTTTCGTCTTCAGCCTGAAAACGGCCTATATCTATATATCTATGTATGTCTGTATCTGTATTTATATAGTCGGGTGAAGCGCTCGTGGGTAAGTCTCCTGCAGCGACCATGACAAGGTAGCCGGACTGCGGCAAGCGTCCACATCGCTTGAGCCCAGGAGCCGTCGTATGCTGTAGAGAGGCTGAGAAGTGCGCGATCTCCCAGCTCTCCTGAGGTGAGCTGCAGGCGCGCGCTCTCAGACGCCACAGTGCGATCCAAAGTAATTTTCAGGTACTGGCACGCCGCATCCCCCAAAGGAACAGTGATGACGTCCGCCACCTCGTGAGCAACCTCAGCAGGCAGGTTGGCAAGTAAGTAGCGATACCGAGAAATCTCTGAGGTGATGTGGTGTAGATCGAAGGACGCTTCGACCTGGGCGAACCAAACCTGTGGGACCTTGCGCAAGAACGTGGGCAGGTTGAAGCTGTAGAGCTGAGACGTCCTGTGGGCGCGATGTAGCGTCGGGTGGAAAGTTGCCTATGCGCGGCAGGTGTCTGGCGTCGGTCATCTCGTAGTTCGCAGTCACTAATGCCGAGAACCGAGAGGCTGCAGCGGGGCGTCAGGATCAGAGGGCCAGTGTAGCAGGCTCTTGGAACGGACTAGCGCTTGTCGTGCTTGAATGGCGAGCACGTGCCGCCCAGCTTTATTTTCGTCATATTTTGCCATGCCGACCGAGGGCGTCGGTGGGCGCTACAACATAAGCAGAAATGAGACACGCCGAGACCACAGGACCATTAAAAAAACCATGCCCAAGGGAATCGACCGTGCCGTGCCGTGCCGTGCAGAGGAATTTCTCGGTTGCTGGTACCCACTGTGAATGAACTAAATATCAGTGAGGCGGAGCCATTAATTAGAACGGCTTTCTAGAGGCCGGAGAGGTAGCAGAAGTAAGCGCAATGCAACGGGTAAGGAAATCTGCAACAATAGCTGCTCTTGTAGTATTTAGAAGATATTGGCGCAAATCCAAAACTACCATGAAAAAATTCGTGGGGCTGCAACATTCATATGGGGACGGATTACCGGCGAAGCTGTCTTGGCTGCCTGCATTATAAGAACATCATTTTTTATATATACTGCATTGCACTACGCCGACACAAGCGCCGCCGCGGTCACCGCACCTCCCAAGCATTTGGTGCAACAGCTGCTACTGCAGCTCCGACGCCACCTCCAACGCGCGCGACGTTATAACCACAGAAGCGCAGGCCATGTGCACAGGCGCCATTGCGACACTCTTTCGCCCTCTCCCTCAAATGGTCGGCTTCGGGCGCATTCCTGCCCACGCACCGTGGCCCCGATGCGCACGCAGGCGGTGTATGCATACGGTGGCGAGAGGTAAACAGCCTTCGCTGTAATAGTTCCACGTGTAGTATGGATATACGTACACTGGAAGAAAGTGAAAAATCAACTCGAGAGAAAGAGAGAAGATTTCTATGCCCGACTTCTCTTCGCATAAAAGCGTCATCGGTCGCTATGATGTTTTCTTTATATAAAAGGGCTACATGGTCTTGCAAACAAGGCGTTAATACAACTTGGTGACAGAAAATTAGCCTCATTAAAGAACATATAGTGCAGCTGACTATGGAGGGACGATGTGGAACCACCAAACAGAATGACATCACGTTGCCTGCAGAACAAAACAAAAAACAAAAACACTGTGCGCTTCTTCCGCTTCTAACTACCTGATATACCTCAAGCACTTCTTGTCAAAGCATGGAAGGGTTTCACCATCAGGAAAACATGAGCAAATAGTGATGATGACGATTACGACGACAATGATGATGTTGTTTTGATGACTACGATGAAGATTATACTAAATATGATAATAAATGATGTTTCAATGCAAAATGTCGCAAGCCCAAAGAGACAACAAACAGCGAATCGGGTAACGTTAGGACATAAAAAAACACAAAATACATTACAAAAGGAAGTGATCATGATAAAAGACAGTACGGCACAGAACTCATCCTCGGAAATGGAAAGAACAAATACTTTTGAACTTAAGGAAGAACCTATGTGAGAATATGGTAAAACGCATCTCCCAGGTTTCTAACGCAGGTTCTAGGTTTCTGCCTTTTTGGGAATTGTCGTTTAAAATTTTATTGCGGGAAAGTAATGTGCAAAGGAAGAAGGAGCATCCACCACCTCCACAGTACATACACTGCAGTGTAATCTCATGCGTACCATGAGGCACCATGTGTGAAAATGTTGCACGCAAAAAAAAAGATCTTTAATACTAAATAGATACGTCCGATACAGGTGCCGGTGCATGAACATTTTATTTATAGACAAAGGCGCAAAAAAAATATTTTTCTTTCAATATGGATCTTCTCATGCAAAGCCTTGATAGAGTTACTTATATGTAAAGTCAATGCCCGTCAGCAGTTCATTCCCCAAGCAGGTCTAATTGGGAGCCCATCTTGCAAAAATACATCCGTTACTTTATGAGAGTGCAGAAAGAAATAACTGAAGTAACATCACCACAGGCACTGCATTGAAAGAGTCACTAAAGCGGATGTTTCTTCTGTCGCTAACTGCTCTCCCTGAAATCGGTAGAAAATGAGCTAAATTCTACGGAAAACAAGGTGCTAGCCCAAAGTTCATGAATAATAATAATAATAATAATAATAATAATAATAATAATAATAATAATAATAATAATAATAATAATAATAATAATAATAATAATAATAATAATAATAATGTACTACAGCAGAAACATTCACCGACGATTACGATGCTCCGTAATGCGAAATTTTAAACGCAGCTCTGTAGTGTTTTCATTTCGCTATAGCGGGCGCGGGGCAAACCATGACAATCACCCGCCGTGGTTGCTCAGTGGCTATGGTGTTAGGCTGCTGAGCACGAGGTCGCGGGATCGAATCCCGGCCAGGGCGGCCGCATTTCGATGGGGGCGAAATGCGAAAACACCCGTGTACTTAGATTTAGGTGCACGTTAAAGAACCCCAGGTGGTCGAAATTTCCGGAGTCCTCCACTACGGCGTGCCTCATAATCAGAAAGTGGTTTTGGCACGTAAAACCCCATAATATTATTATTACCATGACAATCGAAACAAGCGCGTACGAGACCAAACCAAGCAAATCAAACAAGCGCGAGCAAGAGTTGGCGCGAGCAGACGATAGCACGAAATGAGCGGTCCGACGGAGACCAGATACGAGCACGCATCGAACGGTCGGACGGGTCCCCATGGCACCAATTTCCCGCGCGCACGTCGCCGAAGGGGCCGCTCTCATCGGTCTCAGCCCTTCACAGCTCGCGGATTTCATCTTCCGCTCCACGTTCGCTCTGTCACGTTTTGCTCGTTCGCTCGGTTACGCCGACGCTCGCCGCAGGGACGGGCGCCTAAGAGTTGCCCTCTAAATCACCGCCAATCCACACCTGTGAAGGTCAGCGAAACTACAGATAAGCTGAGCCTAGTGTAGGGCAATCCGTCAAACACCAATCGAACGATGTGCGCCCATTACGCACATTGCTCTTCAATGTGACAGATGACACAAAGACACGTTTCAACGCAGTTTACAAAACCTGTAGTTTATTTGTTACCTTGAGATGACTGTTATAACCACTTTGTGGTCGTTATGCATCTATGGTGGTTGGTTGACTCGGATCGCTGAAGTAACCGAGGCCAAACTCTTCCATGAAGTGGGTGAACCACTGCTTTGTGTCCAGTTTTAAGATGTCTACATTAATGTCTCTGACAACGACCACAGGCGAGGGAACAGCGGCAACGTACGTTGATCGACGCGGAAGTGCGAGCGGCTCGTCGCCAATCATGTGGTTTGACGGCTTTTTTTTCATTTGTGTGTTTCGCAATGAAACAAAAGCTGTGTTGTATGTGCGTTTGACGCCTGTGCTTTACGGGGCTACGAGTGATTGATCATAGCCCTGCACTGCCGCCGGGATCGGCCCAGGTGGATTTTCTGTCGACGTTACGAACGCGAAGAAATCTTCGGATCCTAGCCATAGACAGCTTCGCTGTAAAAGCTGTCAGTTTGACAGGTTGAAAAGGAAGTAGGATCCCGCACTGGCAATTTCAACATAGTCGCAAGTACAAAATATACTCAATGGAATAGGAAGCACAGCTTTGTACAAATTGAATTAGATTTTTCTTTTATTTAGAATCGCACACGCATACCCATGATATAATCTCAGTGTACGAGCACAGCAAGTCAAGAACTAAGGAATCAAACGAAAAGTGGGAAAATTGGAAACTAAGATGTGGAATAGGATGTAGTGTAATGAGCACGTGGATCACCAAAGGTAATATATTCAGGCTCAGTGTTTTCTATTATTTGGCATATTTAATAATATTGGTAGCCTGTATATAGCCTGTATATAGCCTGTATAGCCTGTTTAAGATATGTTTTTAAGACATCTTCAGATTTTTAAGATAATCCGTTATTCACTCGACATGTTTCTGCCACCTAAGGCTGAGTTCCCGTATTTAACGCTGCATTACGCCTCTTTAAACGTGTTAGATCTTGTAAAAAAGTGTATTTTTATTTACTGCTTAAATTCATTGCAAAGGCGAAAATCTTAAGTTTTGTTTATTTTCCTGACATTGCAGCTCAGAAATAAATATGCACAGGGACGCTGACACGGTACGTTTGCCACAGCTTTCAATAAACCTGAAAACACACACTCAGGAGGATCTATCACTCATGCTGATGAAGAAAGAAGAGGCATAAAATAACGCACCCAGCGGTAAAATTTTTCCTAAGAAATTAAATTTATTATTCACTATTATTTTTTCTGCTGGCAGTGTACTATACGAAGAATAAGGTTTTTCTGAAGCTCCGTTTCATGGAAGCGAACATAAATTTAGGCGCTTTAATATTTTTAATAAGTCATCTTGAAGAAAACAACTTAATGCCTGACACCATGTTTGGATTGAGACCACATCTGTCAACACAGGACATACTCCTGCTTTTAAAAGAGGAAGTATTGACGAACGTCCCCAAGGCAGGAGAACACATTGTCATGGCTGTCGACATAAAAGGGGCCTTCGACAACGTAAGTCACAAAGGGATACTGGATGGACTTGCAGAGACCAGCTGCGGTCAAAGGACGTACCAATACATCCGAAGCTTCCTCAACCAGAGAACAGCTGTTATCAAAGTAGGAAACGATCAATCTGAAGTCATCCATCCTCCTAACAAAGGAACGCCACAGGGTGCGGTGATTTCGCCTACACTCTTCAACATAGCCATGATTGGACTAGCTAAAAAACTCCAAGAAATCCCCGACGTCCGTCATTCCCTGTTCGCGGATGATATAACGATATGGAGAACCAAGGGCAACTTGGGAGAGAAGGAGGAAAAGCTCCAACGGGCAGCCAATATAATAGAAAACTATACGCAACAAAGAGGACTGCAGTGCTCTGCGGAGAAGTCAGAACTCATTCGCCTCACAAAAACCAAAAAACAAAGAACTGACCCGAGACTCAAACTCGAGATCAGGCTGGAAGGGAAAATTATTCCTGAGAGGAGAGTGTTGGGGATGTGGCTGCAGTCTAATGTCAGATGTTTACACACTTTAAACACGATCAGAAAAACAACGCAACAAATTAACCGGATGATAGCCCGTGTGGCTCATAATCGGACAGGAATGGGGGAACAAGACACCCTCAGACTTGTGAAAAGCCTGGTCATTAGCAGACTAATGTACTCCCTACCTTACCATACCATGAACAGGGAGGAAGAAGAAAAGGCTGATAAAATAATAAGGATGGCATATAAGACAGCCCTGAGGTTGCCACGCAACACTTCAAATGAGAAACTTCTAGCCCTCGGCCTCCACAATACATTTGATGAGCTGGCTGAAGCCCAACTCATAGCGCAGAGGAGTCGATTGGCGCAAACCACAGTTGGCAGAGCTCTTCTTCAAAGAATCGGCCTTGGAGAATGCATACAAATACATCAAAACGCCAAAGGTCTACCCTGCCAGATTAGAGCTTTATATGGGGTATCACCAATACCACAAAACATGGATCCGACATTACACGCAGGAAGGAGAAAAGCTAGAGCGGAATACATAGACAAAACTACAAAATACTTGGACACTGCACGATTCACGGATGCTTCACCATATCAGGCCAACGCAAAGAACATGGTGGCAGTTGTCGTAAACCGTAAAGGGAAAATCACGGCCTGTGCTTCGGTTTCCCGAGCAACCATTTTAGAAGCCGAAGAGATAGCCATCGCCTTAGCTATAAGAGAAGGCATAGAGCGCAATACTCCACTAACAATAGTCACGGATTCTCAGGCCGCATGTAGGAACTATCAGAGGGGACAAATCGGCGCGAAGGCACGCCGGATACTTACCGAAATCAACAGAGACCTTGACATCAGGTATACCCAAACGATAACATGGGCCCCGGGACACGAGGGTGTTACTGGGAACCTCCATGCAGATGAGGCGGCTCGAGGTTTCACTAATTGCCGAGCTGCCCATGGCAACATCGTAGAGGACCCGACACCCATCGATCCAAATTATAAAGCGATCTTGCAACAATACAGGGAATTCAGAAGGCTCTACCCAGCGCCGCATAGGAACCTTTCAGCCGTGGACTCAGCGACGTTACGCAGGCTCCAAACGGACACATACATAAACCTACATAAATTGCACATATACTACCCAACAGCATACAAGGACATATGCCCGTGGTGTGGGAGCACACCAACGCTCTACCACATCACATGGGAGTGCACAGCTCACACAGAAGAACAAGAAGATAATAGCACGAGAGCAAGGTGGGAGGCATTGCTATCCAGCTCCGCCCTCGGGGATCAGCTCAGGCTCGTCCGGAGGGCAGAAAGGATGGCGAGGGCCAGCGGTGCCTTGGAATAGGGGCCCGACCACACGGCGTTACCCCGTTTTAGGGGCAACGCAGTTCTTTCTACTAATAAAGTTTTGTTCTTCTTCTTCTTCTTTAATATTACTCTTTTTTTTAATGCGAGGGTCCATGCCGAAGGGCATACAGGGGTATGGTGTGGTAGGGTATGGTAAAACCTTATTCTGGGCCTTCGGAACGCGCGTCAGCACGTAGTGGGCCGCTCCCAGGTCGGTACAGAAAGGCGGAGCCTCTCTGCTGTGTCGCAGGCCCGATGGACAGCCCATAGCTGTCCGTCAAGATCGGGGCTGCCTGGGGCAGCCTCCCATTTCGACGAAGTGAGGCCGTCACCGTCGCGTAACGCAGGCAAATACGGATGATTAAATGAATCAAAAAAGATTTGCGGATCTAAAGAATTACTCGTTTTGGGCCCAGGCATTATGGGCTTCAGCCAAAGGGATGTGTTTAACCTTGTGCGCGATATTATACAATAAAGCAAAGCGTTTACCATGGCAATTCCTGCTTTCCTGAGGCAGTTCTAAATTCCTTCAGTGTAAATTGTTCAATGGATCTTTTCTTTCTTCTTTTAATGGTTATCCTTCATTATTCCGGTCTAACTTCCCAATAGCACAGATTACTGTTTTCTTCCCAGCTTATCTTTCCCAGTTCTTCACTCGTTACTGCAGCTATCTGTTCGTATACAACCAACAAACTCTACACCCACTCATTAATGTGGGTACGTGCTCTGAAGGATCGTCATCATCAGCATTATGACCATTATCGTCAAGTGTTTACCAGGAGGAGCCGTCACATAGAATTAACTTGCTATATAGGGTAGAATGGTTAGGAGAAGACAAGCAAATCCGTATACCTACTTGTTTTAAATATTGGACGGCATTCAGTGAACGCCTCGCTGAAATATCGCATATCGAACGCGTCTCGCTATGTTCTGCCAAACCGATGCCGTTGCCAACAGCACACGTCTGTTGTTCCGCGCAACCTCCATGCTCCTTACTGCACTGAGTCTTCTTGCAGTCGTTCAGAAGTTCTGAGGAATTCGGGTGCTCCTTGATTTCCCCCCAAGCAATCTCCGAGAGCACCGAAGGGTTCTACCATTCTATGAAATAACCTCTGCTGCATTCTCGTTACCCGAAATGCAACAGCGTTGGCTAATCACTCTCGTCCATGCTCAATTGAAGCACGCGAGTAACGGAGTGCAATCGTTTATTGCCGCGTAGCTACATACACTGCAGCTGCGAGAGAGCGGATGTGCACCCCTCGGTCGTCGTGCAGCTGGCAGCGCGAACGGCACAGGCCACACATGTGCGCACTAGTGATAACCAGCGGTGGCCTCCACGCGGTCGCACACTGCCAGGTGTTCCCGCATCACTTACGGTGGCTTCGACTGCGATTACGTGCAGTAAACTGCACCGTTTCCAGACGCTGGAAGTGCTCGTAATCGGCGCAGCTCTGGGCGCTGTCACGATGTGCCTCGAAGAACGCCCAGCCGTCGGAAAGCGTTTCGATGTATAGATTCATCTGCAATTGCATCGGGCGATTAGTGAGGATGGGAAAGCAACAAATTAAAATCACACAGTTAAACTTGCCAGTGCGTGGCGCGTCGTGGCAGGCAATTTAAGAGCACCCCTTTTCTGGCGGATCGGACTAAACCGATTGACTGGATATGAAAACACATTGCGTATATAAAGGTATCATCCGACAGAATGCGATATCAGCGCACCCTGTATAGTATGTATACCAATAAGGGAAAACGGGAGAATGCGTGTTGTGTGGACAGTGCTTTTTTAGCAGATAAATGATTCTGTGTCTAGACGAATGAGCACGTTTAGAAATTAGGCTAGTAATCGTTGAAAAAAAGAATGCTTAGCGCCGATACGCACGCGACACGCACAGTTACAAGCGAGAGTGAGCTATGTGCAAGGAATGTACTTTCGTAGATGCACTATTGATGTCGGCACACTGTTCGTGCTTTTTAACGAAGATTTCGCATCCGCTAATGAGCACTTCATTAACAAATGGGTAATGAGAGCCGGTATGTAGGGGTAACTGCAGTGGATTGCAAATCCAGCCATGAGAAACCGAAAGCGTCTCCCACGTAAACACACTATGATGCGTTGTGGCAAGTATATACATGAATTTTAAAAAAAGCCGTTGTTTCACTGCAAAGTTTCTTCCGAGCATGCAAAGCCTAACGAAACTTTTTTAACCATGCAGCTGCGTTGGAGCGCAAAACACCAAGGTACGTTGGGCGCAAAATTTTATTTACTTGTAACCACTTATTATTAGAGTTACTAACTCGGTGAACGATAAGCTAACATAACCAGATCGTGGCTAAGTGGACATACATGTGTAATCGTATATATGTTCTGGCTGCTTATGCATCGCCAGGCACTATCAGTTTCTTGCTTGTTCAGAACAACCAGTGACTGTGAGAGACAGCGAAAACGACGGAGAGATGTTTTCAATGTCACTGAAAGGCGATATTATCGACAGATTGCTCGCGCATAACCCCCAGCATGGCAGATTAATCAGTAGACTCAGGTGGTAAGAGCAATCCGCTGTCCCGAGAAAAAGAAGTAGGCGTAATTGGGTATCACTTTATTGGAGGACACGCACGAGCCGATTTGCAGTGTTCTCTCACCTCCATCCGGCTAAAATAAGGGCGTGTGTAAATTATCAGCAATAAAGTTCTATTCGCGCTTCCGGTAGAAAGCGTTACATCAATGGAGAATAATCATTCACCCAGCAAAAGGGAACAGCGCTTTTCTGAATTTGCTCAGCAAGTCGTCCGCTTAGAGAATGGTGAAGCCAGAAAGCGCGCAATGAGGGCTTGGTCACGTGTTCAAAGAGGGTAGCACCCACGCAGCGGCATTGTGAAAGGTTTATAAATATTGAGCAAAAACATCTAATTAGTGTGATAATCAATGTATATATTTGTCATTGCGCTATTATAATAATCCTATCGCATCTCCTAGAATAAGAACAATAATTTCGTAGCAGTAACTTGCGTCAGTAACTTCCATATTGCCGTCTGATATCTTTTTAATAGTCTTCCAGGCTTTTTTTCACGCGCAGATTAGGTTTGATACCGATGTTTCAGCTGTTTTCGCAATGTGTTGTTTAGGCAATAAGTATAAGTATGGAGAAAGTCACAATGTCGATAAATGTGTACGTACCGCCCATTCCCTCAAAGTAAATGCACTCCTCTGATGCGGTAAATGTTATAAAATGCTCTGATAATGTTTCGAAGCTTTCATATGCCTTTCTATTTCTTTCAGCACTTTTAGATTTTAAATAGAGGGAAATGAATAATTTCTAAATCTGATTCAACATAACAAAACAACAAGACAGAGGGTCAAATGTGTGCGATAATCATTTTATTTAGCTATGCGAAAGCCCCCAATGCAATATAAAGATAATCTACGACAAAATTTGCATTTGTTGGCAGTACCACTGCTTTCTGGCCTGGGGATGTCGGGCCATATACGATACATTATTCTCGGCGCGCGGCGTACTATACCAGAAAATTCGTATAATATCACGCCATCCCTACTTGATGTTAATTTCGTTCATTACCTGTTCACTCAAGTTAAATAAAAGATCAGCCAATGAACATGAAGCGTCAGCCGTTGTAGACACAGTGGCGAACGCGCTTGCATGAATACTGCAAAAAAAATAATCAGATCAAAACTTCTTTTCATACACTGCAAGGCACGACCAGTTAGCCACGTTAGTACCAAACCTGAACGGTATAGGTTTGCATGCGCGTTAGGTAGCTGCTCCAGCCTTCCTGCTCGCAGTAGGTAATATAATTTCAGCTTAAGGGAACTGACATTTGGGTGAGTAGGTGTCGATTCATTTTAAGTAACACAGAGCAAAGAGACAGGCCGATTGGAATAAAAGAAGCAACGGCACTCCGCTACCTTTCCCGCTGCTTTTTTGTTCATTGTAGTCGGTCCCTGCATTTCCTGTGTGTTACGTAAAAGGGATAAGTCCGATATGCATCACAAAGTATGCGTACACGTAAACGTGCTCACATCGCATCGGTGGTTCTTTGCAAGCAATGAAGGATTAAAAAGCGGCCTTTGCGTTCGTCTGTGTGCTCTGTTTTCTTGAAAACTGCCACTATGTACGTAATTCGCAAGAATTTCGCGCAACTGTTGTCGGGTTGGACTGTGTGAAGACACGACTGAAGACACGACCTGTTCGGGGTCTGGTTCATTTGAGCGGACATCTAGTGAACAGGGTTTCCTTTTTTTTTTTTTTACTGACACACGCTGGAATAATTTCCATGGTAAGTGAGTGAACAAGGATTTTCGTTATTATACTTTGCCGTGGTCATGCAATAAAGGAACACTGAACAGAAACATCAAATGAGTTTACACTGGTAAAGTATTGTGTATCAGAAGTCCGTTTTGTTTCAAAGGGCGTTTTGTTAACCTTGCCATAAGAGGTTGAGTTGATTACGACAGCAGATCAATTGAATGCGAAACCTTCGTTCTCGAATTTTGCGCCGAAACTACATTGCCAGAACGTTATAGATTTCACAACAATTTATTTGGGTCGTTAACGGCCCAAATACGAGAATGCGCCACAATTGTGGCGCATTCAACGTTATATAAACTTGCTTAGTTTAGTCGTTAACTCAATTAAAATGCAGTGTAATCCCCATTTACCCACCAAAACATTAACTATGCCCAACCAGAAGCCGTAAAAAGCCATGACGTCGCGGCTGCTTGTGTGGGAACTTAAAGTAGGGTCACCGCTCTCTTGTTCTTTTGCGCATTTCCTGCCTTCCCATACTTCTCACGGCAAGAGCGGCTTTTTCTTTGAACATGCGTTCTAGAAAGGCAATTTACTAATATTTACGCGTCTTCGTAGCACTCATTTCTTTTCTTCAAGTACGTTACACCAACTCGCCCCCATCAAGCTTCTGCTGCTTCGGATTACTAATATCGTATGACTCCATTTTTTTTTCTTTGATGTCGCTTTAAGCATCCCTAATTATTCGGCACATGGAAGTATCTGATTAGTACTTCACTCTGTACTTCAACTCGCGAGTGCTAGCCACAGTACATATTCTCCTTAGGCCAAGAGTACGGCAGGCTGTGTATAATCACCTTTTCTAGCAAGGAACCTGGCGTCTCGTAGGTGACAAAGTGCTGCTTGGGGCCATCTTGATAGACAACGTAGGCGTACATTTCGTCCTTGTCGTACATTTCCAAAGCCAGGGACGTGGTGCCTCCGCTACACGTGAAGTCCCTGTCGGCCATGTAGGAGCTGTCGCACCCGTCGTTAGGGCCCGATGGGTGGTTTTCAACTGCCTGGCCAACGTAGACCATGACGCCGAGCGTGGACGAGAATACAATACGGAACTTGTCGCCTCGTGACCGAAAGAGAGATGCGGCTTGTTGGGCGACCTCCTGCGATTTACCGACATAAGTTATCTGTTCATTTCCTAAACTCGTAATGTGCTTTAGTTGATGTCCTTCACCGTTGTCATCAACCACATCACAATAGAAAACGATCGTGGTTCTGTGCACACTAGCTTCGTATTGCGATTCATAGTAGGTCTCGAACGTAGCAGAAGTCAGCCGCCCATATTCTTGGCAGCTGGTCATGTCCTTTTTAATTTGTTTAGTTGATTTAATCTATTCAACCAATTTGGACTTATTCGAACGCCGATACTGGCCGAGTGCTGGAGTGCAATGTTGTCACAATCTTCAGCCAAATAAGTTACAACGCAACGTTATCGTTATTATGAGGTCATCGCCACGTTCACTACAAAAATCATAAAAATATATAAATTTTGCTAAAGTCGGCAGTTTCTCCTAACCACACCATCAAATTAGAAGTCGAATCAAAAAGCAGCCGCCTGCAGTAGTGGACGGTGTGCAACAAACAGGCAGACGAGGACAAGATGAAAGAAGCATGCGCAGGCTACACACGCAAGAAAATGGCACTCTTGAGAGTGAAATGGATGTCGAAACACCATTTTTTTTTTGCACCGTTACTATGTGAGAAAGTTTCCACAAAGGGTACATTCATTAGCTAAACATTCTTAATGCACCCGTTAATTATTTCAGGGCGCTGAAAGGGCGTTTTGTACGAGAAACACACCTTGAAGAAGATAAGGGTGCTCGAGCACTTATTTCAACCAAGTAAAATGCCATAAGTGTATTCCCGGTGAATCGCACCAAGTCATTGTTTGAGCAAGTCATATGGTCGCAGTAGACTATGTACCTCAACCTGCTAATTCATCCACATGGCATCCCCGGTGGTGAAGTTGTGGCGAAGACATACCTTTTTATTATCTCCTTCCATGCCTTTCCCTTTTCAGCGTTTGCTTCGTTTAAGTTGTTTAAGCTGGGTGTTGTTTTATAGATAGCGCGTCGGCCAGTCCTAGTTCTTCAGGCCCATCTGCTTTATGGTGCAGAATCGGGGCCGGCGCAATATTATGAGCAGCAAGTATTGCGCTGTTTCATGCAGTATCGGTGGGAATAAACATTTGCAGGTACATGAGGAGCAATCTAACTGCAGATAAAAGCGCGGCATGCATTGTGGAGGTGGTGCACCCCGCTCGTAAAGCGGAAAAACAGCTTTTTCGTCTCCTCTCCTTCCTCCCTTTCTCATCTTACGGCTAGCTTCACAAAAATTGTATCACCTTGGTGCCAGCGTAAAGATAACCTGAAACACTGAAGAGCATGGCGGTCAACCTATCAGAGCCGCTAGAGGCGCTACTGGTCTCTTTAAATGTTGCATTATTCGCTGTGGTAGTGACGGACGACAAGTCAAACGGCAACACTTCCGGCTGGCAATACGTATGTCCACAGCTCAAACCGAGGCTGCACACTGTTTCTCTTTTAAATTATTTTTTGATAAACATATGGAACAACACTTCAGGATTACTTCGGTGGTCGTTCAAAAGACTTGGATAGTTCTAGAATAAAATCATCCTCATCATCAGCCTGGTTACGCCCACTGCAGGGCAAAGGCCTGTCCCATAGTTGGAGAAGTATGGTCATTCGGTCATGCTGTCGACTACAACGCCGGATTTTCCCGTAATGAGGCATATCATGATTTCGCATTAATAATACCTGGTGTGCACTTCGGCAGAACACACTGTGGGAGAAAAGGGCGCCATTACAAGCGACCACCCTTTCAAACTGGTGTACTAGTCACCTAAACACTCTTTTCATGGGTTTCATGGGGCCAGTTGTATACACGAGAAAATACCCCTAAGACTGGAGTTTTTTTTTTTTTGTGGACCCCGTTCGAGAGCATGTCCAACCGATTTGTTTTTTTCAAGAGCCAGCTATTCTTAATAAACGCCGCCACTACCTTTAAATATACGTCACAATATTATACAATGCCTTCTTAGCTGCTGTACTTAATGAAATGGCACGATCAATCAGATTCCCAGAGTAACCAATGGAAGCACTCACAAAGCTGGGAATTAGGTCGGTCTCAGCAATCGCGCATATGGGCCGAGCTACACACAACGTGTGTCCCGCGCGGAACGGCGGGGATACATGGGTCTGAATGATGATCGTGTTGATCTGCCTGCACAATGAAAATAGGAAAGTGAGATCGTGCGATAAACAGGCTTCTCTACGTCCGCTTTGTAGCAGCACAAATATTCCAATCAATTATCTGAATACTATGACGAAGCCATTCATACTCGCAGGATTCTACGTACGACTGAAGACACATATCAAATTCCAGTGGAGAAGTAATTAGGCCATTTGTGCCCACTGATTTCTATTTGTGGTCGAAAGCGCAGACAATTCGCCGACAGGTGAAAGTGAAAAATACCACAGAGTGGCGCGTGAGCGCATTTGCATACCTGTGAACACACACAGAGCAGGAAGAATTCGGCCATGACTTGAGCGTGAGTTATTTATTATTCTATAATATTATGCAGTACGATTCACTACAAGGCAAATGACGTGTTAGTCGTGTAAGAACTTATTTTCTCGTATTTCTTGTAAGATGTCTTCCATGTGTGCCACTTACACGTCAGATTCAAAACATCGTGTCTCAAAATGTCCATTTTTAAATTTTATTTCAAATAGTCAACATACTGACTCTAAACGGGCAAGGCATACCGTGATGCCCATCTTCGATTTGACTGAAGCTTGGCCAAGTGACATTTAGTACTCGTATACCACACCACTGAAGAGTCGCACACTGGTATAGCGTAGAGGTTATTGATGCAGCCAGCAAGCCACGCCACGGTATTGAACCGGAGCTCCAGTGTTGAAGCGGCCACTCGAATCTGATGCCCAAGAGTGTTCTAGCACAAGCGGTCGTAGCAGCATAACGATCTTCGTTTTTGGCCGCAGCTGTGACCGGGTGATAAGCCGCCGTCAACTCTGGCGCCCGGCGATAGAGCTCGCAGCGCCGGCACTACAACCCTGTCCGCCTCCATCGCATGTTCGCCAAGGCAGGCGATAAACGCGTTAGAGAGAAGTTACAAAACGAAGTGACCATGACATATGAGAGGTTTCAAGTGTTCATTAAAAAACAAATGCGCAAAATGAATGAAGGAATGCAATAATTCAATTGCTTGTTATTTAGCTAATTCGTAATTTTGATTTGTCAAGTCAAATATGGTTCGGTATCTCTTTAATAATACTGGAAATATGAATGGAAAGAAGAGAATATAATTTCAAACAAAAACGTTCGCATTAAAGAAAAAGAAGTAGACCCAGCAGTATCGTATTGCAAGCTCGACAAACCAGTACAGTAAGCGATCATTGTTTGCTTCCTGAGGCAGAGTGCAAGTTCCCGATGATCGCACCATTCGTCTCAGAAATTTTTATCGTGCGATGCGCCTGACTGAAGTCACGTTTCATCAGTTTCTTTATTGCCGGACTGAATATTTCATAGATATATGATCCCTAATGGCAGGAATAGTGAGATCTAGCACTATTTGCACCTCTGTGTGCATGTGCCCTTCTAGTGGCTTAGGACGTAATTAAACGTCAGAAGAATGACCGTTTAAATAATGCTCAAACTAAGGCCTGCACACATTCTTCTACAAATGTGTCACAAATTGCAGTTGCATTCCACCTAACCTTTGTTTCGCATTACACGAAGGACACATAGCTTTGTTAACTATAGTTCTAAACAAGGTGTTTAAGCATTTTGTGCAATTCTAAACAATGCTGACATAATGCAATTGAATATCAAGTGGAATTGGCATAAAATCACAGGGAGACATATATCCAGATATTGACGCCAGTCTCAACACCGTCCATAAAGCGCGGCCAAAAATCCTGCAATGTCTCCACTGCGATATGTCTGTACAATGCACACTCTCTAAAATGCTTCGCTCTTTCCATTTGGAGCAATCAATGAACGCATGGCCATTTTCACAGGGGGTCGAGCAGGCAGCCAGTTCACATCGTGCGGATGCTGCAGTTTCTGGGTTCTTGTGAGAGTGCTGTGCGAATAGATAAGTAAGAGGAGGAGCCAGCACCATAATTTGCATGTCAGCTGTCGGTCACAGAGAATCAAATTTTCAGACTTGCCGCAGAGGTAAATTTGTTCAGCTCAACCTTTTGTGTGTTTCTGTTTAAAGCGAAGCTTTCTTCGCCAACCCTTCCGGGCTTTCCTAACCGTGGCTGCTGGGATCTGCTGCTCTCTTGTCGAACAGCTCATACTTAAAATAAAATTGAATTACGCAACAGACGGGGAGATCGAGCCTCAGCCATCCAGCACAGCAGTCCGACGCTCTAACCGTTCAGCCACCATAGACACGTGCACTTTCATCGAGCCAACGACGACTAGCTCTTTGGAATGATCGCCGCAGGTGTCACATTGGGCAGCACGGCTGCGCGATAGAACGCGAGCGAGCGCAAGTTTCCTTTACGCCAGAAACGAAAGAATGAAATGATCAAGTGTATAGCACTTAATTAAGCACTTCTCCAAAGCTTCGCTTCACATAAGAATCGAAAATGTTCGTTGGCTCTGCATATTTTTTTCACGACAGACATAACCGCACATCTCTCTGCACAAACGCGACGTGGCTCTGGCCGAACATTACGTCGCGACGGCTTACGACGAGCGTATTAGTGCGAGATTGCACTTCGGATGGTTGCTACATTGTTTACTGACGTATCACCGCCGCATTTGTTTCCCACTTGGAAATTGGCTCCACCAAGTTTTTCATTTGATTAGTAAAGATTTGAGAAAAATGTGAGTGGCGCTTTTGTTTTTGTATCTTTCAACTTAGAGAAGCAATGACTAGATGAAGTCTTGCTCACGTCACATTGGTCACTTCAGACGCAAACTCCCGAGCAATCTCTCCCTTGTACATCCATACGCCCAAGAACGTCATGGGCTCCGTGTAATGCTGTCGTGCCAGAGCCTTGGCAAAAGCCTGCAATAAAATAACAAAAAAGAAACAATCGCGCACCTCATCACGCAGTCAGCATAGCGCCTCGCTACCTTATACGCGCACATTTTCACTGCACATAGACTGACCATACAGGTGGAGCCTACTTTATTTCGAGGTTAGATTTTTGTCTTTCTCTGTGGCCTTGACCATTCAGACAACATGCATGAAGCAAAGCTCATTGAGCGCGTAGTTCATTGGTTCTTATTTTTGCTATAAGCAGCATATAAAATTAATATCAGGAGAGGACGAATATTAGCAGTTTCGAATATGAGTCGAATACTACACACTAACTAAACTATTCGTATTCGAAATTGAACGATTCCTTATCTTCGAATATCTAATCTCACCATGTATTTGGCTACAATCCTCGGTTAAAATTGTTCCTGCTATCCGTCTGCTAAAGTAAGTATCGCAATTTACCGAAAATGATTCAACAACAGAAGCATTCGTACATTACAGAAACAAAATAGCTAATGCAAGCTTTATTCTCGGTTTCTTAGTGCAAGCTTACACGACAACCTGTGATTGTTGCTTTTACAAGTATATCAATTATTGTTTGTTGCAGCCTATTCATGTAGCAGTTCTATCTTCTGGGTTATGGTTTTCCTTGCAGTGGGCCGTTTAACATGTGTATACGATACAGAAGTCCTTCAGCTTTTTCTTTACTTTTTCCACAACTTCTGATCTTGATTCAAAAACAATTTACTTAGCGTTTTTGAAAAGTAGCCATACGGGAACTCTTACAGTGCTTGTTTACAACAAGGCTCGAAAGATCTTGAGATACTATTCGAGCTGATCTTTTAATGACAATTACCGACCTTGTGTTTAAACTCATCATAGTTGTCCGTGATAAGTTTTTTTTTTCACTAGTCAGTACAAGCGTGGTATATTCTTGCCCTAAATATATGCGTCTTCGTTTACCTATGCGATATTTGATTCGATGCTCGATACTTACTATTCCCATTCAATTCGTATTAGATCTCTATTCGAAAACGTTGAGAATTGCCCACCTTTATAAGTAATAACCATATACGAATTGCTTATTCAATACCTGCCGAAATCCTGCAAATGAATTTTAGTAAGTGTGCAGCGACATAATTGTGTGTATTTCTTTTCCTAATCATTTGCTTGTCTTTCAACACCTGAGGAGGGATGCGCAGAACGGTGTAATGCATTAGGCAACTCCTTAAGCGTCCGCAAATGGGACCCTTTAGACCTTGTCGGTACTCTGTTGAAGAGCGTTCATCTGTTTTAGGACTCTGTTAACAAATCTTTCACGCAAATTTCAAAAGCTGGGGGTGTTTATGTAACACTAAAATTAGATGCTTGACGTTGAAAAAAAAAATTGCAATATGGCACGCGCGCATCGGCAATCAACGAGCATGTGGAGCGAGCCACCACCATAGCGACCCACATCCGCTTTGAGATGGAGCCTGCTAAGCCTGGTACGGTACTTGACAAGTTTTGTTCAATTCGTAAACATGTTCCATGTCGTCAGATGCCGCCTGTCGCATTGACTGCGTTGCTCGAACAGACTTGAAGTGTCTTAAGATCGACCACGCTGCTTAGCAACGAGAAGTGCATGAGTACGAAGTGCGCTGCGTCACTGCAGTTTGCAACGAAAGTAGCAAACGATTTCTTTGTACCTGATCCCCCGGAAGCGTAAGAACCCTGGACCAATTATTTTATATAGACACTGCAGAGGAAACACTATATTGTAGAACTATTCAATGAAGCAGACTAAACAAACTGGTTTATTTTGGGCGAACTTGTGCCCGGAAACTCAATATTAAGCATTCACACCATTTCAAAGAAGAGTTAACAGGAGCGTATTCCACAGTCAGCAGCGTCACCACGCCGAACGCACTTTTCACGCGCCCCGAAGGCCAGCAGACACGCCGTGGCTTCTCATTGGACGGGAGACTCGGACGCTGCCGTGTGCGCGTGCACGGGAGACACGCGCTGTATCGCCATGCGCGAAGCGTTGCTGGCGCTCTTCTAATGGCGATGCGATGAGTAATGCCTAGGGGCTTCAGCGCTTGGAAGAGTACTTCACGAGAGTGCTCGTAACTGGCATGTGGAGAGCTCTCTGAGGCAATATAACTTTAGGTTGATAAAGTATTCTGCAAAAACTCCGCTTTTGTTGGTTTCCCCCTGGTAGATGATTACTAGAAGAATAAAATTAAGGTCCAAATTTAACTTATTGAATTTCACTCCGGAACCCCATCATCGATAGGACACCCTGACGTCACAAATTTCAAAGTGCTACATATATATATATATATATATATATATATATATATATATATATATATATATATATATATATATATATATATATATATATATATATATATATATATATATATATATATATATATATATATATATATACTCGCATTTGCGTAGTTGTAGCTCACTAAAACCTTTTTGCAAACTTGCCAATGTTAGTCCTTGGCTCTTCTAGAATATAGAATATACTGCAGTCGGTCTTCGAAGATTGCAAGTCGACTATTCTCGAGGAGACGCAGCCAAAACCCATGACGTCACACCGAGCTTGCGTGGAAATTCCTAAATGGCGTCACCACCAATCTTTGGTTACAGCGTCTTTCTTGGCTCATCCGGCCTTTTCTCGTGGTAATTATTTAAGTTAGATTCCTGGGTCCTACGTTCCGAAACCACAGTATAATTAGGAGGCAAGCCGCGTTGGGGGCTCCCGGTTAATTTTGACAACCTGGGGTTCTTTAACGTGCACCGAGTGCACGGAATACGGCCGATTTTGCATTTTGTTCCCATCTAAACGAGGCTGCCGCAGCCGGGATTTGATCTCCCGACCTCGTGCTTAGCAGCGCAATGCCAAAGCCACTGAGCAACCACCGCGGGTTCCTCATGGTAAGTGGGGCTTTGTGCTATAGTAGACGGTTTTTTTTTTTTTTGTAATACAGCGCAAAATATTTTTTTGTTTAATACCCCTTTAAAAAGTAGTGCAAGAGGCAGGAAAACAAAGAGAAGCCGCAATGAAGGGCATGGCTCGGTTTAATTGGCCATAGTAAACTAAGCTGCTTTTAATCCTTTTATTGCGGCACATATGAATGCCCCAAGGACATTTCTTTTATTTTCTACTTCAATGGGCAAACTGCATCGAGAATAAACATAATTATTGCAAATTAAAAAAAATATTTTTCGGAAACTTCATCAGCAGTAGGCGGAAACCCTAGGCACGAAACTGGAGGTGGTCTTCAACACAAGCCACCTATGGTTCTTTTATTTTTTGGAGCGGGAAGGGATTTGTACAGACAGCTTTCATTGTATATGAACCATAGGTGTACATTTCGTTTGCTCTACTTCATGCGTGTCACACCACTGCCGTAGGGCATCTTGCATCGGTCTTGCATCGGTCTGTCTCTTCTGCCCGTGCTTAAAAAAGAAAGCGAGTGGCGCGTCAAGGTTCTTCTTCGTCGGCCTATATTCCTGCTCTATACCAAACAAGGACACTTGCTGCCTGTCATTCAGTGTTAGCCGAAAACATATAACCAGGAACTTCGTATTCAATACGGGAACTTAGCGCGCAGCGTAGTTTTCTGGTATATTGCCGGTAGGTAACACTGGCCAATAAAGGGGTAAAGCAGAAGCTACGCGATATATGTCTAAATAAAAGAGGCGAGCTAATTCCACCATTGTGCAAGGTATAGGTATGATCAGTTTCCATCTAGCAAAAGCACCAATACCGCCACTGTGAATGATATTATAAAGAAAACCAAATACTAAGTACAATGTACCAGTGCTCAAATTCGACATCTGCAAACGCTTAACTAAGTTGTTCTCACATAGATGAAATAGCTATGATGCTTCAGTGGCTGAGATATCATGTGGTTATGCACGAGTTCCGATGTTCAATAGATTCTCACAGTCGCAGGTGTTCGGGGTTTTGGTTTAGTCGTCTCAGTTCGCAGATGTCTATAGGAGTTTAGTCCGCGTAAAACAAAGGGCCTGTATGGTCGCCGCTGAAAACGTAGCTCTCAATGATGGTGTAGATGACAAGGACATTAATATTACATCATTAATGGTTAGAACATTCAGGTGCGGTAAACGTCAGATTGCTGTGTGCGCGAGTGTTCGCGAACGCTTGCAACGTTTTTAGCTAGCAGAGCTCGTTAACGTTGCTTCTAAGTTACCCAAATTCACTTTACTTTTAATAGCTGTGTTCATAGCGTGATTAATTATCGACTTATGGATCAGTCTCTGTGTATGCGTTATGACTTGGGTTTATTGGTAATATATTACACAGCAGCTGCGAACAGTGCACTTAAGTACGGACCAAGGCAGACAAAATACATGCAATGAAGTTCGGCAATTCGATAACGTTCGAGTGTCTGTATTGCTTCATGTAGGCGTTCCCTGATGCTACTCAATCACTTCATTCGACAATACATTTGTCAATGGGGAATGTATTATCATGTTCGGTAAACGACCAATCGTGCTTGTCATTACGTGTGTGTGTGTGTGCGTGTGTGCGTGTGGTGTGTGTGTGGTGTGTGTGTGGTGTGCGTGTGGTGTGGTGTGGTGTGTGTGTGGTGTGTGGTGTGTGGTGTGTGGTGTGTGGTGTGGTGTGGTGTGGTGTGGTGTGGTGTGGTGTGGTGTGGTGTGGTGTGGTGTGTGTGTGGTGTGGTGTGTGTGTGGTGTGGTGTGGTGTGGTGTGGTGTGGTGTGGTGTGTGTGTGTGTGTGTGTGTGTGTGTGTGTGTGTGTGTGTGTGTGTGTGTGCGTGTGTGTGCGTGTGTGTGTGTGTGCGTGTGTGTGCGTGTGTGTGTGTGTGCGTGTGTGTGTGTGTGTGCGTGCGTGCGTGCGTGCGCGCGTGTGTGTGTGTGTGTGTGTGCGCACGTGCGTGCGTCTTTGTTTGCTATCTTTTTGTTTATCTAGAATGTGTGTAAAAATTTTCCTAACGTACTGTCATTTGCACAGAACTTAGTTGGCCCTACGATGTCTACAATACGTTATACCAAGAGCATTTCTATTCACGCACATACGCTTACTTGACTGGGCATTAAAGTTGTTTCGATTTGGTCACACTTTCTTCGATAGTTTTTCTTTTATAGTCTTTCGCATCATTAAATTTTTCATGATCTTTTACCGCTACGCAGTCACGGTATAAGGGTATAGAGAGCCGCAGACACACGTAGCAATGAGAAATACAAAACAATAAATGCCTGGAACGTCGGCGCCAGGCCACTGGTACTTAGGCCAAGGTGACACGGGTAGTTCAGGATGCCCATGGCTGACACGTTCATCGTGTGCACGAAGCTCGCAAGCTGGGCGGCCATGTTGAGGAGGGATTCCAGCGTGCTACCACGTTCACTGATTCCGATAGCTGTGAAGCTGACACCGAGCCCCACGTCCTTGTTAGCCTTGGCGCCCTGTACATGTAAGGCGAAATTTTCTCCACTATAAGCCTCCCGAATCCCAGTGTACGTTATGGCGCACAGGTTTTCCAGCCCTTTTGAAAGTTGATACCGAAACGATTACGTACAATAATCACCTCGGATAGAACGCCAGATGCACGTGCAGCTGTGTAGAAGTTATTTAAACATCTTCTTGCCTTCATCTTTATAGAAAATTGATGCTATTTCGATCAAGACCATTGTGTCGTCATAGATTACGAAAAGTGACTGCGAGGTGCGTTTCAGATACAGCGAGGTGACATAACAATCCTAGATTCTGCAAAAATACACCTACCTGTATGCCACTTCACAACGCGATAACACAACATCTCTTTTTAGGCAAGAAAATTATTATTAAGAAGAGTCGATTGTTGGGCTAGTTGGTTTTTCCTAATTGAAGTAGTAACTTAGCGCGATAAAAACACGGAAACAAGAAAGGCGGACAAAGACAAGCGCTTGTCTTTGTTCACCTTTTTTGTTTCCTTGTTTTTATCGCGCTAAGTTACTACTTCAAATTAATGTTAACCATAACAATCTTGATGAGACCATTCGCCCGCGGTAAGGCGAGTATGAGAAGCGGCGACACGACGACAAAAACAGATATTTATACACACTACACTAACCGCTCTGAAAACGTCCCAGGAGACCTTCCCGAAAAGGGGAACGAATTCTCCTCCTTTGGCCACGAGGTCGGGATAGACAATGTAGTCGCAAAGCTTCTTCTCGAAGAGCTCTGCGGACGTGAAGCCATCGCCCACGACGCAGAACATCATGCCACTCCGACGCGGAGCCATGGTTGGTGCTGCAAAGGAAGCGTCATTTGGCGATAGTTCGGCTACAGTAGCAGCGTTCCGCGCTGTGACTAGCGAATACGCTCTCCCGCCATGTCAAATATTATAGCGAGCTGGCTTTACTTGTTTTAAAACATGGTCGCCAAGAGTGGCTGAAAAGAGAGCAATTATGTATTCGTGACAAAGGAGAGCCCTCTTAACAAGGGCCTGCTGCAATGTTAAGGGCGTGGAAGATGGCACTGAACGGAGTGTTCAAATTTTATGAAAACTCATTGCGTCATGTGCGCAGCCTCATCGATGTAATCCCGACCGAGGAAGGAAAGAAGTGTACAACGCCAATGCGCATCTGGTGCTTATCGCGGGACTCCTACTGAACGGACTTGCTTCGAGAACTGATGCATTTTATTCCCGCCGCTGCGACCTATGTCAGAACATATGTAGTTAAATACACATTGCAATTCGTCGCAGAGAGCACACGAGCGCCTTCAGGTAATCAACTAGCTGGAGTGGCGAAATTTTCCAACGCGTCTTCTTCACAAGCTTTTTCGTACTGTTGCAGACGCTTTATGCCATAGCACAGCGGCACCCCGTTGACATTCTTTGGCTGCTTCTAAGGCACCAAATTCACAATGGTTCTACTCCTGATGTGTTTGGGGAGGTGTGAATGAATTCAAGCTCAGTAACCCCAGCAGCTAAAACCTTGAGATTGACAACGGCAAGCCACATCGCGATCGCTACGTTGCGAAAAACGGGGTTGGTTGGTGAAATTAATCGGCTGTAATTAGAATATAATTTAGCATCATATGGACAAAATAAACTTATGCTGACAATGAACGCGCTCGTAAGAAACTTTCAACTGGGCGACTAAGCTTCCCCCATTCCTTCGCAGACTTCTTCGAGATTAGGTAGAGAACGCAAATATTTAGACCACGGACACACTTCAGCGCCGTGAGGTGAGGGGCGGGGAGAGGGAAACTGCATCACACAATCGACAAGCCGAACGCGCAGATTGTGTGACCAAGAGAATACTGAGACATCAAGCAAATCAAATCCACCACAAATAACAGGGCTCGCAACGATTTGATTCGATTGGTAAAGACTTCACTTAAGAAAATGTTTATTATACTTCCCTTTCCTTGCGTAGAAAGAACTTTCCTTACCCATCCAATTTCATAATCTGGTCACGCCGTTTAATCCGCTAACGCCCTACAGAGAACTCAACAGGCACGTTTGGGATGGAGTGATGGAGCAGTGCTTGAACATACGGATGGCATTACGCCGGCAGAGGTTCTTTAACGTGCACATACATGTAACTACGCGAGCCTTGCCGCCGTTTCGCCCGCACCTAAGTGCTGGCTAGGCCACTAGTCATCGATTTCGTGACATCGTGCTCACCACCGATAAGCCACAACCATTATGCAACTCTGGCGGCATCTTAATTATAATAATGGTTTGTTTGCACGCAACTCTTATCTCGGAATTCATTCGCCTGTGAACTCTGATATTATTCTCGACTACAGAATATCGTCTCCATATTACGTACGCGGTGCAAACCACCAACTCTGAGAATTATGAGAAGTATACAGATGTAGTGAACTCACGTGAGACGGAGGGGTCCATCGTGACCTGCGGTTCTTGTGCGGGTACTGGTATGATGACTTCTGGCGCCAATGGTTCTATGTAAGGTTCCGTGGTAGTTCCTCTGGGACGGGTCTCGCTAGCTACGGGTCCCGCCGACAGACCCGTGCCGGAGTGCCCTTCAGCTTGTCCTAGAACTGCATTGCAGAAAGGTTAAAAAAATGAAAGGTTTAATCCGATACGGCATGTTATATGTGTTATAGAAGCGCTATTAAGAAGGAATCAATAATTTTCCCACATGTTCTCTTAACACTATTGATTTAGGCCTAAACAGACAGACCTAATCTTACGTACCAATGGGATGCCCTTCAGATGTGTCTCATCAACTTGCATAGGATAGAGATTTAAAGTAAAGCCTTGTTTGTCCTTTCCCCCCCACTTCGGGAATGCTGCTGTCTTGTTCATTAAGCATGAGCCCTTTACTCACTACACCCTACCAGAGACAAGCACTAAAAAAGTCGGCAGCATACGTGTGAAAAAGTGGTCGGCAACAGGAGCATTTGAGAAAGAGATCAAAGCGTGCATTGATTGTGAAGTGTAGATGGAAGCCCGAAAGAAGCGCACTGGCTTGCACCACCGAGAAGTTGACCATCTCGTACGTCATGTCTGGTTTGCAGAGCAGGATGGTAACATTTTGTTCTGTTAATAAGAGAGACATCTTAAAACAATATATTATGACCAGGAGATATACATGCGCCTAGCGCCACCAGCTAATGTTACAAAAAGTTTCGTCTGTGACTGAAAGCAGTAGGTGACGGCGCCGTCATATAAGTAAATACCAAATATCGCACCTCCTTATCCCCATCATAAAATATGTCAGCCGCTATAGTTAAGCCTCAGCAAATTGCGCATTCAAAGCAATTTCAGGCTGCATTTTGCAACCATTCTTCTCATTTTTTTTTCGTTTTTCTTCCCTGTCGTCACTGGTTCTCGCGAAAGCGTTGTCCCGCTATAACGGGAGGGGTCAGTCGGCATCACGGATTATGAAAAACTAATAGAATCGAAAGAAAAGAAATTCTTAGAACATACTGTTCCAGATGTTGTCGCTTGTCACCTCCCGACTTTTCCGCATGTTAATTTTGACGCGAAAGGACATGACCAGCCACTGGCCCCTGCTCAATAAGCAGTTACTCTTACAAAACTTTTTTTAAGCGAAACTTTCTATGTCTCCCTGATTTTCCGTGAAGCTGAAAACGCACTGCAGGAAAGCCAACTTACACACCTGCGTAGTGCTAACACTATAGTTTACATTCGCAGTGACGCGCCAGCGTCGACCGGTCAGAGCCTGATAACAGCGCGAAGCAAGAGTAGCGCATGCGCAAAAAGTACACTGGAAGCGCTAGTTGCGTTTCCTAGGCGTCACACCACCCTTGTTAACTGAGCGTCCCTGCTTATGGGAGACAGCAAGGGCGCGTGAACACGGGCACGTCTTAGGATCCGGGGGAAAAATTCGAAGCCCCTTTCTTAAAGAAAGATAATTTAACGCCACGTTACCCAAACGAACTGTATATATCTGCATTGCGTTACGCGCGTTACGCAATGCACTCTCGGCCGTCACCATGGGTAGGCCGCGGGTGCAGCGCATGGCAGAAGAGGCTGGCGTACGCGAACATATGCGCGAGCGCGATCGTGCCCGTAAGGCCGATTCTATGTATCGGCAACGTCATGCAGAAGCCATGTGGGAGACGCTTGTGCAGTCGAGATGCCTACTCGTCTTGTGATCGTCAGCGTGTTCATCAGACTTGATCACGTCTCGCTGTGACGCAGGAACGTTCCTGGCAGAAACGATGAAGACTTTAAAACCACATAGTACGCCGATCCTCGTGTGCGGTGACTTTAACATCGATGTGGCGAAAGAGCATGGCAAATGGATCGAGAGTTTCATGCTTGATCGCTACTTGTTGAAACTGAAGAGGCTACAGAGACCCACGATGCAACACCGTTGCTGCATTGATCTCATGCTTTCAAGCAGGCTGTGTCACGTTACGCTGACAAAGCCTCTGACCGTCTACCACAGCCATGACAAGGCAATACTGTGCAAATATACAGTCGTACAAGTGTGAGTGTGTGCATGTAACTAACGGCTACATGATCTAAAATAGAGGCTATGCTACTCAACGCAATGTGTCTTCATTCAACTTCAACGTTAAAAAATTCAATCCTAAACAAGCGATCAAGTCACATATGCATATCATCGGTTCGCTCAGCATTTCTTGGGTTCGTTGAGTGGTCATTGGCTTAGGACTTTGACTGATTCAGTTTGTATTGGGAGAAAGCTTCGAGTTCAACCATCTTTCTTTAAGAAAGGGACCTTGATTTTTTTTTATTTCACAGATCTAGACAAGTAAATGAAGCTCAAAGCCCCCGCAGTCACAAAAATTTGTTAGGCAAGTGCTTTCGGTCTGGCCGTTAGGGTAACGCCGTGAGATCTGATAATGAACGAGTCAACAGCAGGAACGGCAGCAAACCTCGAATTGCATTTACGCTAGAGAAGCTTTGTGAACTGAGGTCCAGACTTTAGAATTATCGGCGAGAATGGAACTACACGTACAACACTAGTGTATCAAGGCCACCCAGTTTCATAAGCCATGCTCCTGCCCAGGCACAGAACTGCGCTAATGGTTGCTGTCTCCGTCGGAAGCCTGTGTGTAATGTGTGGTGGAAGACTCAATGCCACTCAAAGAATTATTGCAGCTTCTCCTCAACCACGAAGTCGGTTTTGATAGCAGTGACGGCACTCCCCATAATTCTACAGCAACAAAGCTTAACCCACTTTGCGCACCTTTAATGGGCTCACAGGATGGCACGATACCCACGACACCACAACAATCGTGATATTCATTAAAAGAACAATAGAGAAGAATAATTTGTGTTTAGTCGGTAATTTATTCTTCCACAATGCGGAAAATGCCCCTCTTGTCGTGAGAGGAGGCTTTATAAGCCAGAAAAGATGTCAAAACGCAAGACTTAAGCTTCCGCAGCTTTGGAAGTTCCCCTACCAGCTCACCTCAACATCACAAATTTTGACGGCATCGGCTTGGTGCCTAGTAATTTTTTTTTTCATCAGCAAAAATCAACTACATTTTATCTTAAAACATCCACAGAAAGAACTTACCAGTCCTGACAAAGATAACTGCTCCACAATAGTGCAAATGTGAGCAAGTACTTTGAAATTGATTGTGTCGTGCTGACGTACCAACGCTGGCGTTCTGGCAAAAAAGCCAGAAGATGCAACTTTTACCTGCGTTTTCTCTTGGAATAATGAACTTCAAACTACAAGATAAACAAAATCTGCATTCCGAAATAATACTTTACAACGCTAACCCTATTTACTGCTTCTCTTTAGTGGCGCTAAACAGAAAGTGCGCACAAAAATTTAATTACAGTGATGTTCAGGAACAAAAGTTCACAAAGAAGCACGCACTCACGCTGCTCTTGCTTTAGTCTCAATGACCCAAAAGGTGGCGCCTGACTCCAAGTGCCTTTGATTTAGAAATAATTAACGGTATTCTAACAACAGTAGTTTCAAAGAAGTGACTTGTCTACGTCAGGGAAGACTAGTTTGCTCGTCCAAACCATGGTACCATTGTTGATCCCTTCAAGTCTCCATGTGCCTTTTGTCTTATTTGAAGTTAGCCCGGAAAGCGCTATTTGCGTTCAAAAAGCCAAGCGAGGTAGATGAAAATCTATAATTGAATTTGAACTCGTTCAAAGTAGGTTAGGGAGCAATTTTGCCTCTAACTTTGTAGCATGCCATGACAAGGCACCAACAAATTACGCGTTCGAACGATATCATAAATCGTTATTGAATCCAAATTACAGAAACTGACCTGTTTGGCCTTCGATCTTTATGCTCAGTGGTGTAACAAGCTCTTTTGTCGTTTCCTTTCTTTTTTCACTTGATAAATAAATTGACTGTGTCGGTCGTACGCGTAGACGTTTTTACGAAATTTCTAATCTTGCTTACTGTCAGGTGGTAGCTTTCTCATTTATTATGACACAAACACTTCATAATATGTGACAGTTCTTGATATTCGCATTCCTTGATGCGAACTTTTTTTATTATTTCCGTCCTCGGTTATTTTTCCACGCTCTGTATGTTCAGACACCTTTTTCGGAAACCACTTTAATTAAGAATCTCTCGGAAGGCGTGAAAGTATAGCTAAGCGTGGAAATAACTAAGCACCATAGCTTGTACAGTTCCCACCGAAAAAGAGCAGTGGCGCCTCACCAAGTCTCATTGGTCACTAAATGCCCCCTGCTATAATTCATAATATGTGACAGTTCTTGATATTCGCATTCCTTGATGCGAATTTTTTTTATTATTTCCGTCCTCGGTTATTTTTCCACGCTCTGTATGTTCAGACGCCTTTTTCAGAAACCACTTTAATTAAGAATCTCTCGGAAGGCGTGAAAGTATAGCTAAGCGTGGAAATAACTAAGCACCATAGCTTGTACAGTTCCCACCGAAAAAGAGCAGTGGCGCTTCACCAAGTCTCATTGGTCACTAAATGCCCCCTGCTATAATTCATAATGTTAACTATTTCAATCACGTTGAAAGAAATTTAGACTAGAGAAAGGGGGCACAATACGCCCAATTTCCTTCTCTCATCTGCGTGTGTTGCAAGAAGAACTAATAATTTCAGACTCACCTTGCGTAGTGCTAGAGCTCTCACCTGAAAAGAGATTTTAAATAAACGTACGTGGCAGAGACATAGTTTCCTTTAATTGTTCTTGCTTATAGTAACAGTATTTTTTACTTCGGCGAATTGCCACAATGCGACAATTACGAGTGTTAGTATACCTCGAACGATAAGAAAAGCCATGCGTGCGAAATAGCATAAAACGCGTGAACGAGGACTGGACAGACCTTTCTTTTAAATTTTAACAGTGCTACAGGACTAAGGAAACCAAACGCAAAAACGGAAATTTCAGGTCGACCGTGAAAAATTTTCTAAATTTACGCACCGAGGGTGAAGGCCAACACAACTCCGAGAAGAAGGACCAGCAAGAGGACCAAGAACGTAAACAGCAGCGCTAGGTTTGTGATGGAGTGGCCACTGCGAGAATATAAAGGAGTGTGCCATCCATGAATCTGAGTTGTTGCCAACTTGGAAGATTTGAAAGTTCAAAACGAAGCAGTCACAAATAACGCGTTTTTGAAGTATTTACGGCGTGCCGTCTCGCGGCATCTGCGCACCCGTTTCGGGCTGAGCAATGATAGCCTTGTAATTTTGCACAAATTTGTTTTATGTTGTTATCTCCCGTAAGACACGTTTCGTTTATGACCGCCATGCGCTTGGCTATCGCGCTACGCTTGCACACTGTTTAAGTTCGCAAACATTGATTCGTTGTCATTGGAAGCATCTGTGTCCTCGAGAGGCACTGCTTGAAAGCAATACTTCAATGTCATTAAACAAGGCGTCCAGGTTAACCTCGTCGAGTTACCAAGTTTGGAAGACTGACTCTTCTTACACGTACAAGAAAACACAAATTATGGTGCCATGGGCGGCCCCATGGAGCACCAATCTGTGCGACTTTCAATGAATGGTGATGTAAGATGGCGTCACATGCATTGCAGTGTAGTGTAGTTTCCATTCCATTGTAGTAACATCGAATACAAAAGCGGTTAACGCGCGAAAGAGCCTATAATGCTCTCGTAAATGTTCGGCTTTTATCAACTTATGAATGGTGCTTTAGTTTTGATGTGAATGTTGTTTATGTCTGTATAGAAACAAAAATATTCTGCAGTGCTCTAACTTATTTCTCAATAAAGTGCAAAGACATATTTCAGGGCAAACAATTATCAGGAGCGAACAATTAGAGATTAATTTTCGTGTACTACATGCAGATTGAGAGGAACGACTGAAAACTGGCAACATCCTGGACAAATCAACACTATATTGAAGTCTTAGAAACATAAAGCTTACGATTCTTGTTCTGAAAAAAAAAAGGCACGGTGAAAGGTTACGTAAGTGTGCTAACGGACGCACCTGTTACCAGGTCTAAATCGTTACCGGCACTACGCAACCTAGCATTTGCTGCAACGCTCGAAAAACTAGGAGGGATATTGAACTTTCCTCGCGTTATCAAACTGGTATACAGGTCCCTGCACTATTTTTTTCCCTGTTCCAATATCCAGATAACTTGAAAGACAGTCCTCCTAACTCTCATGAGCTTCAGAAATGCAGATGTATTAAGAGAGTTACACAGCAGCACCGGGCGACATAATTGATAGGGAGAAAGTGGCTTGAAATACTTTTACAAAAACTAAATATATCGCCCATTCAGCAAGCAAATGCTCCTTTCTTTGTTTTACCGTGTAATGAAAACAATTGTATATGGGGAAACGTTTATTTCTATCTTTTCAAGTGCCCATAGATATGTCACGTAGTGATATTCAATTACAACGGTAAGCTTCGTTACCCATATTTAGTGCGAAGGTACATACAAAGAAACGGTTTTTGTTTAGCCATTCGGTGAAATGCATACTTCTGTTGTTTTGATTTTGAAACTTATCCTTTTCAGTATTAGTGCCCTTGGATTTCTTGTTGAACGCGTCTTTTACTCATTGTTTGCGCAGTGCTCATAAGCATCGCCATTGCTATCGTCTACAAAGTTGATGTTACCAAGAATAAGCACAAAGCATGCGTGAAAACAAGCAATTTAAAGCAATAAGCGCTAAAAAAATAAAATTCCATTCTTTTCTGCATGGTATACACTTAACCAGGTAATTTTATAGCAGTGTACTCTTATAGACTTGAATGTAATCGGCTGTGGTGACCTCAGTAATGTTAACAGCCATGCGGGGCTTGATGTTGATATCTTTCAGTAGGACTCAAGCTATCATAAATGACATTAATATGCACCGGATAAGTAGGAGCTTATTTTAATACCATGCTTCATATTACGTAAGATGAGGCACGACACCTACAGCGCTGCAATTAATAATATCTCCGGTGTATTTTACACCGATAGATGACAGCTCCGGGCAGTGCAAAAACATTTTAAGCATTCACACACACTCTGGTGGATATTGTCGCTCTTTAAGTAAAATGCGCCAGTTAAGCATACTTTAAGATGTTAGCATGCAAAGCTTTATGAAAGATACCATATTAACAGGGTAGTTTTGAAAGACCTCAAATGTCACCCATGGGCGCTGATATATATAGAAGCGAAAACACCACTTACGGTCGATTCCGGTGGAAGTGGAATATTGTCCGCTTTCTACGGAAAAGAGTAAGAAAGCCAAGCAATATCTAAGAAGTGAAGCACCAATATCGACTTTTTTTATTTTCTCTGAATTGTTACACAATTGTTAGCCACTCGAGCTATGCAGAGATAAAGCTCAAAATCTGTCACAAATAAATATCCGTTACCTCAGGTATCCGTACCATGCAAGCGGAACCAAGATGGAAACACCGGCATGTCTTTGTCGCTGCTAAGTTGGAGCTGTGAAATGGCACTTAACTCGTTGTTATTTTGCAGGTTTGGTCCATTTCTTTAGAAATTCTGAAAGCGTAATTTATAAATGAGCCACTAACGACAGCCAGTAGAGTTCTGCTTGTCTCTCTTTGAAACCCGAGAAATTTCATTCATATCTGTCCATCATTTAACGACAGTACGCATTTCTGTGTTTGAAATCTATTTTCACAGGAAGGTTAATATTAAAGCTTCCTCTTAACGTGTCCCGACCTCAAGTACGCACCTTGGAACTGTGACAAGTCAATATGTTGGCGCAGTGTTCCGTTTAATGAAAGGGACTTAAGGTGCATATTTACCGTCATGGAAATTCTCACTTTCTTCGGGGTATATTGGTTGGAGGAGAGGAACGTGAGCGACGCCCTTCACATCAGCTATGTTGAGGTGTACACGTCTGAAATGAAGTCGCCGCTGAAGCGACACGCGTTCAAGTTTCCTCGAACTGGGCGGCAGGTAAGTCGAGACCAAATGAATATATTTCAGTTGTGGCGCGAATTCCCGCATGTTCTGGAATTTCTCAAGCAACTCGACTGCTTCATGCAGCAACCACTTCCGAAGTTGTTCTTAGCAAAACGCAGAAGGGCTACTCCTTAAACCCTTCTGAAAAATACATTAAAGAAGCAATTGAGATTGCGCTCTTACCACTGGTGAGATACAATTGCGACTGGTCTGGAATCACGCAAGAAGAAAGGTGTGTACAACGTACTCCATAAGAAAATTTATTTTGTATTCGCTTGCTTTCGCTTGGCGTTTCTCGGCTCGTAGAGCAGCAGCGACAAACTCAGCACCAGCAGGTAGGGCGCAGCCAGCGAACGAACTGGGTACGTGCCACGCGATGGCAACGGGGCTTTTCAGCCTGCCGATCTCCTTCGTCACAATCACCTTCGGAATTGAAGAGTAGCCATCCTGGCGACCTAGGAAGAGGTGGGCGGATCGTAATACTGCTTCAGCCGGTCAATGTGCACAGTCTCTCGCCCCCGACGACGCAGATCGGAAGATGGCGATACGGGTTCGACCACGTAGTTCACTGGGGATGTTTGTGCAACCACGCGGTAGGGTCCGTGGTACTTAGGGAGGAGCTTGGACGAAAGGCCAGGAGCAGCAACAGGCGAGACTCAAAGCCACACGAGTGAGTCGACGGGGAAGAGGTGAGGGGGAGGATTGAGGTCATGGCGTTCTTTTTGGTGGCACTGTTGAGCAGACGTCAAAGAACGGGCCATTTGGCGGCATTTCTCGGCGTGCTGAGCAACCGTAGAAACAGGTGAGAATTCAGCAGGGTCCGGCCGGTACGGGAGAATCGTATCAATGGTGCTGGAGGGATGGCGGCCGTAGAGCAGAAAGAATGGAGAGAATCCGGTAGTGGCTTGAGAGGCAGTGTTGTACGCGTAAGTGACGAACGGAAGTACAAGGTCCCAGTTGGAGTGGTCAGATGCAACATACATTGATAGCATGTCACCAAGAGTTCTGTTGAATCGTTCTGTTAAGCCATTGGTCTGTGGATGATAAGCAGTAGTAGTGCGGTGAATAATTTGGCATTCAGATAGGAGTGACTGCAGGACATCTGAGATGAATACGCGGCCCCGATCGCTCAACAGTTCACGAGGTGCGCCATGGCGGAGAACGAAGTTGTTTAGAATGAACGAGGCGATGTCCTTTGCTGATGCGGCAGGCAAGGCGGCGGTTTCAGCATACCGTGTCAAATGATCTACGGCGACAAAAATCCATCGGTTGCCAGCGCCAGTAGATGGAAGAGGCCCATATATATCAATGCCGACACGATCAAATGGCTGAGCTGGGCAGGGAAGTGGTTGGAGAGGTGCGGTGGAGAGATGCGGAACACATTTGCGTCGCTGGCAGGCAATGCAGGAGCGTACGTACTTGTGGACGAAAGTGTACATTCCTCGCCAATAATATTGTAGGCGAAGCCGTCTGTAAGTTTTTGACACTCCGCCGTGACCACACTGCGGGTCAGAATGAAAAGCGGGGCAGAACTCTTGTCGTAGGTGGTGAGGCCCTACTAAGAGCCATTTGCGGCCGTCATTGTGGTAGTTGCGGCGGTATAAAAGTCCGTCACGTATTGTGAAATGCTGCGCCTGTCGGCGTAGCGCTCGAGATGCCGAAGTTGCCGGAGGATTTGACAAAAAGTCGGACATCATGACGATCCATGGGGCTTTTCGTTGCTCCGATGCCATGTCCAGGATGTCAAGTGGTGAGAGGTCATGTCTGTCGGTAGAAGTGCTGCTGTCTGAAGTAACTGGGGAGCGCGAGAGGGCATCGGCGTCGGCGTGTTTGCATCCAGAGCGATAGACGACACGGATATCATATTCCTGGATTTGAAGGGCCCACCGAGCGAGGCCGCCCGACGGGTCTTTTAGGTTCGACAACCAGCAAAGAGCGTGATGATCCGTCACCACGTCAAAGCGTCGACCGTAGAGATATGGACGAAATTTTTGAAGAGCTCATACGATAGCCAGGCACACTTTTTCTGTTACTGAGTAATTGGCCTCAGGATTCGTGAGGGCACGACTGGGATAGGTGACTACGTATTCGGCATTAGTGTTCTTGCGTTGTGCGAGCACGGCACCAAGGCCGACACCACTGGCGTCAGTGTGAAGTTCTGTAGGTGCGCTGGGATCAGAATGGCGCAAGATTGGCGGAGACGTGAGTAGGTGACGAAGAGTCGTAAAGGCATTATCAGAGGCTTCCGACCAAGCAGAAAGTTCATTGTCACCTTGGAGAAGTTGGTTTAGTGGTGCGATCACAGTAGCGAAATTGCGAACGAAACGTCGAAAATAAGAGCATAGGCCAATGAAGCTGAGTAGCGCTTTCAAGTTAGTGGGCTTTGGAAATTCGGATACGGCGCGAAGTTTAGCAGGATCAGGAAGAATGCGTTCTTTGGAGACAACGTGGCCTAATAGTGTCAGCTTTTTAGCTGCAAATCGGCACTTTTTAAAGTTAAGCTGGAGACCAGCATTCCGGAGACAGGTCAAAACTTGATGTAAACGCCGAAGATGGGTCGGAAAATCAGGAGAAAAGACGACAACGTCGTCGAGGTAGCAGAGGCAAGTATGCCACTTCAGGCCGCGTAGGATGCCGCCCATCATGCGTTCGAAGGTGGCGGGCGCATTGCACAGACCGAACGGCATTACAGTGAATTCATACAAGCCGTCTGCTGTTACAAACGCAGTTTTCGAACAGTCAGCGTCAGCCATGGGCACCTGCCAGTAGCCAGAGCGGAGATCTAAGGAGGAAAAAACTCCGCTCCTTGCAAACAGTCAAGTGCGTCGTCAATACTTGGCAACGGGTATACATCCTTTCGGGTAATCTTGTTAAGCCTTCGATAATCGACGCAAAATCGTATGGTGCCGTCTTTCTTTTTAACTAGGACGACTGGTGATGCCCAAGGACTACTAGAAGGCTGGATGACACCGCGATTGAGCATATCGTTCACCTGGTCATTGATAACGCGTCTTTCAGTCGCCGATACTCGGTAGGGACGCTGTCGAATTGGTGCATGGCTCCCAGTGTCGATAGTGTGCGAAACAGCCGTTGTGCGGCCGAGTGATGTTGCTTGGCAGTGAAAAGAAGAAGAGAAGCCTTGGAGCAAGCTAAGAAGTTCGTCGCACTGCGTCGTCGTAAGGTCACTGGCAATAGTTGGCGTAAAAGAATGCGGCAGTGACTGAGGAGGCGATGCCTCGAGAGCAGCAAGATAAGTGGAGTCGTCCATCGTGTCAAATATTGAAGATGAGGTCAGTGGCTCTGCTCTGCCAAGGCTTTTACGGTGGCATAAAGTAATTGCTTCAGCCGATGGGTTGGAGACACACATGAGAGAGGCGCCAGCTTTGAACTCGAGGATGGCGAACGGCAGTGGTAGCGGCGAACGGCAGTGGTAATGAACGGCGGCGAACTAAGAGTTCGGACGGAGCGAAGAGTACTGTGCCGTCATCTACAGATTCGCAAGAGATACTGACAAGAGTGGAAGACCAGGCAGGTATAACGGTGTCGTCTGAAACAGCGATTTTGCGACAATGGTCCTTATGGTCAGTAATAATATCGGTCGAAAACTGAAACAGCTCGATTTCAGTGAGGGCGCAGTCAATGATCGCATGATGTGTGGAGAGAAAGTCCCAACCTAATATGACGTCGTGTGAACATGATGGCAACACGATGAATTCTATGATATAGAGGACCTCCTGAATTACGACACGAGCAGTGCAGGCGCCGGATGGCTCGACGTGCTGCGCGTTGGCAGTTCGAAGAGACAGTCCAGAAAGCGGCGTCGTCACTTTTCCGATCTTGCGGCAAATACGGGCATCTATCGCTGAAAGTGCAGCACCGGTGTCGACAAGTGTTAGCGTCAATGTTCCTTCGATCGCGACTTCAATAACATTCTTCGGGGAAGTGTGAGGCCTTATACATTTCGCTGGCACCGCAGTTCTCGCCTCCTGAACTCCGCCACCGGTGCATGGGGGAAAGCGAGTGGCGGCGAGGAGAAGGTGAACGGCAAGTGGCGGAGAATGCGGTGTCGACGGCAGAAGGAGATTCAAAGGCGTCCGAATAGTTGCGGCGTTGTTGGAAACGTGGCGCATACGGACGCACATTGTTCGGGACGTTCGGTGTAAGCAGGCGACAGTGACGTGCCACGTGTCTAGCACGGCCACAATAAAAACAAATCGGACGGTTGTCTTCCGTGCGCCAATGGTCTTGAGGTCGTGCATAGTTCACCAGTGGACGGACTGGAGGGGATACGGGTGGGCGAAGGGGGCCGTAGGTCTGTGGCGCAGGCCTCATCGCGACTTCGGTGTACGTCAGGGGAGCGGCCGTCGGAGCCTGTTGAAGAGAAGGCGAAATGTGGTCGGCTACCTGCTCCTTGATGACAGATAGGAGAGCGGGCGCCAACGGAGTACTCGGCTGGCCGTGTGCAAGTGGAATCAAGGAAAGCTGATGAGCCACCTCTTCACGGACGAACTCCTTGATCTGTAGCAGCAGCGAAGTGTTATCCGGGGCAGCAGCCAAGCTCGACATCGAAGTGGCCTGAGGTGTAGATTGGCCGGTGGCTACGTGTTGTTTGCGCAGTTCGTCAAAGCTTTGACACAGACTGACGAGTTCAGGGACTGTCGAGGGATTTTTCGCGAACAGCATCTGGAAGGCGTCGTCTTCAATGCCTTTTAAGATATGGCGGATCTTCTCGGCATCAGGCATTGCGACGTCAACGCGATTGCAGAGGTCGACAACATCTTCTATATAGCTCGTAAATGTCTCCCCGCACTGTTGCGCACGGCCACGCAAACGTTGCTCAGGGCGAAGCTTGCGAACCGCGGGGCGCCCAAATACCTCTCTCACGTTAGTCTTGAAGGCCGTCCACGTCGTCAGATCACGTTCGTGGTTGCGGTGCAACACGCTGGTGACACCGTTCAAATAAAACGACACGTAATTAAATTTTTTGGTGTCGTCCCAGTGGTTGTGGATGCTCACCCGGTCGTAGTCAGCGAGCCAGTCTTCGACGTCATGGTCTTTGGTACCACTGAAGATGGGTGGGTCGCATTGCCACAACGGGCCAGGGCAGACCACGGTAGTCACCGGAGCAGCGGGTTGTGGTTGTGGTGGTCCTTCTTCCGGCATTATGAAGTTGGACTGCAGTGTCCGATTACAAAGTTCCAGAATTCTGGTTGTACCCAGCACCTCCACCAATTGTAAAGGAGGGTTTATTCGGCTCGTAGAGCAGCAGCGACAAACTCAGCACCAGCAGGTAGGGCGCAGCCAACGAACGAACTGGGTACGTGCCACGCGATGGCAACGGGGCTTTTCAGCCTGGCGATCTTCTTCGTCACACTACGCATAATATTATTGCATAGAACAAATGCTGCACCGTGTTCTCTCATAACTGCGGTAGCTTTGTTGCGATGAGGAAGAAGGAAGCCAATGATACAATTAACGTTAAGACCACGAAACAAATGACCATAGTTGAAACGCGCGTTGTCCGTAAAGTTCTGCTCTCTCGCAAGACACTGCTACCCACAACGTACTTGAGCACAGAATTTGTGAAAGTTCGATATCCTCATGAATTACCCCCTCATTGTGCAAATGAAGTTAGTAACGTGACTTTCGCCGCGTTCCGTTTCGAGGAAGTCGTCGTAACCTATCCGCTGGAAGCACATTAATTTTTCTATCTGACATTTCTCTGGTACACTTCCTGTGTTACGCCGCCGTTTATCCCGAGAGCTGGTATACGACTATTTCGCATGTTCGCACTGCGCACGACACTGATATTCCCACCATCCAGGCAAATAGTCTTCGAAGTAACCGTACACGTTTGTAAGGACAGTGAGAAAGGACAGCGTAGCTCACCCGGGAAGAAAGAGGCCTCTGGCTGTCCGTACGCTCCATAACCTAGAAAACCAAGCGAACGTGTATTATAGTCGAGGCAGCCTTGCGTTCCTGTTAGGCAAATAAAGGATGGCCGTGCAGCATGCCCGCAGTGAAGGCAGCTTGTGACCCTCCATAACGTCCATGGGCTTAAAAATCAAACTGGCACATTCAATTCAATTCATTTTCAACGCCGACACGTACAAGACAATGGTCTCGTGGACATTTAACGAAAGTGCTCCTAAATCTCACGAAATTTGATACGGAACATTTCTTTTCTACAAGTTGCTAAAATATCTCGTATTTATCATTAAAATCCAGCTAAATAACCCCTCTTCTCGGATGCTATATAGAAAGTCAATTTGTACTACACCGCTATCATACAGTTTAAAAATTGCATCTTACCACTATCCGGGTACGTCGCTGCTTGTTCGTACTGTTGGGGATCTGCAGTGAGAAGCAGTTCAAAAACATAACAGCGACAAAAAACTTTATAGTAGCTTCTGAATCTTTCATCGTGCGTCATCGTAGGATTCAGCAAACAAATTAAACGGTTACCGCAGCAAACTTGCAGCATCACAAGTCCAGATATTATTGCAAAAACACCTTGTCCTTTACCTAAGGCATGTCTGACTTACCGTAAGCTGAAGGCAAATAGAAGCAAAAGAAACGGCATTATAATATGTTCTGTCTCCTCACCAAAATGTGTAGAGTTGCAACCCTACTCAAATGTACTGCGCTAATTGTTTCATTGACAAAGGCAAATTCAAATAGAAAAATATCTGCGCTAGGGCCAGCCAACTTGCAGCTCGGCACTGCGTAAGGAATATTCAGTGACTCATTCTCGAACTTGCAGTTGATAGAGACGATCTTACTATACATCACAGTTACGGCACTCCATGCCATATATTTAGGACAGGCAAATTCCATTATATTGATGCATCGCGTTTGTACTGTAAGCAAGGCATATTACCAATTAGCGTTGCTCACAGAATAAGTTTGAAATGCCCGATGTCCACCCGTGTTAAGTTTGCATAAACCGAAAATATTTGACCCTGATCATTTACAGCGTGAACGAACGCAAACGTCCCGTTTATAGGCGTGGTGCCAGCTAATGATAAAAGAAATACTTTCCAATTTATATTTCCCATTTTCTTGGTAAATGAATGAATCGTGCTCTTTATGCTCTGGCTCGGAACAACACGCACAAATTTTTAGCTCAACATTGAAAACAACAGTGAGAACACAAACAACTGAAGAAAAATTCATCGTTACAGAGGTCAGAATAAATAGGCGCCAGGCGTGGAAAACCGGCGCGCTTCCCTTGCAGTTCAAGTGAAATCGCAGATTTCACTTGAATTCGTCGCACCAGATGAGAAGCAAATGTAACTCACCGTAAGCCATCGTCTTCAAAAGACTCCACTGTTTTGAAAAATACACTGGAAAAGCGGTGCGTGGTTGGGATGGCTTTGAGCAGTACCACGGCGAACCAGCAAGAACGCGCTCCCCACGAGGTACGAGGGAACTTCGTTCTTCTTGTTGCTCATGACAGGGTTGCGCTCACCCTGCATAATGTCAAAATAAGCAGGCGTATAGCAAATTAACCGAGGTCGCAAGCACGGAGATCGTCATTAGGCATAAAGTTGTCATTGGAAGGCAACTAAACCGCCAAGAAACGAAGGCAGGCTGAAGGTAACAAAGAATCCGACCAGCTTATGAACCGCTTAAAATGGAGGGACATAGAAAAAGATGTATAACTTAGCTCATAAAATGCAAACAGGTATTTTAAAAGGCTGACTGCAGGGCTAGTTAGCCTTGAATGTTAACTATGGTGACCTAGCGCAAAGCGGCGGACAGACGCAAACAGTAAATAAAGAAGAACAAGGCAAGGAAATAGGACCAAGGTTAAATCCTGCGACTCGAAACATTGGAACGGCGTAAAATAAAAGGGTTATGAAAATGGAGATGGCGAGAGAAAAAGGGTTATTAGCACGGAGAAAAGAAAAAGGTATGTATTTATTTTCCTTTATGGTTGTGAGTAATGACGATGTGTACAGAGACCACGATAAAAATTTCGGCAGTAGCCATCTCAGGTTCACAGCCGACATTAACACGATTAGCAATAAAGCAATACAGCGACACACCATATTGCCAACGCCGAAATACGTCATTAGCCATGTGCTGCAGTCGAGTTCCTCTTTCGTGCTGTCCACAATGTCCACCATCTAACGGCACCACCACAAAGTCCGCGCAGGGTGCATGTTTGATTACTTAGTATACAAGTGTGTCTGAATAAGTATGACGGGGGTTCGTTTCTGCCAAGCACCAAAAAACTCTTAAGAGACTTTATTTTTCATTGCAAAATAGCGCACACCCTGTTCAACATACCCAAGGACCCAAATTGGCATCAGAGGGGTTCATTGAGTACAACACGAGCCTATAGTAACACGCACCTTGTAGCACATATCCAGTGACCCAGGTTGCAGTCAAAGAGTTTCTTTGAAGAGTGCGCAAACTCAAGAGCAAAATCCTAGTGACACCAGCTAGTGTCTAAGAGGTTCATCGAAGAACAACGTACATATTGTAGCACATACCCAGCTACTCAAGTTCACGTCAAAGAGGCTCATTGAAAAGCGCCACATACCCAGTGCCCCATACCCAGTGCCACATACCCGGTGCACCCAAGTTGGCATTAGAGATTCATTGGAGACGGAACATTCCCACTGACGCAAGTTGGTCTGGCGTTGGGTTTCTAACCCATCTTCCTCGGCACAGCAGCCCTATACGCTGCCAAATGGACCATGTTATATCCAAAAATTATTAAAGTTCAATTCTAAGCTTTTACATGTAAAAACCACTATCTGATTATGAGGCATGCCGTAGTGGGAGACTCCGGAAATTTTGACCACCTGGAGATCCTTAACATGCGCCCAGTACACAGCACACCGGCCTTCTCGTGCTTCGCCCACATCGAACTGCGGCCACAGTGGCCAGAACTGGGTCCCTGGAGTACCCAGGGACCCATGCTAGTGGGAAAGCGGTTAGACACTCCTAAAGACACACAAACACCGAAAAATGCAGGAAGTACCCTAACAATGCTACTCGCATTAACAATCTGTCCGGTGAGCCTTTCCCAAATAATTAGTCACAGTAAATTACATGCATTCTTGTATAACATGGGGCTTAGTTTACTGCTGTCAGGTTTAATTATATGTGACGATACCTTCAACGACGGAACTCCTAGATAGTTCTATAACAGCATGTAATACAAACAATACAGAAAAAATTCCGTGTCGAATTAGCGGTGAATGCGAGATAATTGCATCAGCATCACGTGGAACCTCTTTGATGTCGCAGATACACGATTTCAACCAGGTTCACCACATTACGAAGTGTTCTTGGAGAACTTACCCAACGCGCATCCTGCCTCTTCGAGGAGAGAACTGTAGGCGACGGTGTATAAAAATACGCTATACAATATATAAACGGTACTCTCATCCCTCCTCTTTACCCCGTGATCTCTTCGCATACTTCTCACACATATACACACTTTTGAATGGGATTACACTCATTTACCTACTTCAGGCGGCATGTATGTATGTGTATACATACATACATACATACATACATACATACATACATACATACATACATACATACATACATACATACATACATACATACATACATACATACATACATACATACATACATACATACATACATACATACATACATACATACATACATACATACATACATACATACATACATACATACATACATACATACATACATACATACATACATACATACATACATACATACATACATACATACATACATACATACATACATACATACATACATACATACATACATACATACATACATACATACATACATACATACATACATACATACATACATACATACATACATACATACATACATACATACATACATACATACATACATACATACATACATCCTGTTACGATGGCGCAGTAGCCAGGGTCTACCAGCTTTGGCTGCAAGTTATGGACTTGTAATTGGGATGCCGGCGTTGTCGTTTCATCGCCATTCCAGCCTCGTGATTCGATAATCGTCATGCCGCTGTCGTCACGGCTTCTTCACTGTCCGAGTAGCGCAAGTTGTATAATAGCTTGGGCCACTTGGGCCACTAAGCATCAGCTGGTTGTCGTAATGCCGTCGTGTTCGTTGCATCGGCGTCATTAAGCTTTGTCAACTGAATCTTGTCATGCCAGCGTCGTCACACAGTCGTCATGTAGCCTTTGTCACACCGCCGTCGTGTTGCCGCCGTGGTCATTTCATCGTCGTCAATCCAGCTTCGTCATGCCGTCGTCGTCACACCATCGTCGTTATACAGGCTTCGTTATATAGTCTTCGTATCGCCATTGTCATCACAAATTTGTCGCTGTCCCGCTGTCACCTCAATTCTCATGTCATTGTCGTCATTGTGTCGTCTTCCTGGTCATCATCATGCATTCGTCGCCATACCGTCACCGTTATGCTGACGCGATCGTTCATGGTCATCATTGTAACTTTGTCACCTGACTTTCGCGTTGTTGCCGTTGTCACGCCATCGTCATCATACAGTGGCCGTCACACCCTTGTCGTCATGCCGTGATCATCTCGCTGTAGTTTTAGCGCCATCATCACTTCAGTAATGTCATCTCGTTGTCGTCTTGCTATCTTCGTCATACCACCTTCGTCATTCCATTGATGTTTTTGCTCCTTTGTGTTTCTATCGTAGTTAGGATCTGGTCATACAAACGTGATTATGCGGCCGTTACTCCATCATAGTCATTGCGTCGTCATCAGGTAGTTACTCATGCATCAGCTACCATGCCGTCATCGTCACACTGTCGTGATCGTGCCATCCTCGTACGTCATACACTCGTCGTCATCCTATTGTCTTCTTACTGTCGTCGTCATATCACACTGTGTCCTTCCATCCGCGTTATACCCTCTTCATTCCATCGCTGTCACTGCGTCGGGGCCTTACAGTCGTCGTCATGCTGCCATGCTTATGGGCGACAGGTAAACGAGCGCCTAGCAAAGTTGGAGAAAACTGGAGTATGTCGCATATGTCGAAGCAACGGAAGTCTCAGAATTACCGCTACAGATGTTAAACGTGAGTTCATAAATACCGTGTGGTGCTAAATTGCTCGAATTCTAATCGCATTACCATCGACAGCCATCGCGAGATGTTCTGCCGTAATTTTACAGCGTAGCTGCATATGGCTAGGTTCTGGAAAAAATTTGATGCGTCTGTTGAGCCGTGTAGAACGAGAATTTGTCCCTATAGGTGGCCCGATCCTGAAGGTAGGGCAATACCTGGCCGACCCACGGCGGAGGTGAAGCAGGGTTTAAGCACTCAGCCAATTTGCAAAAATAAGTATAATATCCTAGGTACAAATGCAACCTGTATCAACTATTAAGCTGATAAGAACAAATACTACACTTTGACCCGCGTCGGCGATGTCTACGTTCGCACCGCCTTATCTTTGTCGGCGTTCCAAGCGCTTGCGTATCGCCTTTCCTTTCCTTCCGCTCTCCCGTGGTGGTGGTCCCGTAAGCGTGCTGCCCGGTAAGACGCCGAGGCAGAAAGAAATGCGAACTGTCCACGTGGGCCCGATTCCGCAAACTTGGAAAGTTTCGCTGGAGCAACGGCCAGGTTTCAGAGGGAGTTTGCGGGGAACCATGTTTGTGTGGCCTGTGTCGTGTGTGACCGCTTGTGGTTTTCGAATGACCTCACATCCATTACTACACTGCGGCATGCCGACAAAAGCCCGATCACCTTGGCTACCATGAAGCAGAGTGCGCCCTTTGAGTGCGGTGAGGTGTGTGTCTGTTCTACTTGCCGGGATTCGTTAGTAAAAAGTATAGTGCCGTGTTCTGCAACAATACGTGGGTATGTATACCCCCCAGTGCCTCACCACGTTCCAAGGCTCAACATTGTGGAAGAGCGACTAGTCGCGCCTCGCCTTCCATTTACGTGCTTACGCTGTTTGATGCACGGCAATGGACATTTCGCCATTAAGGGCACCGCATACACAGCTTCGCCGGTCATCCACCTTCACAGAGTGGAATGGCGCTGAACTTTTTTAGTAATCAAGAGAATGGTTATGGCAGTTCGTATGAATGGTTTGCAGGCTGTTCACTGGACGGTTTTGAATAACAAAGCCACAAACGCCCATTAGAAATGGCCGTAAATATGTTAATTATTTATCGTCTTGTAGACTTGCTTGCTTTCCTAAGTATTATTTAGTGAAAGTTGGTTCTGGCATAGAAAAACTAAGCGGGAGATAGAAGGGACAGAAAGAGCGTCTCACCACCTTTGGCGCTGTTTCTGTGCCTTCTTGTTCCGATTATTTTTGCGGCGCCAGAACCACATTTAAAGCATGAACCAACTAGCCAACATGGCATTCTGCTGTGTTACTTTAGTGCGCGCGCATACACAGAAAGAATAAAAATCTATAGAGATGTATCAGCAGCTGCATTCGCGAGCGTTTCTCTTACTCAAGTGAAGTTTTATAACAACGCAGTCATACGTTTATTGAACATATAAAGTCTATCGAAATCTAATCTTAAACACTATGCGTTCTTTTTTTATTTCTGCCAACAAATACCTTTTCTAACTGGTCAAAATTACCAGGTAACGTGCTCTACACTCTCGTATATCCGTGCGCTATAAGATATCAGACAGGCGCTCTCGATATTTCTCAAGGTAACACAAATTTCCTCTCTTCACAATCTCTCTACTTCTATCTTGCTCTCTACCTTGCCTCATCGATCTACATTTTTTCATCCAAATGGTGTAGCGTATGGAATGCACCATTGCTGACAACCGCTCCAGTAAATAAGGTAGCTTAAAAGGTAGCTACGTTGCAGTGGTCGTTTATTCAGCAGCACCCTAATTAGCCTTAGTGGATAGCACACAAACTTATTTTCCATTTGTTTTCTTTCCAAACAATGGTTCTTACCAATGGACGCATATTATGATTTTTCATCCCCCTTAGTGTGTAGAGAGAAAAGGAAGGAAAGGCAGGCAAGTTAACTAACCTTTGTCCAGTTTGCTACCCTGCTAATGGGGAATGGTGTGGGGAGTGAACGAAAAAGAAGGCAGGAATTTAAATGAATCTGAATCACACGCACGCACTATAAAGAAGGCGCAGCGTGTCTAAAGTCGGGCATTCAAGCCGGTCTCGTTGTCATGTGGTTCATGTTCAAGCTCATGTGGCTTTCTGCGCTGATTCGCATTGAAGAAAATTTTACTAAATGCCAGGCACCCGGCACTCCATTTCGCCTCTGTAGAATTTTTTTTACAGCGCTAGTTGTTGTGGTCCTACTCTCCTAAATGTTTCGATATGATTGTTTTGATAAACAAACACGCAGTAAAGAGATTCAAACGATGCCAGTAGTCAGAAACGAAAAGAATATTAGAGAAGAGGGCGAAGAAAATTCGCGTGTCTACACTTCACCCCCATGAGGTGTAACTTCCGCAAATGATGTATGGCTCATGCCCACTATGTGAGAATGACGAAGATTACTTTTTTATTCTGGTAATTTGTCATAAGCTATATGTCGTAAAACATTAAACAAGAAAGGTACATGAAATGTATGCATACCGCCCTTTGAGTTGCAAACCACAGAAATATGTTTCACCGTTTTTTGTCTGTTATTCAACTTGTCTAGTCCCTTGGAATATAAGGTATATGTGTATAGGCCAAGAATTAGGTGGAAGTACATTGATCGTCAATGAATAAAATTTTCTACTTATCGAAAATAAATATTAGAGCCAATCCGCGAACGTTTACTTGAAGAGAATGTTTATTTCATGAAAATGGTGCAAGATCTGCGGCGAATAATATTGCGCCAGTATCGCCTCAGCGCTTCGCCTTATTAACTATCTTTGTGCATCGCACTACGAGAGGCAGTAGACGGCGCTGGTCAAACTTTGCCGATAGAGTTACAGCATAGGCTCCCGCAGCGGTGCATATAGAGTAGTTCTTATGCCAGATATGTCGCAAGCTTTGAATTAAAGTGTTTTTAATATGGACCGGCCTCAGATATCGACTGTAGTTCCTATATGCACCTCCGGAAGAAACACTGTCAGTGTTCTCTTATTCTTCTACAAGCTAAGCTTGTATTGGCTCTGCGTTGTCGTGTTCAGGCAACAAAACTCAGTTGCTCCCAGAGCAGAGCAGCTCCGAGAAAGCGCCAGCGCCGGAGCGTGAGCCATTAGCAAGAATTCCAGCTGCATAGGCACGCGCTCACGCCATGCGGGCAACCAATCAGAGCTGTTTCGCTTCCTATGAGGAGGGAGAGGGCGAGAAATGGTCTCGCGCGTGCTACGCCGCCTTCGTTTTCGTTGTTTTCAGTCTACGAAAGCGGATGGGACGGCCACGCGTTGTGCGTTCCCTTGAGGAGCGGTACAGCGTTCGACGTGCAGCGCCTAGAACTCGCCCGTGAAAGGGCTCTCTGTGAGCGCGCCGATGCAGAGTTAGAGCTGCCCAAGCCCAGGCAATCCGACAGCAATCAGAGGAAGATCCTGAGCTGAGGGAGCGAGAAGCTGGAGAAATCCGTCACCGTTTCCTGTGGGTTACTTAACCGTGAAGACCCGCCATGGTTGCTCAGTGGCTATGGTGTAAGGCTGCTGAGCACGAGGTCGCGGGATCGAATCCCGGCAACGGTGGCACTTAGATTTAGGTGCACGTTAAAGAACCCCAGGTGGTCAAAATTTCCGGAGTCCTCCACCACGGCGTGCCTCATAATCAGAAAGTGGTTTTGGCACGTAAAACCCCATAATTTAATAAATAACTTAACCGTGAAGAAGGTCAGGTGCACACAGAACAAGCTTCGCTTACCCCCACTTGATGATCATGATGTCCTTGATGCCTTTGGCGCATACCCACTCACGGGGATTGGCCAAGAGTCGAGCAGACTTTGCTTTCTGGTAGGGGAAGGGTTGGTCATCTTTTTTTGTTATCTCTTAACCCTCTGCCCACTACTTAGGGAAGCAAACCAGACGTGCCTTTCGTTTATCTCCAGACCTTTTCTTTTTACTGCGATAGAAATTATATGGACGCTGCAGGTGCATTTTTCCGTCGACGTCGCTATCTTCATGTTGCTCCGTATGAAGTCCAAGGGCGATAACACCATCGCCGCCCGCCGTATGCTTTTGTGCGGGTGAAAGATGATGATCGCGGCTCAATCTGGCGCGCGCGAGAGAGAGGAAAACGGAGAGAAAATGCACCGTCTTTCGTCAGCCGAAAGGCCGTGGGGGGATGGGAAGGAGAGCGGGAGGGGGAAGCAGCGTTGTGGTTCGGCAGCAACTGCGTATTTCTCGACGGGGCGCAAGGGAAACTGACCATCACAGCTCAATCTCGCGCGCGAAAGGGAGGAAAGTGACAAGGCAGTACGGGAGGCAGCACTTGCCGCGGTCGCGCGCACCCCATCTTGAAAGCTATCTGCAGACAGCTCATACCTTTTTGTATGCTGTGTTCTCGCAGCTAAGGTCACTTCGCTCGGTGCCGCTGCCGCACCTGCTCACGCCAGCGTTTTGACAGTGAGTGTCCGCGGTCATCGAGTGTGATGTGTTTACTTCTGCTTGTGCCAGCTAACACTACGCTTATTGATTCAGTTAGTAAGCGAATGTTTCCAAGATTATATGGCCGATAACTATCCTTGCTTCGTATAGCTGTCTACTAATTTGCTACCGCAATCAATTCTTCGCCTTTCGGGAGAATCTGCGACTTTTTTACTTGCTCTCTTTATTAATCCGCTGTGTGACAGCCTATGTGTGGCTTCTGGCACCGCCGAACGCCTGTCAGCAATCAGCTTCGTTGATGCCTTAACGGAAACGCTTCGGGCCAGCCTTTATACAAGTTCCACCACTTTTCCGCCACCCTCTCTTATTAAAGACATATGGGGGGGGGGGGGGGGGCTTGAAACGTGCGCCTTGCGCGAAGTAGTTTTACCTGTACAAGATGAGCACAATCAACCATTTTATTGCGATAGCAATTATACGGCCACCACGGGCGCATTTCTGCCGTTGCCATCGTCGCGATGTTCCTTATAAAGTCCAACGGCAACAACATAGTCGCCGCGCGCCATATGCTGTATGTGCGAGTGAAAGCAAGGGTGAGAGAGCCGACGATGGTGGCTCAATCTCGCGCGCGCAAGGGAGGAAAGTGGGTAGGAGGCGCGCCGTCTTCCGCTACGCGCAAGACACCGGGGGATTGGAGGAAGGGAGGTTCAATATTTCGGCGGCTACTGCATATGGCCAGGCCGCGCGGCCCCTATATCTTCAAAGAGATCTGCGACGGGGACAGAGTGTAGGTGTAACGAAGGCTGACAGCTTCGTATGTGCCGTGTTCTCACCGCTTAGTTGGCATTGAAGCGAGAGGCAGCACGAAGAATAATTCTCTCGCTGCTGCTGCCGCGCTTCCTCACTCCAGGGCTCTGACAGCTAGTTACCGCGGTCATCGAATGAGATGTGTGTGCATGTTTCCTTGACAGCGCATGGCACCATGCTTGGCAATTTAGTAATCAAATGTTTACAAATTTATGCGGTCAAAAAAACTATATTTTTATAGCTCTCTACTAATATACTATCGCAATCGACGATTCGCCTTTCGGGCGAAACTGACCCTTTTTATGACTTCGAAAAACTACACAACGAGTGTTTGTTCATCGCGACGCCCAGCATGTCCTCCAGCGTCTTGATTCATGTGTCGTCAGCATTAAAGGTTACTATTGCAAACCACAATAATTCATCACGCACGTCTGTTGCAGGCATGGAGATTCATGACGGCAGAACTTCGCCGTGCAGAAAACCATTTTTTCTGTGCATATTCATTATCAGTAGTTGGATGCAGCGAACATTAAACGTACGAGTTAGAACTGCAGAACAAAGCAATGGTATTGCGATAGACCTTTACGTACTAAAAACACACAATGATTTTAGGAACCTAAAAATAACGTTAACATCAAGATAACATTAAGACAAGAGACCAAAGGTAGCGTCACTTTTGCATGATTAACAAATTATTTAATAGAAACCTTTGCGATAGGTCCTCACGAAGTACAAATGTCCACAATTACTTCACAAGAGTGTGTCATTGAACAGCATATATTATTCTAGCAATATATAAATGAATAGGATGCAAATAAAAGCAAATGGCTCTTCTGCGTGGCTTTGTTCGAACTCGAGTCAATGCGCACCGTAGTTCATGTTTGACAACGCGCGCAGTGTCATAAGCTAAATATCGTGCGCGAAAAGTTGTTCGCAAGCGTGCACATTTCTTCGCCCCATTCCATGACTGTGATTGACGAGCTGGTCACCACCAGAACACGAGAATGGTCCGAAAAGGGCCCCCAGTTGACTGCCCTGCAAAGTTGGGTAAATTTCGATAAGACTTGTGGCAACAAGCAATAAAGAATTCTCCAGCCATCAATCTCCAAGAAATAAAATTATCCAGAGAAAGACCAACACGTAATGAGTGAGACAGTACTCATCTATACCACAGCCTTGCCAGTGTATGTTTTATATTGTTGCGTTGTTGAGATGGTAAAAGCGTGGGTTAAGAATTTATCGTACCTAACCAAAGTAGCTCAATGGCAACGACGCTGCTTTGCAGACTACAAGGTCACGGGTTCGACCCCGGCCGCGATGCCCGCATCCGAATGTGCACGGAAATTTAAAAAAGTTCCTGCGCCATGCACTGGACTCTCTTTCAATTATTCCAAGTTATCAAAATCAGCACAGGGCCCCCTCTTCAGCTTGCCTCATAATGCGAACATGGTTATTTGGGAGAACTTCTGCCCAGATAAACAGTAACACTCTGCTCTTAGCGATATATATTTACATGCACAGTCGTCGATCGTCGAATCTAAATACTATGAATCAAGTCCACCCTCTATTTATACGCATATCCCAGTACATTAGACAGTAATCAATGGCGGTTGCGTACCTTCCATAATGTGCAACATCATTGGCGTCGCATGCGAAATTTTAAAACATTCAAGGAACATTCGATACGCGTAAGCGCCACTAGTTCACGTGGCAGAAGGAAAATGTACGCCATGTCAGTAGTAATTTCTTCCAGTCCAGCTACTTTAAAAGCAACACGTAATAAATAAATTTGAGATGCTGCCAGGCAACAAAAAAATGCCGTTAATTACGATCGATCACTTGACTCACCGTGGTGTCACGTGACATGGGCTAAGGAAACAGCCTCAGACGTTTAAGCTTCTCTCTTTTTTCCCCCACTTCCACTATACCATGACCAGCCAAAGCAAATACCCAAATAAGATTGATAGCAGGGCTTTTATTGGATGCATAAAGCACGCCCAAGGTTAGGTTGGCTGCGTTGAAACCTCTGAAAAGTTACTGATGCCCCGGAGTTGTACAATAAAGGTAGTCCGCCCTCTGAAGGGGAATCGATTTCTGTTTACAGTTTTGCATACCTCGACCCTGTCTTGATCTTTGTCACCACGTTAAGAGCAATAAGAGACTCAGGGCCATTCATGTGTTCACCCTCAGTACCTTTATTATAATTGTAGCACATTATTGTTGAACGTCGCACTGCCGCTACGGATTGCTTTTCTCTTCATCACCATCATCATCATCATCAGCAGCAGCAGCAGCCTGTTTTATGTCCACTGCAGGAAGAAGGCCTCTCCCTGCGATTTCCAATTACCCCTGTCCTGCGCCAACCGATTCCAACAACTGCCCGTGAATTTCCTAATTTCCTCGCTCCACCTAGTTTTCTGCTTTTCTCTTACGCTACCTTAAAAGGCACTTGCTTGTTTCCTGAATGATTAGTTGAATTTCGTCATATTCGGTGTAAAACCATAACACATTGGCAGTTAAAACTAATACATAAATTGAATTCTAGGGTTTTATGTGCCACAACCACGATTTCAATTTGAGCCACAACGTAGCCGGGGACTCCGGATCAATTTTGACCACCTGTGGATCTTTAAAGTGCCCCCAACGCACGGGAGACTGGAGTTTTCGCCTTTCGCCACCAGCGAAATGCGGCCGCCGCGGACGGTATTCAATCTCGCGATATACTAATACTGAGCACTTCGGGTTATATATTCAGCAATGTGTATCTCACCCAGTTTTCGCAAAATTTATGATGTCCGCCTTTGTGAGAGCTGGCTCGAAAACAATGTCTGGCCCATCCGATGCGTAGAGGTAGACCTTCGAGCCTTGCAGAACTGCTGTGCGGGCAAGTCTCAGAAGAGGGCATCGAAGAACCATATCGACAACCAGGTTCCTGAATCCCTGCAGGCCAGATTGGTTGAGTACCTCCTGGGTATGGGGTGACAGGCTACCGAACGTGTACCTCGGTTCCTGTCGGGTGAAAAATTTCTGCAGCAGGCCAAACACTCTCGGGGGGTGTTTCGAAGCGGGCAGCTCCTGCAGCAGGATCTGGTCGAGGAGCTTATGCCCTTCCACCTTGTCATACCCCGTAGAGCATTTCCTCCTGGAGAAAGACAGGCGGAAGTTCCGAGAACGCGTCCTTGCAATCCCCGACGGGACGCTTGCCGCAACTTGGCATGAACGTGAGGGGCGCCTCCTTGGCCGTCACCGCGTACAGTGCTCACGGAATGAAATGCGACAGGCAGCCTTTAGTATAACCCCGCATATGTGCCAAGTACTCGAGAGTACCATGTCATGTCACCATGAATCTGGTCACCAAAGATGACGCGGACTTCGATCTAAGTGCACGCGCCAAAATTACGTCGATGCGATAGGAACTGCAGCCGGTGGAAACGAAAGTATGCGCATTAGTTAGCCCTAAATAGACGTGTTTCATTCCGTGAGCACTGTACATCTTCCCCAGCGGAACGTCCCTAAGACAGGTGAGGCTCGCGCCGACATCATTGCCCTTGTGGCATTGCAGCCCCTGCGCAAGCGGACCGAATGAAGCCGGTCCACCTGGAGGCAGCAGGGATGCCGGTGAGAGGCCAAGAAGAATGAGGCGCTTAAAGAAGCGTTTCCTGTGAAATTTCGCCGCGTACAAGTCCAGAGACGCAATGTATGAGCCGGAACCATGGCCGAGGCTGACCATAGAGCCTCGGTCTCCGTTGAACGCACCGATGTTGTCGCTTATCCAGTCCAGGGCGAGAAATGCGTCCTCGATGCCTTGGTTTCCAGGGCTGTCCTTGCTTCCGGCGTCCAAGAATCCAAGCACTCCCAGTCGGTGGTGGATGAAGACAACGATCAAGCGGCCGGACACCGCTAGTGTTGTTGTTGTTGTGGCCTGTGATGCGTGTGGCTCCTACCCACGATGGGGGATTGGCCAAGAGATGGGTGGATTATTCGAAATTATTATGGAGCATAAATTTCCTAATAGTTATTGAAATAGCATTGAATAGCGCAGAATTGCCTGTTAAATAACATCAGGAAGGTAATATTGAATTGGTAATAATTAACTTAAAAGTAAAAACAAAAATAAAGGAATTTAGCAGGGCATTCGTTTAGATTCCATAAGGAATGTTCGGACAGCGAAGCATGCATCCGTGTGGCTGAATCCCAAAGTGGACGCTCCGAACGAAAGAATTGCAGGTTCTGTCAAGTCCAGGCCAATTCTTCGAAAAGGTATTTCCAACCATCTTTTTCTAAGCGCAGTAAAGCGGCGACAAGATAGAAGAAAGTGGTGTATCGTCTCTTCCTCATTACAAAAAGAACAGAGGGGGGAGGGAACCAAACCCGACCTGTGTAAGTACAAATTCAGCGAGGGTATGCGGCAGCGTAATTTGGTGAGGCAGACCTCCAGCATCTTTGTGTCACAGGATTCGCTATGCCAGGGAAATGCCAGGTGCTTATACTCTGGAAAAGCAGTCAAATGTGGGTTTGATAAGGCTAATCTTATTGATCGCATCCGAAATCTTGTCGCCGTGATCTGTGCTGTCACTGGTAGAATAGGAAGAACAGGGCCGGATAGTGACGCATTTGCCAGTGAATCAGCAGTTTCATTAAAAAACAAACCTTTATGCCCTGGCACCCAAATCAAATGAACACATCGCACATGGGCAGGAACTAGTAAGCGGAATAGTTTTAGCATGGGTGACTCATTAGTAGCGGTAAGGCAAGAGCATACTGAAAGGGAGTCAGTCAGAATGGCAGCCGTTGTAATAATTGGGTCTAATTTACGTAAAGCTAGGATTACTGCTAACAACTCGGCCAGAAAAATAGGCACAAAATCAGGCAACCTTAAAGAAAAAGACCAGTCGAGCGCAGGACAAAATATTCCAATGCCAGCTTTTTCCTCGCACTGTGAGGCATCTGTTGCAATGATAACGTTTGTTTCTAGGCTGCTCAGGTGGTCTTGCAACATGGCGTTTAAAATGCCGTAAGGAAGGAGTTTCGCGTGGTTTGGGAAAATGTCATCAAACCTGATCTCTGGGTCATTTGAATGCGTATTATCATGAAGCACCTCGCTAATGTGCACATTTAGTGGTTCAAGTAATGTTTGCACAAATATAATCTGTGGTCTATGAAACCTGGGCCAATGAATAGGAAAAAATAATTCTGGATTAGAGAGGAAAATAATTTGAAGGCGGTTTAATGGGGATTCATATAGCCTTAGGAAAGTCTGAACTGTCAGAAGGCGAAATCGGCATATTATGGGTGGGATTCTTGCCTCCAGGTATAATACGGCATTCGAAACGAATTTTGGGAGGCCTAAGCACAGACGTAGCGCCTCTCGTTCCAACAAAACTAGCGGCCGAAGCTTGTATGCTGGAACACCTGAGAATAAAACGCATCCAAATTCTAACACCGGACGAACATACATCTTATACACCATCAAGAGGGATTTTCTTCGCATACCTGTTCTTCGGTTGCTCAACTTGCGCAAAATGCCCATTGAACGAGCTCCTTTTGTCGCAATATATTCAATATGCGGCCGCCAGTTAAGATTTCCGTTGTAAATCACTCCAAGGTATTTTAGTGATTCTACTTGTGGGATATCTTCGAGATGATAGTTAAGCGATATGTATACTGGGTCTTTAACGGGAAAAACAAGGATAGCACACTTATTAGCATTCAGGTTTAAGTGTAAGCTATCCAGCCAGCCTTCCAGTTCCCTTAGATACGACTGCAGTATTTCGTAAAGAGAGTATATGTCGCTAGCCATACCAAAAAAGGCAATGTCATCAGCATAAACGTATGTACTGACAGCTGGGTGAACGGGGATTCTGCTCAGTAAAATATTAAATAATACTGGTGAAAGTACCGATCCCTGAGGCACACCTCTTGTTTGCTTATATTTACTGGAAGAATGGCCGCTTCGAAAACAATAGAACTCCCGGTCTTTTAAAAATTCATGCACCCATGCTACTATATAGCCTGGAAAGCAATGGCTCTGTAACCGATTCGTTAAAATTGTATGTTCAATGCTGTCATAGGCATTGCATATATCTAAGGTAACTAGAGCCGCGTATTGTTTTTCCCGTCTGGCGATGTTAATGCGACTTTCAAGGTCTACATGCGCGTGCCATATTGAATAGCCAGATCGAAATCCAATTTGACACGGACTCAACAATCGATTGTCGTCAATAAACTCTAAAATATGTCCGAGAAGCACTCTTTCAATAAGTTTCACTATGTTTGATGTCAACGCAATTGGTCTGATGTTGTCGATAGTATACCCTGCCCCTGGTTTTTTAATTAACGGAATAATTTTGGCGATCTTCCATTCTTGTGGAATCCATGCGTTACTAACAGAGTAGTTTAGCAACTTCAGAAGCTCACGTGGAGCTTCTTGAAAGAAAATCCTTAACATTGCATTTGTTATGCCGTCCGGGCCAGGCGCTGTAGTTGGCAACTGTAACATAACCTTTGCTACTTCCGAATAGGATATCTCCTTGTAGCCTGAGAATGCAGGAGAAAAAGCAGAAGTTTGAAGACGCGTTGCGAATCGACTCTCCAGTCCTTTAGCTAGTAGTTCTAAGGACTCCTGCATTTCCTGTGAGGTATATACGACTGAGTCTACATTAATGCTCATTGGGAGTTTGTTTCTAAAACGAAGGTAATTAAATAAAGCACGTTTGTTTGTGGAATTAGATAATTAAAATGGTTTTTATCGTACTCATCTTTTGCATGTTTAATAGTACGTTTGAAGGTTGCCGAAATAAATTGATAATCTTTCCAATTTTGTGGGCTCTGATTATGTAGAAGTTTTTTCCAAGCAGCTTTCCTTCTTCTATAAACTCGTGTGCATTCGCTGTTCCACCAGGGACTAGATGAGGAACGCTTAGCTGTCTGAATTACAAATTCGGACTTTTGTCGGGACGTCTGTAATGCTGAGCAAACATTCAAGCCAATTTCTTCGTCATTATTATTATTTAGTGATGCAATGGTGGACCGCAAGCAGTCTTTAAATTTTTTGCAATTAACAAATATTCTGCCTTGTCGTTCAACTGATGTCAAAGGGCATGCAATTTCAAAGTATACCGGGTGATGATCACTGTTTGTACAGAAATCAATCGTTGTCCAAGATGTCACAGTGACACTTGTGCTAGAAAACGTCAAATCTAACACTGAGCGAGATTGTCCGCGGACAAATGTAGGTCCACTGCTATTAAGGCATGAAAGGTTTTTATCTATGGTCCAGTTCCACAGACGTGTCCCACCTGAATCTGTTTTGTAACCCCAAGACACGTGATGCGAGTTGAAGTCACCAGTAAAAATGACGTAATTTTTGCAGCTGGCAAGCGCACTATCCAATTGATATGTACTGTGTACGCCCGTAGGGAAATAAGCATTTATAATTGAGAATGTACGGTAGCCTGGGATACTAAGGTGCACTGCCAAAATTTCACATTCCGAAGACATTAACTTGAAAGCTATTTTCGCCTTATGGCAGAATTTAGATGACAACAAAATCATTAAGCCACCTCCTTGTGTAAGGCGATCTAATCGAAAAGATCGAAAATCTTTAAAATGAAAATTTTTCTCAGGAGTAAGCCAGGTTTCTTGTAAGATTATGACGTCAGGATTAAGATGAGCTGTTAAGCAATATAAGTCCGTTGAAGCAGAAAACAGGGAACGACAGTTCCACTGTAGCACTTTTAAAGAAGCTATGGTGATGATCTAACTGAAATAGTTACTTCAGCGACTACCGTTGTAATGAACTGTCTTGGATGCCAGAATGAGAAATTGGATTACCCTTTTTGTTTTTGGTATATGGACAAGAAGCAGTTACTGGAGACCCAGTTCGTTTTTGCGGCCTGGTATCATGACCTGTTTCCATGTCGACCTGCGAGTCTGACTGACGCGAAGAACAAGGATCGGATCCAAGAAATGTTGGATCCGATGTGGTACTCGGCACCAGGACTGAACTGGCTACCTGTTCTGCAGCACAAGCAAATGATTTTGTGATTGGAGTTGCAGCTGTTTGCAATAGCTGTGTCATCTGCGCATTAAACACTTGGGAAAGACAGTCGGTAACACTTGTGACAATATTTTGCATAGCCTTTGTCATTGCTTTTTCTACGGCTGATTCAATGAGCTTCGATAAGTTGTCTTCCTGTAAAATAGATTGCCTCGCAGTGACGCCAGCGTATCCAAAGGCTCTTTCCTTGACGACTGCAATAGCTTCTCGCCGCGAACATCGTCGCCTGTCAATTACCTCGAGTACCTGTATTTCGTTAGCTCTAGCAGAGCAGTTTGCATAGTCAGCCGCATGGTTTCCTCCACATAAGCAGCAAGTTTCGGCTTCAACTGTGCACTCATTGGGAGAATGATTGGAGAATGACCGCTAGTGTTTCCCACATGGCTTCGTTGTCTTTCACATGAACTGTCTGAAACCAGTCAGAGGACAGCACCACAAGAACAACAAACCCAGTCGCAGCCGGGTTGCACTGTACTGGAGCCCAGATTGAAAGGGTGAGGCAGTCCTCGCTAGAATTCTGCAACGTGCCAACGTCCTGCGAGTAAGACATGCATTTCTTTGTTAGAGAAAGATAGCCTAAGCGCATCTTAGAATAGTGGGCGGTGCTGTTGTAGTCCACGATCTGGGACATTAACACGCCACGTCTTTGTTCATCATGCAGGACTTGTTTTTCTTATCAACCCGAAACTTGTAAAGGCTAATTAAAGTGCTGACAAGGTTACTCGTGACGTAAAAGTGCTTAGTCATGGATAGTTTTTACAACAATTATGCGCCGATTTAGGGATACTGCACCAATGTTCAAGTGGGCCAAATATTCCGAAACCATCAGTTATGGTGTTGCCTCTCAGATACTACCACCATTGGTCGTTCTACCAACCAATGGTAAGGACACAAGGAATTCGTGAGTTGGACCAGATATTTACCTTGTACATTCAACATAAGCACTAATCCGCATTTTCTGTCACATTTGAGTGCTCTACATCAGTAGAAGACGTGAAGATTACTATTTGAAAGTTCTTATCACCAATGACAATTTTTCTTCAGCCCAATCTCTCACTGCTCTTTAAAGCTTTATGGAGAATACTCAACGAGAAACGTACAAGGACGGCCTTGTCTTGAGATGCCCCTTTAAGTCTATAATTAGCATAGGCCTTGCATAAACGTCTGAAAGTTACACAATTGTATTCCAAGGCGATGCACATCCAAGCGAAATCAAATCAAGATGATAAGATGATGCTTTGTGTATCTTAAGTAGGTCTTCATGTGAATTGAAGTTTATTACCACATAAGTATGTTGATGTACAAAAGCGGTAGGGATGGTAGGATAATATTTACAGAGTACTTAAATCTCGATTTATATTAGAGTGACTCGTGGGACAATTTACTGTCGTTAAAAAATTTCAGTCACCCGCTGATAGTAGGAGCACAATTTAAATATTTTCTACAACTTTTGCCAAAAAGGAAACAAATCCTCAGCAAATTTTCACGGGACGCGTAATCCACAGGTTTCGTCAAGCGTGGCAGTGGCTTCAGCAAAGTGGTAGCATGTATGATTACTGAAAGCAATTAAACACATTGAGTGTGCTCGGATTTCACTTCATCTGAATATGCATATCGGTGGCTTCTTTCTTTACCACCATTGTGTAAAATTGGCAGGAATATGTCGCGTTCACAAATGCTCACTAAGTAATGGAAAAGGTTACTGCCGTCTCCTTCATAGTAATAGTCAATGTAACCAAAGTTGCAAAATAATGTTTCAATCGTAGTTACGTACAGGGCATTTTAGCTCATTCCTGCCAAGCCTTAAAAAATAACATTTGCGTTATGACAATGCAACCAACTTAGCATTGTCCCCTTGCTTTTTAAGCAACATGGTCGGCATGCTTGCAGCATCGATCGTAGAATGTTTGAGGGCGCTGACGTTGCTGCGCCTAAGCGTCTACTTAGGTTGTTCCTTTTTCCGAATCTCGAGCACTTTATTTTCAACCCGGAAAAATTAAACCAAGAACAATTGTCATCACGCAACGAAATTACTTGGATATCTGGAAATTGGCTCAACTACTAATTCATTAAAGATGCTTCAAAAGTTGATTGATTCACAGTCGTTATTTTATTAGCTAGCCTCGTAGTAAAAACTACGACCTACTGTATAAAGAGCGGCCTGCGCATCCCGTGGTTGCCTACGGCAGCGCGCGGCCGAAGAAATACCACGTGATCATTGAGTAGGGACCAAGCCTGCCGGTAGAGGCCGCCAGTGCTCGCCCTCACAGCAACGCCCGAAACGCTCCGGCCCTGGCTTCAGGACTCCATGCTTCAGGAGTACGGCGATGACGGTAAAAATTCGCGGAGGAGCTGCAGTAAACTGGGCATTTCACATTATTGACTGGGTGCGGCTAGAAAAATGCGCGTCGATGCATGTGATACATGCCCCAGATATTTGGTATCTTCGCTGTGCAGTGCAATGAAATTTGAAACTACACTGAAGGCGCGGCCGCGCGGCTGCTAGGATTGAAATAGTGTAATTCCTTAGAGCTTTTTTTTTCCCCTCATTGTCTGCTAAAATGTTGGTTAGTGCTGTGGTGCCAATATGGTCTGGTGTGCACATTCCGCGCTAGCCGAGACCTGAGCGCGCCCGCACTTCATTCTCCCGTAGGTTTCGCTAGCCCCGAGCCGGACGCAATGAACGCGCTAGGTACCGCTTTGCAGGGCCCACGCGTTCCTTTGCTGCATTCGGCATGTTCACTGAAGTGACGTGCCGTTGAGAGCGCGGCAGAACGTGAGTAGCTTTAATTGCAGTGCATGCCGCAATCGTAAAAATGTGCTGTTATTGACGTATTTATTTACGCCGCTTTACCAAATGATAACGAAAGTCTAGCTTGAAAAATTCCAAGGGAGCTTTATTGTGCCATCACAAAGATAGTCACTACACTTTAAGCACTTTTCTGGAGTTTCGTAATCCGCTAAGGAGTGTGTAACAACTCACCTGCCGAAGCAACTAGCCCCGAAAATGGATGGCGCTCTAGCGTCGCGCCTATCCCCGGCCGTCGCCGGCAGAAAAGCACGAAATGTGGGGGTGCTAAGCCGCGACGAGTAGGAGGGCCGCAGCGGTGGGCGTTGAAGGTGTCGGGCGTGAGCCAGCCTGGAGCCGCCGCTGGTGCAGATCAAGCCGCCGCTGCTGCAGCCAATTCCGATGTACGCCGGCTCGCGCTTCGCGCGAGCCGGCGTACATCGGAATTGGCTCCGTAAAAGCGTGTTCGGAGTCGGCGCAGGTGGCCACTGCCGCGCGCTATGCGTCGTCGTTTGACGTTCGCCGCAAGCGCGTGTTTATCGCGGTGGCCGACTATATAACCGCTTGCCAGAGAACAGGCGTGCGCATTCAACATGGAAGGAGAAGAGAGTGATACTACCGATACAGAGAGCTGTGTTTACGGCTGTACAGAAATCGAAAGACAATGTGCCCACAATGTTGAATAAAGAAGATTAATAATCCTGCATAGCTTATAGTATATATCATTGATAAGCAATTTGCATAACTACACAAGGCACAGGTATAGCATAACCATAAGCTTACCAAAGCATATCCATAAGCTAAACCGTAAGAATAACCATAGACTAAATCATAAAGCATAACTATAAACTAAACCATAAGCATCACCGAACCTTTCAGCTTCGAGATATCCAGACTTAACCTAAGCTAAGCCCCAGCCATCCTTTTTTGTTCAGGTTTCAACCATTGGTTCCTAATATCGGTCACAGGGAACTCATGAAATGAAATTCCTCTTGATGGTCGGCCGCTTGACTTTCACAACGGCATGCAGAAGTAAACCATCGTGCATGAAGAAGCCGCAAACTCGAAAGCCGGCGCCCACGGGGCTGAGAATCACAGTGTCACTGAAATAGAATGTGGTAATCGAGATCTAGCGACACCAACAGATCACCAAGCACACAGCTAATCAATTGTTTCGCGCGCGTACGTTTGCGTCCTTCCGTGCTCTCGCTGAAAATGCTTGCTGCCCGTACGTGCGGCCGGCCACGGGGTTGAGGTAGGTGGAGGTTTAGGTGGGGGTGAGCACTAGCGCCACTGTTCGCGGCGGCGGTTTGGAAAACTAAAAAAAAACACACAAGCAAAAGCAAATCAGCGGTGCTGGCGCAGCGCCGCACGCGCAGGTCTCCCCTTATACAGTAGGTCGTGGTAAAAACACCTGAGCAGCGCAAGAAAACAGCGTACAATAGAAAGTTGCTTGTATTCTCACTACGCATACGTGTATTTCTTTAATATTGCATGAGTCAGCTGAGACAATTTAAATATTGTAGAGCACCGCACGCCTCCAAAGTACGGTATTTGGAGCACCGAAATATTTAACGACTTTTCATCGCTTCGCTAATTCTTTGCAGCCACTTGCCCGCATCAATCCAGCATGGTTCGGGAGCTTTCGGAAATATGGATAATTTGACTTTGCTGCGTCTACGCACGAGGGTGGCATCTTATGTCGCTGAAAGAATTTGTAGCGGCATATCGTAACCCGCAACACCAAAACATTATATCTCCGTGTGCGTTTTATGGCAGGAACTCGCGTCCATTTATTGAATCTGAAGGCAACTTTAGCGCGGAGGAGGAATATACCACCTTGAGACGATCAAAAATTAGCCTCAAATGTAATCACCGAAAAAGAAGGCAATGATGACGACCCAAGAGAGAAAACGGCTCATCTGGTGGTGACCCTCAACGTTATTACGCTTATTACACCTTCAGTCACACGAATGCTCTTTGAGCTCGGCGTCCGTACAATGCGAAATAGTTCTTTCCTGACGGGAACGACCGTAACCTCGGCCAGTGCTCATGAGGGCAAAGGGTAGCATGTAGCAGTCCATGCTTCTTTATCACCGCGTTTTTAACTATGCCCACCTATAGAGCGAGTAAAAAGTGGTAATGCACATAAACTGTTACCTTTCTGAGATAACTCATTGGATCGCATCACTTAATGCTTTAGGAAGGAAGTGTACGACTTCCCAAATTTGTCTCGTCGAATCCACCCAGAAACACTAATACCCCAGCTCCAGAAAATGATTAGACATTAGACATTATTTATTTCATCATAAATTTGTACATCAACATAAGCCAACTGTTGGGCCCATAGCCAAGGCTAGTGTGGGCTCAAGTGGTATACATGCGTATGTGCTACGGCGATCAGGACAGTGATGAACAAATGCGTATTGATTATACATAATTGCACAGGACGAGAACAAGAGGGAAAAAAAGAAACATACGTCAGTGCAACAATAGAATAGTATTACTGAAAAAATATCCCCACAAAGACAGAGCAACATTCTTAACTAATTTTTGAGAGATATCTTTTTATGGAAAACAAAAAGTTACTGGCACTCTTCACTTCTATTGGTAAGGCGTTCCATATTTTGGTACCATGATACTGAATTAGTCTTTGACCGTATGTGTTTCGGGTAACTGGTCCTGTCCTGTCCCACCCTTTTTAAAGACAGTGAGGAAGGGAGTTAAAACGAGCACTTACAAATACCTCGCGAAGTGCTTTTTATTTGCACAAGGCGAGCACAATTAAGCACGTTGCATTTTTTACTTTACAAAAATAAATACATAACGATTATTTGTGCATCGCACTGCTCAGCATGTTCTCTAGCGTCTTGATTCATAGTGTCGCCAACATTCAAGGTTACTATTCCAAACTACAGTAATTCACCGCATGCACCTGTGCTCGCATGGACGTTCAAGATGACGGAAATTCAGCATGCAGAAAGCCATTATTCTTGTGCGCATTCGTTATCTGCAGTTAAACGCAGCAATCATAAAACGTACGAGTTAAAACTGCGAAACAGAGCACTATTATTGCGGCACACTTCTGCGTACTGTGAACACCAGATGATCTTGAAATCCTGAAAATAAGGACATAGAAATAGCGACAAGAATTGACGCCGAAGGAGGCGTCAGCTTTGCATGATTACCAAATGATATCACAGAAGGTGCTATAATAACTTCTTACCAAGCAGAAATGTACGCAATCATTTCATTAGTGTGTGTGAAAACAAATTTTCTGTCCGCGAAATATAAAAATACTAATTGTTCTTCTGCGTGACTTTGTTCGAACTGGAGTCAATGCGCAGCGTAGTTCATGTTTCGCAACGCGCACAGCGTCATAAGCTAAAGATCGTGCGCGAAAGATTGTTCGCTAGCGCGCAAGTTTCTTCGCCCCATTCCATCACGGTGCTTGACGAGCTGGACACCACCAGAACACTGGAGTGGTCAGAAAAAGGCCGCCATGAGCTCACTTTCCTGCAAGGAGAAGTTGTGTAAATTTCGATAAGACTTGTGGCAACAAGCAATAAAGAATTCTCCAGAAAGCAATCTCCAGGATATAAAATTATCGCGATGAGCATGAGCACGTATTGAGTGAGCTTCTAAGAGCACGCGCCTACCGCAGCCTCACCAGTCTGTTTGTCGCGTTACCGCGATGCTGAAAGCTTGGGTTAAACATGTAACAGACCCGCTGCTACAGCTCAATGGCTTTGACGTTGCTCCAGTGAGTACGAGGCCATCGGTTCAATACAAGCTGCGACACCCGCATCATGAGGACGCGGAATGTAAAGACGTTCCTTTACCGTGCACTGGTTGCTCGTTACAGAACCCGCAGTGGTCAAAATATTCTGGAGTCCCCCCGCCATAGCGTGCCTCATAATCATATACTGATTTTGGAGCGTAAAACCCCACAATATCCTTAATTGGCGAGATTTTGCCCAGATAAACAGGTAACACACAAAGCCCGACTACCGCTACGTGCACAGTCGACGGTGGTCGGAACCCTTACACTGCCGCAAGCAACTCTCCACATGCCAGCTACGAGCATCCTGGTGAGGTACCCTTCCAAGCACCTAATGGCATTGCCACTAGAAGAACGCCAGTAACGCCTCGCGCATGGTGAGACCAGCGCGTGTCTCTCGTCCAATCGCACGCGACAGCACCCGATTCCACGGTCCAGTGAGAAGTGACGGCGTGACTCCTTATCATCTGGCTGCGAGAGAAGTGTATACGGTCAACGGACACGTTTGTCTGCCGAAGAGATCCCACTTCACTCTCGTTGTAAATAGTGTAAAAAATGTTTTAGCCTTGAGTTTCTGAGCATAAGAACGTTCGCCCGAAAAGAATCAGTTTGTTCAGTGTCCTTCATTGAAAAATATTACAATATCACAGATCAAGCCCCCTCTCTATTTATGCATGTATCACTGTACATTAGAGAGTAATCAATGGCAGTTGCGTAAACTCGAGAATGTACAACACTATTCGCGTTGCGTGCGCAGCCTCGCAATATACAAGAATATATTTAATATATTTAGGCGCGACTTGTTTACTGGCCCAAAGGAAAACAATCTACTTGTGGCAGTATTCTTTTTTCTGTTAGAACTACTTCAAGACATTACAAGCAAACATAAGAAATCTTGCCAGCGAACAAGACGTTCCGTGAATTGCGATCGATTACCCGATTCTAGACTGTGACACGTGATATCAAGGAAACAACCCCAAGTGTTTAAGCGTCTATCTTCTTTCCACGTGTTCGGTTAACAAAAGACTAATTTATGGGGTTTGACGTGCCAAAACCGCCAGTGTTCCATTATATCATGCCTAGCCAAAGGAAACGCTCAAATAAGATTTATAGCAATGTTTTTATTAGACGCCTAAAGTATGCCCAAGGGGAGGCAGGTTGTGTTGGAACCTGTGGAAGATTACTGGTCTCTCGAGGACGTATAATATAGGTTGTCTGCTCTCGGAAGGGATATGTATGTTTACAGGTTTACATACCTTGACTCTGCCTTTAGCCTTATCACCACATTCAGAGCATTAACAGGTTCAGGGCCACTCATGCCTTCGTCCTCAGCACCTTTATTATAACTGTAGCACAATATTGTTTAATGTAGCTCTACCCCTGCACAATGTCTTCCTCTCAGGTTACATTAAAAAGGAATTGAGTTGTTGCCTGATTGAGTAGTTGAATATGGCCATATTCGGTATATATATATATATATATATATATATATATATATATATATATATATATATATATATATATATATATATATATATAAATTGAGAGTTTCGCCCAAAGGATGAACCATTAAAAGATATAGCAAGATTTATCATTGTGCTGACAACAGGCGGGTGTGACATAGCGCGACAGATCACGCGAGGCTAGTATTGTTGCACAAAAGTACAAAAAAATAATTCACTTCTTTAGCTTTACGTTCCAAAACCAAAATATCAGGAGAGACGCTGTAGTGTAGGACTCCGGATTAAATTGACGCACCTGGGCTCTTTAACGTGCATGCATCCAATGTACAGTATACGGGTGATTTTGCATTAGGCCCCATCAAAATACTGCCACCACCACCAGTATTCCATTCCGCGCCCTCGGGCTTAACAGCGCACCGCCATTGTCGCTCCGTCACCAAGGCTGGTGCTGAGCAGAAGCAAAAGCGCCCTGGCCTCTCACAACACTGGCGCTGTGAGGAGCGCCGCCAGCAGCGTTGCAGGTGTCTCGCCCCGATAGTGCACGAGGCACCCGCACTATCGGGGCAGAGGCAAATGAAAGGATCTGATAGCTTTAGCTGGACGTTTACTGTGTGTTCCGCTCAGATGTGGTATGCACGCCGCTGCTCATTAGACTCGCCAATGTGGGCGCTCACAACGCTCATGCGAGCAGCGCAGGCATAACGCCGCCCTGGCTGGATGGTGCGTGCATTTGGCTTCGAAGCTTTCGCAGCCACCGCTATGCACCGTCGATCACGTCACAACCAGACGCCTGTGGTTGTGGCGGCGACACCGCGCCTTGAATGTTCATGTAATTCATAACGCAATAAAAAAAACGTGCATTAAGAAGATATGCATTGGCATAGGGTCAAAGTTCTCATTTCAGTGACTAAATACTAATACTTAGTATTTATGATTACATGTGAAGCAATGCACATCTCACCCGGTTTTAGCAAAATTTATGATGTCCGCCTTCGTAACTGCTGGCTCGAAAACAATGTCTGGCCCGTCCGATGCGTAGAGGTACATCATTGAGCCTTTGAGCACTGCTGCGCGGGCAAGTCGCAGAAGAGGGCATCGAAGAACCATATCGACCACCAGGTCGCTGAATCCCTGCAGGTCAGATTGGTTGAGTGCCTTCTGGGTGTGGGGTGATAGGCTACTAAACGTATGTTTCGGTTGCTTTCGGGTGAAAAATTTCTGCAGCAGGCCAAACACTGTCGAGGGGTCTTTCGAAGTGGGCAGCTCCTGCAGCAAAATCTGGTCTAGCAGCTTGTGCCCTTCCGCCTTGTCATACCCACAGAGCATTTCCTTCTGGAGAAAGAAAGACGGAAGTTCTGAGAACGCGTCCTTGCAATCCCCAACGGGACGCTTGCCACAACTTGGTATGAACGTGAGGGGCGCCTCCTTGGCCGTCACCGCGTACATCTTCTCCAGCGGCACGCCCCTAAGACAGGTGATGCTCGCGCCGATATCTTTGCCCTTTTGGCATTGCAGCGCCTGCGCAAGCCGACCGAATGAATCTGGTCCACCTGGAGGCAGCAGGGATGCCGGTGAGAGGCCAAGAAGAATGAGGCGCTTAAAGAATCGTTTCCTGCGAAATGTTGCCGCGTACAGGTCCAGAGACGCAATGTATGAGCCGGAGCCGCGCCCGAGGCCGACCATAGAGGCCGGGTCTCCATTGAACGCGTCGATGTTGTCGCTGATCCAGTCCAGGGCAAGAAATGCGTCCTCGATGCCTTGGTTGCCAGGGCTGTCCTTGGTTCCGGCGTCCAAGAACCCAAGGACTCCCAGTCGGTGGTGAATGAAGACAACGATCAAGCGGCCGGCCACCGCCAGTGCCTCCCACATGGCCTCGTTGTCTTTCACGTAACCTCTCTGAAACCAGTCAGAGGACAGCACCACCAGGACAACAAACGGATCGGCAGTCGCGTTGCACTGTATTGGAGCCCAGATAGAGAGCGTGAGGCAGTCCTCACTAGAATTGTGCAATGTGTCGACCTCCTGCGTGTAAGAGATGCCCTCCATTTTATGTTAAAGAAAACCTAAACTCACCTTAAAATAGTGGCTGGTGCTGTTTTAGTCCATGACCTGGCACAATACCATTCCGCCATTGTTCATTACAGAAGACTTGTTTTAGAGCACAGCTCTAAACAAGCGCCCGTTGCTGCGGCGAGCTTCGGCATTGTCCCTCGTAACTGAGCGAACGAACAGAGCGAAGGATGAACGCGAACGCGGCACGCGGGTTGGAAATGAAAAACGGCGATAACGAAGAGAGCGCCATGAGGAAAACGGAGCAGAACGATATGACGAAAGCGTGAGCAGAAAAGCGTAGTGCCGCTCAACAGGGGCTTGTAGTGGCAATGGCTACGAGATGGCGCCAAAGTAAAGCGCCTCGTCCGTATGGCAACAGAGCGCTGCTGCAGCGGAGGTTTGTATGGGGCGGCTGCTTTGAATCGCAGCGCAGTGCCGCGTTTGTACTTCTTTTCGTGTGTCATGTCTATAGCCCGCTTTTGCTAATTTGATATGAATTACACGCTCAAGTTCGCACCCTGTTATTCGTTAGCTACAGCGCTTCAAAAAAACAGAAACAAAAGAAGGCAGGCAGGCCAATGGTTTTTTGCTACAGTGCCTCATGGTCCCACTACAGAATGCCTCATGATCAGAACATGGTTTTGGCACGTAGAACCCCGTAATTTAATTTTAATGCGCAAGCCTTAGTTGGCGAGCTCCCCAACCCTGTCATGCGAAAAGGAACCGCCTTGTATCTGCCCAAAAACACGTAATTTACAAAGTTAAGATATTTAATCGTTATGGTAGAGTAAATGCAGATGACTGGTAGCTTTTAAGCGATAAGGAACAATTCAAAGCACAAATAAAATAAGTGAATACGCATAAAGATACATAAGGCTCCTTAGAAAATGCATGGCGAAGCTTATCGTAGGGCTAGGCCTAGTGAAATTTGGGAGTCTGTCAACTTGAAATTTGGAGGTGGGCCAACTGAAATTTATGTGTGGGCGCCAACTTGAAATCTGGGGGTAGGCTAACTTAAAATAGTCGATGGGTCAATTTGAAATGTGGGGTGGCTACCCTTAAATTAGGGGCTATGCCAACATAAAATTTGGGGGTGGGCCAACTTGAAATTTGTAGATGCGCCTAATTAAATTTGAGTGTGGGCCAACTTTAAGTGTGAAAACGGACCCATTGAGATTTCGGATGGGCCAAGTTGAAATATGGGGATGGGCCAGCTGAAATGAGGTGGTGAGCCAACTTGAAATCTGGGGTTGGGCTAACTTAAAGTTGGGAATGGCCCTACTTGAAATTTGAGGGTGGGCCAACTGAAATTTGAAGATGGGACAAGTAAAGTTTGGAGATGGTTCAAATTGATATTTGGGACGGGCCAACCTAAATTTGGTGGGGGGCCAACTTGACATCTAGGAGTGAAGCAACTCAAATGTTCGGGTAGGCCAACTTAATATTTGTATGTGAGCCAACTTCAATTAGGGGTGGGTCAAGCAGTTTGCAGGCGCGGGTGCCCTACTGAAATTTGGGGGTGTGCCAACTTCAATTTCGTGGTGGGCCTACTCCAAATTTGGATTCGCACAACTTGAGATTTTCTGATGGCCCAATTGAATGCTGCTGAGCGTCCTTCGAGTTACAATCTCCTCGCGGTCAAGCAAGTGCATTGAGACGCTTGGCGTGTTTTTAGCGAGCCTTAACGAGGCGCAGTTAGAACCCAGGTGAGAACTGAAGTCCTATATATTTCTTGCGTTTTTTAAAGAAAGCGGAAAATCTAGCAACTTTAGCTAGATCGACAGGGAGAGTTACATGGCACAGAGGCGTTGCACTCTTCCCTCACACAAGAGCTCATTGGCTACGGCGGTAGCTGGTCTATGGCGGCAGCCGCTCGATCTGCTCGGTCGAGGCGCACTCGTGCGCATGGCTTTGGCTCAATTGGTACGATTGCATTGAAGGAGCCGGATCTGGAGGCAAAATATGACATTTTCCTACTCAAGCCTAAGCATTCTGTGCCACCGGAAAAGCTAAGGTTAGACGCGCATACGCTAGGAAAACAAATAAAACTAGGCAAAGACGAAGTCACAGCCGAGCCAAACAATGCTTACGCATTAGCAGACAATTCTCAGAATTTCTCTATCTTTTCTTAACCAACTTAGCATCGTCCACTGTCCTCTTAAGCAATTCGGCGTGCGTTCAGCATCGATCACAGCATGTTTGAGGGCACTGATGTTGCGCGCAAGCGTCTAGTCACGTGTTATTTTTTGTATCTCGAGCATTTTCGTTGCATTTGTCATCACGGAAAGGAACGATATGGATATTTATCAATTCGCTCTACAACTTCTTCGTTGAAGATTGTGCTTTTAAAGCAACAGTTTAAAAGTTGATTAATTCATTGTCATTAAGTTACTACCTAAGCTCATAGCAAAAATATCCGCCTCCATTCCCCTCTGTGAAAGGGCATGTGCAGCGAAGCTGTTGGCCACGTTAGACAAGCACAACCAATGTTCGACGATGTTATACAAGCACTACCGCTTCAAGCGTCACGCACGCACGCACGCGTGCGGAAGTGCAGCATACATCGTCATCCTTGTAGGCCCTCCGCCAAGCGTTACTGCCTTATTGAACTAAATGAATGCTTAATTAATGATTGCGTCAGAAAATTGGCTAAGTACGACCTACGTACAAGCTGAAGGCACGATAGCTTCTGATTGTTATTCGAATATACGTGAACACCTAAATCTCTTACGCGGAAACTGAACAACAAAGCCCTTTTTCCGCTGCCTTTTGAAGTCTGTCTGAGTGGTCGATATAGGTGGAGGCGCCACTTTGAACAGTATTTGCCGTAATGTGTATCACGGTCGTAGCACACGCTGTGCTATACAGATCCAGCGGACAAAGCGCCCGCGCATCAGCGACAGATACATCGAGTGCACACGTTCGCCACGCGCACATGCAGCTGCGTGGCCAAAAATCAAATTGAATTATGGAGTTCAGCGTAACAAAACCACGATCTGATTATGAGGCACGCCGTAGCGGAGTACTCCGGACCAATTTTCAACACGTGGGGTTCTTTAACGTGCACCTAAATCTAAGTAAACGCGCTGGTGTGTGGAAGTGCCGCATACATCATCATTCTAGAAGGCCATCGGCCTGGCGCAAGTGCGTTGTTGAACTAATTTAATTTCTCAAAGCAAAATGCGTCACAATATTTGTAAAGTACGACGTATACGTACAACCTGCAAACAGGGTAGCATCGAATTATAATTCGAATATACGATAAAGCATAATTATGTTGCGCGGAAACTCAATTAAGCACTTCTCCTGCTTCAGTTTGATTTTAGGTGAGCACAGACCGACCAACTAGAGGCTAACAGCTTCGGCGTAAAAATACTCCGATTTTCTCAAGAGGACAGTGAACAATAGAAAGTTGGTTGTATTCTCGCAACACATACGTGTATTTCTTTGATCTTTCACGAGATAGCTGAGAATATTTAAATATTGTATAGCAATGCATGCCTGCAAAAGTAAGGTATTTTTACCAGCGAATTATTTAGCGACTACTGATCAGTTTGACTTTAACTCTTTGAAGGCGCTTGCCAGCTCCATTCCAGCCCTAAAAAAGAAAAACGGTTCCGGTGAGATGTCGCGAGACGTCCGACACGCATATGGTGTAGCGTGCGCTGTTTTCTTTCTGTCGCGGTAACTTTCGGGAGCATTCTGAAATATGGATAATTGCGCTTTGCTGCGTCTGCGCACGAGGGTGGCACCCTATTTATGGCGCTTAAAGAAGTTCTAGGGGCATATCGTAACCTGCAACACCGACACGATGGCAAGGTTATCTCCGCCCGTGTTTCACGGCAAGAACTCGTGTGCATTTATTGAATTTGAAGCCAACTTTACCGTCGAGGATGAATATATACCGCCTTGAGAAGATAGAAAAATAGTCTCAGGAGTAAGTACTGAAGAAGAAAGCAACGATGACGACCGTAGAGAGAAAGGCGCTCCCGTATTGGTGACCCTCACGTTATGCTAAATGAAAACTGTCTGTACGCTGTGCAAAAGCACACAAAAATTAACAAAATTTTATAAGTGGTGTCACTCCTTACACGTTCGTTCACACGAGTGCCCTTTTGAGCACGGCGTCCGAACAACGCGAAATAGTTCATTCATGGCAGGAACGAGCGTAACCTGAGCCAATGCTCATGAGCGCAAGTGGTAACATGTAGCTGTCCATGTTTCTTTATCATCACGTTTTTAACTATCTCCTCCTATAGAGCGAGTATAAAAGTGATAATGCTTATAAACCATTACTTTTCTGGGAGAAGTAATTGGATTGCGTCACTTTAGCCTGTAGGAACAAAGTCTACGACCTCTGAAATTTGTCTCGCCGAATCCACCTAGACAAATTAACACTAGGGCTTTAGAAAGTGATACTCCACATTCTGCCTTAAACGACCACTACCGCTACATTTGACATGCTTATAAATGAGTAATGTTTACTATTGAAGCAATCTTAGAAAAGCTGCAAGGGTAGTAATCGCCTCATTTTCTTATCAGCAGTCTTTATAGCACCTAAGCAGAAGACACGTGCGTCTAATGACCAGCGGATGTGACGTACTTCCTAAGCAAGTCTACTTGAGATATTTCAGCGCGCTGCGGACAGCGGTCGGCGGCGCCCAAAATCGTAGGTCATGACGAGCAGCCTAGCTTTCTGGGACATGCTTAATTTCCGGCGAGTGGTAATGGTAGCGTTTTTTTTTCTTTCGGTCCTCGTATCAAGGACGCATACTTTTACAAGCTTCTTGTGGTAGATCTACGCGTATACTAATGCGCGAAATCATCTATGGAGGCTGTTCTACACCCTCGCTATCTGAACCTATAAGTTATTTACTTGCGGGCACCGTGGTCCATGCTGATAAGCGTCGAAGACCGTGTGGGCACCACCGACATTTGTCTGGTTCTTGGGCAGCCGGAAGCGGTTGTCGCCGCTTGTGTCGCCACCGTACGGGATACCGAAGAACGTGTGGACCGCTCCCGTGTAAGTTGAACGCCCGCGCACGGACACGCCAAGCGACTTCAATGCGACGTTCCGGTATTCTTCGGCGCACGCGTATTGCGACGGAGGAGTCGAGCGGGTCGCCGCAACCTTGTGTGTCAGCAGGAGGAACAGCGTCACGCAAGCCACGGCCAGTATAAGGGCAGTCAGCATCACGAGAAAGCTGGAGAACAGCAATTCGATGTTTTAAAGCGTACTTTGTTAAATCTGGCTTAGCTCTGGCAACGGCATTTAACAAATTTGGCCGCTGGACCTAATCAGTGGTACATTGACAAATCTAGCCGCCGATATTTAGTAAGACCCGCCGTGGTTGCTCAGTGGCTATGGTGTTGGGCTGCTGAGCACGAGGTCGCGGGATCGAATCCCGGCCACGGCGGCCGCATTTCGATGGGGGCGAAATGCGAAAACACCCGTGTGCTTAGATTTAGGTGCACGTTAAAGAACCCCAGGTGGTCAAAATTTCCGGAGTCCTCCGCTACGGCGTGCCTCATAATCAGAAAGTGGTTTTGGCACGTAAAACCCTAAATATTATTATTATTATTATATTTAGTAAGAACATCCGACACGGACATTCTCGACCTGCGGAGCGCTACAAGTCACGTAGGCACTGTTCAAGCGCCTGATACACTACCTATAGATACTCGCGTGCTGCATACCTTTCGACTCCTGCCAAACAGCCAATCTCGTCCACCCGAAATTCTAACAATTCGACCGGCCCTTCAATTAACTGGCTGTAAACCTTTCGTACAAGAACATATATACGATAGGCTAGACCTTCAGTTGCGTTTGTATATGTATAGCAGATACTGCAAATATTTTCATTAAAGGCTTTCAACAGTTCTTATATTTTCCCTATCGTTCCCCAGGCTGCAGGAAATCAAGGAAACCGTAGTGGAGAGCTTATCACTACCACTAAAGAGTCCCCCAGAGGATATGAAAGACGAAGTCTGTCTCGAGCTTAACACACTATAGCTGGTTCGAAGCTTATGGGTATCCAAGGAGGTTTATGTTACCTCCTTGTAGGCACCGCGCACTGTTCAGAGAGCGCTACGACGTTTTCGTTTTTTGCACCAGCCCACTGGCACCAGCCGACACTGGTAGCTATAGCGAGGTGACGAAATTGATACCCCATTCCAAACCATAGTGGCTCACTTTTCGTCGCTCGTCAGAGTGCTATGCACTGGGCTTTGATGTGGTCAAGCCCGCAATTGTTCACGCTTCTGATATCGATCGGTGTGCTTGGATTTAGGTGCACGTTAAAGAACCCCAGGTGGTCAAAATTTCCGGAGTCCTCCACTACGGCGTGCCTCATAATCAGAAAGTGGTTTTGGCACGTAAAACCCCAAATATTATTATTATTATTATATCGAGCGCGACGTGCGCAGTCATGTGCAGAGGGCGCGCACTTCGACATTTTTCCTTCTCGGGCAGTCGCCTCGTGACAAGCGATCGAAAGTGTCAAGGCGAATGTACACAGCGTCTTTCTCATTTTTCTTCCGCCACTCGGTTAGGTTTCGCGTTCTGGCGCTACTGTCAACTCTGGAAAGTACTTGTAGATGGCGCAGAGGTCACGCGCAAAACTGCACTGCCGGGTGCCTGTAGGACAAGAGCCGCTCCGGATCCTTGGCGAGCACAGTCGGGTAACGATCTATTAGGGAACGTACGCCAAGAAGTAGTACGTTTACAAATGCCAGACGGCTATTTAATTAGAGCTTAACATTCACGCACAGGCGATCTACAATGTTGTTTCAAAACATGTCAACACTGCGCATAACGTGGATGAATAGGGAACATGCACAGAAACCAGGCGCACCGGTGCCTTCTGTGCTTCGTATGTCTCTTCTATTGCGACGTCGGTTATACGGATGCTCAAAGTGTGACCGCACCATTACCGATGGCACCACCGTTGACCTTTTCGCGATGTTCCGCTATAAAATGCGCATGCGCCACTCGCTGGCGGCGGGTTAGACAGTCTTCAAGGACGGAGAGTGCGGTTCGTCGCGAAAACGCCGACGCGAAGTAGATGCACCCCAAATATCCCCATACTGGGCTCGGTGATAGATCGAGGACAGTTTTCTGCCTTCCGCTATTGTCAGGAGCATTGTGCACAGACATGCTATAAGCAGACTAGCATTCCTGCTGAGCTGCTGAGTGTACCGACTGCTTCGAGCGGAACGGACAATAAACTTCACGCTAATGTTACCTAAATTTTCACGAAGTATTGACTAACGCCGGTGGTTTCCCGTCGGTCTCACCTCTTGCACCATCGAAGTGCAACGGCTCCACCACCACTGGCGGCGCTCCTCATTAAGTCAGCGTTGTAAGACACTCGGCATAACTGCCAGGGTTCTGTGTTTTCTGCCCAGCAGTAGCTGGCTTGCTCCCTACGTGTCGCCATATCACTCAGGCGTATAGTTTGAACACTGTAAAAGAAGTTCGTGCGGAACGCTAGACTTTCATGCTGTCACTGTCACTGATTCACCGTTAGGGCGTAACTGGCAACGTTTCGTTCCGTTTTTATCAAAGAAGTATCAACAAATGACTAGGCTGCGCTTTTATGTGAGTGAGATGGACTTCTAGTGCACGAGGCTCCCGTAGCATTCCTTCCTTGGACACAGGTATCATTGTCCCTTCTGGAGCTGTCGATGTATGCCGACCACGTTCATTATGTATCTCGCACGTAGGGGACCTTCATTTTCCCGCGTCAAAGTGCATTTAGGCTGCTTCAAACTGAGACCTAGAGTAGGTACAAAAATGTGCAAGTCAATGCACGTGGGGATGCAAATGGTGTAGATACAGTTGGTTCTCTAGCCACACTTTTTCTAACCGCACGTAAATTTGCCTTGGAGGCTCACCTGTCTCAGGTAACTTGGCCCAGGTATATCTCTTGGCTCAGGTAACTCAGATATTTATGCACGCTACCTGAACGGTCGCAAAGTGGAGGCAACGCTGTCCATCGTGTAGGAAAGGCTCACCTTCATGCTCAGTCGCGGTATCAGCTTCGTCCCCCAAATATTACAGTGGCGCGAAAGTGTGTAATTCTGCTTCGCTAAAGAGCAAGAGGCGTTGACCTGCTTTGTTTTCCGAGAATGACGCATTTCTGGGTATGGTTACGGTGTGCATCGAACGGCTTTGCACTAGATTAGCGGTACAGGGATTAGCTCCAGGGATAGGATACCTAGCGGGGCGGCGCATCACTGTTGCTCTTAAAAATCGAACAAAGACATTTCGTCATTAAGTCTTGCTATTTCCGACAGCAATAGCAGACCATGCGAAGTTCCGCCTTAACACGAAACTTTTGTTTCCCATGCTGTTGGGGAACCTTGTGCGAAAATTTTTTTGAGCAACCTATTCAGTTAATCAAAAATAGCTTCCTCCAGACATCGTTGTGCGCTTCAACTGGTCCACCGCTTCCCCTGGAGCCTATACGGCACTCCTAAGATCGACGTCAACGTTCAACCATCGCAAGAGCCTTTGCAACGAAAATGTGCTTACGAATGCAGGAGGGCCGCTTGCATCTACGACCTGCGTTATTATGGTACATTTCTGGTCTACCAGATATTCATCCACTGCACATGACAATTACACGCGTACGGGCTGGTGAATCATCTACTCAGTCATTTAAAGCTTGATGTAATTTGGAATGAAATGAAATCGAAATAAATTTATTGAGCATTACCCGGATGTGTAGTGGCTCAGGCAAAACGCTCATGCTAAGGCTTGGCTAGGGGTTTGCGCGCCTTACAGAGCATGAGAGCACAACCAGTCTGGCCACTATTATCATCGCCAGGTTATTTATGCCACTCAACCTTATACTGTGTCAGCCGCCTAAACCTAGGCATGCTGATGTTTTCAGTTCATCGCTATATACACTATTGTGTCGCCCTCGACTAAGATTTTCCTTTTTTTTTGGATAGCAATATTTTTAGCCTATTGCATGATCTGTCATTCCTTTGACGCATTGGGTGTTCTGTCAAATTATATTGGTTACAATAATTCGTAGGTGTGTAGAATTGAAGATATCTGCATTTCTTTCTCATTTAAACTGCGTTTTTCATATTGTTAATGTTAAATGTAACAATTTTTCTTGCACGGTTCCTGACTTTATTTCAAGTTCCATTGGCCTTCCTACCTCAGCAGTCAACTCCAACAAAGGTGCCTACCTTTGCATCACTACCTAAGGCACGAGTCTAACGACCGTTACGGACATAGCACATCACTGTCTTCAATTAAATGCGTCGCTAGTAAAATATTCTATCTAAAATAATTGGCATAATGTACACCATGGCTAAGAAAGATGAAAGGTACACGTGGTCCCTGATGCTTGAAAAAGACATACACGACTTTGACAAGACGCGGAAATATACAGTGAATAACAAGAACAGAAATGCAAGCGTGATTTTCCTACAAGCTGTGTGCCATTCTATACGCCGGGAGGAACGAGGGCGCATAGAAAAGGATACAAATGCCCGCATAGAAACACGACGGTACCGTTAAATAAGTTTGCAAAATATGCCACATGCCTTCTCCAGGCGTGTGCACGTACTAGTAAAAAATACGAAATAGCCGGAGCGTGAATTTATAACTGTAGCTTAACCGTACAGAGGTGCCGGCTTTGCGTATTCATCACACGGCTTGCTTTTATACTAATAAATGAACTGGCGAATTTCACTGCGCTAAAAAGTGGTTGGTTTCTTAATGTGCTCGGTTTCTCATAATGGGTGTATGCCAGAATAAATCATTTTGGTCACTGGGTAGTGCCACTGGTCTTGCTTCCGTACTCGGCGCATTACGACAAATGGGTATGTGCTACTGTAATAAAAAGCATACAGAAGACTCAGCTGCATTTACATATATGTCACACATCTGTCGTCAATGTTCTTCCGTCCACAAGCATCCTACATCGTATTTGTCCTCGTGAAACAGTCAACATGCACAGGCGAAGAGGGCATGCGCTTGTCATGCGCTGCTTCCTCACTAACTCAAATAAGCATCGCGTCATTTGAATTCCAGCATTGCGTGGCATCTGCGGGTGGCTTCATTTAGCGGCGCAGCAATCAACCTATGCTAGCAGGACATTTTTGCAGCATCATGCTGTCTACTTCCCTGCCTGCCGGTTCATACGCAGTATAGAAAGGCTTGTGGCTTATTCTATAGAATGCGTAGTCACTGCTTTAGGTGGCCACACAGACAACTCTATATAGGTGGTCAAGCAGCTACATCGAACGCTCTCTCAGGACCAGAACCAGCAGCCCAGTAACCGACGTGCCTCTGAGACTACACAACTGCTTGCTGTCGAACAACATGAAGGGTACTCCTACAGTGGGTGCTAGCTATTTGTTAACAATCACCATAGCAACACTCACGTGAGATGGCTTCGATACCACGGCTTCTGTCTTCCCCTGTAGAACGAAGAGCTGGAGTATAGACCGCGTTCTTCACCCGTCTTCGGCAAACCGCTGGAGCCAGACATGTTCTGGGGGGAGAGTGCGCTCGGGCTTAACATGGAGTCCGGACTAATCACGCCGTCTACGTTGGTCGCTGTAGAGGGCTTGCGGAGTGTCGACGGGACGGGCAGAGCTGTGGAAGACCTGTGGTGCATCGGATCAGGATGAGCAATCGAGCTCTTCCGATATGCCGCTTGAGTGGCGGACAAGGACTTGCGATGCGCGGGATTGAATTGCTTCCCAGGCTTGTGTTGCATCTCGTTGGTGTTGCGGGCAGGCAGGTGGGGCAATGATCCCCTAGAATGCCTTGCGGCCTTGCTGGTGGAATGGTGACTCATGCTGCTGTGGAGACACGCATGCAGGTAGGGTGCAGAAGCAGTCAGTATGCTGTAGAAAGGACGGGATGGAGGCCTTCAGCGATTGCGTTCTACGCGTGACAGCTCGAGCCTCACGCGGCAGCGGCTGATGAGGACGATGTTGGGATTTAAACGTGGCACGTACCCACCACAGGGAATAAACCTTGAATCGGGTGTATAGAGCATACGCAACTGATTGATTTACTTCCTGTTATTACGTAGAATTATGACACTGTGGCTTCATTTTGACGAAGCCACGAAGGAAAAGAAAACGCATGCACACACACACATTGCAAATACGGCGGCCTTCCAGCCGTACGTCAAACCGTCACAACGATATAAGCGTCCTATTTGTACGTGTATTGTAAGTGAGTGTGGCCGAGTCTTGCAGTGGACATGATATGCGGGTTATATGTAAGCTCATATATAAAGACTTATATTATATACGCTCACAACGCTTGACTCTCTTGTCTCGCAGGCGCAAGGCAATATAATAATAATAATCAATCAACCAATGAAATGCTTAATATAGTGGCGAGGCACAGTTACGGAGCCTTCGTACTGGTGCACTTGAATAATAATAATTATTATTATTATTATTATTATTATTATTATTATTATTATTATTATTATTATTATTATTATTATTATTATTATTATTATTATTATTATTATTATTATTATTATTATTATTATTATTATTATTATTGCCACTTTGTAGAGGATACAGAGAGGTTCAGGGCCGTCAAAGCCAACAGGAGGCTTGAAGGACTGGGCCCAGCAGTTTACGGCAGAGGTAACAAAATGGCAGCAACAAACAGAACACTGATTGAAAGGAACAAAATAGGATCAGCTGAAAAAATATAAAAACAAAGCAATTCCAAAACCAGTACCAAGGACAGCAGTACCAACTCCAAGGAAACAAACTCAAAAAATATATAATGTCATACTTCTAAGCACAACCGTAAAGGAATTCAACAATCAACACAATATTCTCAAATGCTTTTTTTTAGGTTCCGCATAGAGGTTACAGCAAAAAGTTCTTTTGGTAAGGGATTAAAAAGGTCAGGCACATAAGCACACCGTCTTGCCTTTCCGTACTTTGTTAAGCTCCGCGGTACATAATATCGAATGGTCTTTCGCAATTTCCGGTTAAAAAGTCTGAATTCCAAAAGTGGCGATGAACAGTCGTTTATACGTAGAAAGAATGGAATGAGGGAAGACGCGAGAATCGGGAAATGTGCGCCCCGGATGGGATATGACAATTATACGCAATGCTCTTTAACATGATTTTTTAAGATGCTGTCAATTCGGCAATGCCAACAGGAAGGACATGACGCAAATAATGTGTTTCCATATCTAAGAACACCATACGCAAGTGCATACATTATACTTTTCTTCACACACATTGGAGCCAAAGATCTGATACTAAAGAGTAGCCATGAAACTTTCTGTAGCCTGGCACAAACGTAAGCCAAGTGGTCATGTCATGATAAACTGCTATCGAAAACCACCCCGACACATTTGTACGAATTTACATAGTTAACGGATTCGCAATGACATGAGAAAGAATCATGATCATGTAAAAATACTTGTGTGTCTATAAGGGTTGTCTTTGACGGACTTGTAAAACATATTATTTTGGTTTTCCGTGTGTTCACTGAAATTCCGTTCTCAGTGAACCATTTCATTTCAATAACCATTTCGCGATAATAATAATAATAATAATAATAATAATAATAATAATAATAATAATAATAATAATAATAATAATAATAATAATAATAATAATAATAATAATAATAATAATAATAATAATAATAATAATAATAATAATAATAACAATAATAATAATAATAATAATAATAATAATAATTTCATTGTCATTTTGAGCTTGTACATTGAAATATCTGGTCTGGCAAAGCCAAAGAGATGTCTGCGCGAGAGGGCCCTTCAACAACGGCAACAGAAATATTTTAACAAACATTGAACACCATTGAAATCACTCGTCACTACCTAGTGAACGAAATAAAAATGAAAGCAGAAAACTACGTAACAATCACAGAGAAATGAAGTAACAGTAGACAAATAAGAAGACAACATTCCTCAAGTCACACATGATTTAACACATTCCGTAGGGTGCGTTTTAAGGTCGCAGAGAGTATGCGAGCTTATTCAAAAGTTGGTGCATATAAACACACTTTCTAGCTTTGTCATATCTCATAGTGCTATGGAGCACAATAAGATGAGCAATATTTCTGAGTGATCAAGGCGTGTAGGCACCTGTGAATAGGAAGTTCCGAAGGGGCGCAGCACAACTGTTCGCACAAACAGTGAATTAACGGAAGCTAAGCAAAGAGACGAAAGCAGCAACCACCGCTCACCACAGGAGAATTGTAAGCGGTACTTTTGGGAATACTCTGTAAAGTGGCGTTGGTTTTGCCCTAGCAACGAAGGAAACGCAAACACGGTTGTACAGTACCTGAAAACACTCTACGCGAGCGGGTGCATGACCGTTCTTTTAACCGGCATTGGAAGAAAATATTTTATATTAAACAAGAATCACGCAACACTCCTGAGTATAGAGCAGATAGATGTACGTTCAATGACTGTGCCAGGAAAGCCAACAAACAAGGACACCAAGGAAAACATAGGGGAAATTACTTGTACTTACTAATCAAATTAAAGAAATAAATTATCGGTAATGAAAGTGGATGAAAGAACAACTTGCCGCATGTGGGGAACGATCCCACGTCTTCTCATTACGCGTGCGATAGAGCATCGCACGCGTAATGATGAGCATACTCGTAATTGCAAACATATTTTTTGATAATCTCAAATCAATGCACGTACACCGCTGGGTGGTCCGTTGGGGCGGATCGCTGTGGCATCGCAAGCCATATGTCTGCAACACCAAACGCGTAAATCATTCCTTTTTCGGTCCCGACAACTTCCCATTGAAACCACCGACAACGACTGTAGGGGTAGTGTCATCGCGAGTAACCCACGCAAAGTTAGTAGCCATGAACCTTACTGGGCTATGATCCATTGCATTTTTACGCTTGCTTACGGTAGTATGAGCCATTGCTTAAGGTGCGTAGAAAACTAACGAGACGCGAAGGAACCAGACAGAAAGATATTCATCGTTCCAACTTCATCTCTCGCAGTGCTGGCCTGCCCTCGTTCATTCATCTTTTTCTGCATACTCCCGCCCCTCAGTAGCGTTGTCCAATTCGAGCTTGTACAATTTCTGCACTGGCCTTCTTATACACCTGTCATCTTGAGCTTTCACACGGCAGGCGCAAGTTATGCCATTTTGACTAGGGAAGACGTCCACGGCTCGTTTCAGTGGCCAAATACCCCTAGACATGTTAGACTCTTCGATCTGTACCACATCACCTACTTGGAGGCGCACCATACCGTGGACCCCCATGGACACATGACGTCTTGATCTCCTCTGGTAACTCGTCATCCCAGAAATGGCGTAAAAGCCACTAGCGTTGAAGTGACGGTGAAAGGCGACAGAAATACTATGAAGGTCGAAAATTCGGAAAGCAGACTTGAGTAGTGTACGTGTTGTGTCAGGCTGAGCTGAGGCTAAGTATTGCCTCACCGATTTGGAAGAAAATTCGAAGTAATCAGTTTCTGTATCCCATTGCATATATAAAACTGTAGTTGATTCCCTTGATGCACCTTCCATTTGCTCCACCTGGTTGTCGAAAATAATGTGTATTTAATGGCTACTGGTCTTCCGTTTTCTGAGATCCATTCCTGCATCTCTCATCGATTGCTCGATTGCTTCGAGCCTTCAATTGCTCATAGACGCTCAAACATTCTTCGAATGTCTCAGCACCCACCAGTAAATCGTCTACGTAAAACGCCTTCCTCAGAAGTGAAGTGAGCGCTTTGTCCTCACAAGCGTTGTCCAAGTGGTGATGAATAGTCACCATGAGCAAGAAAGGGCTTGATGTCGATCCGAATGGTGTCCGGGTGATGGGCCATTTGACAATAGGACTGTTTTGGCTGACGGGAACGGCGTCAAATCAGAGAAACCAGAATGCATCTCGGTCGGTCTCGTGTATCTCGATTTGTAAGAACGCCTTATCGACATCCGAGTGGAAGGCGACCGAGAACCAGCGAAAGCGAAGTAGTACTTGTAGCAACTCTGGACTGACGTTGACCTCTTTATCCAGGCAGTCATTGAGAGATAGGAAGCCTTGAACGTGTGATGATGCGTCGAATACAACCTGGAGCTTGGTACTCAGCTATTCCTCTCTTATTACTTCCCATGATGAGTCAGTCATCGCTTACGTGAGTGAGTGAGTTAGAACTTTATTTAGGTCCTGAGGGGAAATCAATCCGGCGGCTCCGCTCAGGTCGGGGCCGGTAGAAAGAGTCCTTCGGCGACGGCCCGGGCCCTCTGGACAGCCTTGAGCTGAGCGATGAGCTCTGTGCTTCTGAGCGCCGAGTCTCGGGAAGACTTGTCGGGAAAGTCCGTGCTCGCGTTGGCAGGGCACAGCCAGAGCATGTGTTCGAAGTTGTATTCGTGGCCGCAGTGTGGGCATTCAGTAGAAAGGTCAGGATTGATCCTGCTTAGTGTGATTGGTGTGACGTATGTCCTAGTCTGCAACTGTCTGTAAGTGACGGCCTGTGCTTTTTGAGCTTTTGGTGAGGAGGAGGCGAAATTCTTCGTGATAACCTATGATTTGAAGTGATTTCCTGGTATGATACGAGCGAGTCTTTGTTATCTAGGTCCCGCCAGGCTGGATTGAAGCGAGAGGGCGGACCGCAGACGCGGAATGTGAGCTCTCGCGCCAGTTGGTGTGCCTGTTCGTTCGGATTACAGTCAGGAGGTCCGGAAATGTTGCCCATGTGGGCCGGGAACCATGCGATGTGTGGGGACGTGAGGTTGTCTCCTCTCGTTTCTTGGAAGAAGATGGTGTAGATAACAGTAGCTGCTTTCCTAGAGACGAGGGCCGACGAGATGGTTCTAATAGCTGTTCTTGAGTCCGAGTAAATGACAGACGCTCCTTTGCAGCTTCGAAGGGTTACCGCGATGGCCATTTCTTCTGCTTCGTGAGTGAAGTTGGTAACTACCGTGGCTGCGTTGACAAGTGAGCCATGGGCGTCCACCACAGAGACCGTATAGGCACCTCGATTCCAATATCTGGCCGTGTCGACAAAGAGTTCTTGCGTTTCGTTCCGTTTGATGTTGTCAAGGATTGCCTTCGCTCTCGCTTTTCTCCGCCCTTCGTTGGGGGGGGGGGGGGAGGTGTATGTTTCGTGGTATGGGATCAACGGTTATTGATCTCTTGGCGTTTGTGCATAGTTGCGACTTCTCTGTTGGCATGAAGAGGGACTGTATGCCTGCTTCTAGTAAGATCTCGATACCCGCCCTTGTGAGTGAGAGCCGACTAATTTGGGAGTTTCGCTGGGCCTCAAATAGTTCGGTTGCCGTGTTGTGTAGCCCCAATTGGAG